>NC_133351.1:11252200-11627200 GCF_030506205.2 Paramisgurnus dabryanus
GTCTATGATTGCAGAATTTAATGCATTACATTTAATCCTTTATTTAACCAGGAGACTTTTCTTCCAGGAGACCTGGGGTCTTATTTATAAAGCGTGCACAAAGGTTGTGACCTATAAAAAAACAAACTTGACGAAGAATGGGCTTGCAGGGTGGGATCTGAGGATGATTCATGCATGCACACTTGCATGTGATCTGAGATTCAGAAAGGGAACATTGCTTTGTTTTATAAGTCTTAATATTTTTTTGTCATATGCCATTTTTGGCTTTGGTGTGTACACTGAAAAAAAATTATTCTGTGCCTTAGTAAATTTATCTTAAAAAAAGATTAAAATCTATTAAAAAAATTAAAAAATACAAATAACACAAAACATTTAAGTAATTTTAAATTAACAAATTATTGTGTAAATTTCATTTAATTTTATCCACCCAAATTTGTAAGAAGGAAATTAACTTAATAATTTTGTGTTGAAACTACTTAAGTAAATATAACTAACTAGGCAGTGGACTTGTACTTCCCAGCATGCTTTGCATGGGACTGCATTTGGAGAGTAAATTCTACTCAAAATAGTTCAGCTACAATTACGTATATAATTAATCGGAAATTACTTATAAAATGTAAGTACACTCAACTTAAAAAAAATATATCTGGAGAATTTATTGTGTCCATTTTCTTGCCATAATAAAATTAAGTAAATTCAACATAACATTTTTTTTCAGTAAGGATCCTACGTGCAGTTTTATAAATGAGACCCCTGGTCAAGATACTGTACATGGTACAACATTATATTAATGCACAGGAGCATCTGCATTATTATAAGTGTATCGTGGTAGTTGTGCATTTATACACTTATTGCCTGCTTTTGTACATCATTCATCCAATCACAATTCAGAGTTAGAACTGTCCATTTTAAAAGTATACTGTATAGCCTTTAGGTATGCAAATTTTCTGTAAAGTTTTGGAAACCTTCAATGGTAAATTATCCCAAAATCTAAAATAGAAAACTCCATGATACACACAGGCTTGGCAGACATGCATGCAAACTAATACAAAAAAAAACATTTTTGAAAAAGTTACCGAGTACATAAAAGTTTTGAAAATAAGTATTGTTTACATCGAGTATATAATTATTTTAAAGCAGGTGTGTTTGGCTCCAGTGATTTTACCTCATAGGATTTAATTGGGTCGGAGAAGATATTATGTCCTGGAAAATGCACAGTGACGTCTGTATTCATAAGATTGAAAACCTGCACAAGGCTTTCTCTGGCTGGAGGAGGCTCCACGACAGTTTTCTGTAGCAGAACATGAAGTGTCACTTTATTCACAAGCTCTAAATTGCAGCACTCAAGAGTTTCTTTACATGTAATTTGATGCATTTTTAGAAATGTACGTACAATGACGTTGATTTCTACAATAGTTGCAGCAACGAAAGCAAGTGCACCAAGAATCATGCCAGTGGCCATCTTTTTCAGAGGACTGAGAGGAAATAAGAAAACCTTTTATTAGATTCATTGTTTTGTTGCTTATTAGGAAACAATATGCTGTAAAAAATAACCCACACTGAAAAAAAATGCAGCATGAAGTTACAGATCAACCTTCTAGTTTAAGTTTGGACTTAAAAAGTTGACATAAAAATAAATGAATAAAAAAATATATAAATATATGTTGATTGGACAAAAACACAGTATAACAGAAACCTCAGATTTCCATTGAATAATTCCATCAATCGATTCATGTAGTGTATTTATGCAGCACTTACGTGAGTTTGATGCGACAGAGGCCTATCAGTGGATATACGCCCATGTCGAAGATTGGAATAAACACCAGGATAAGCAAAGCATTCAGCATCTAAACAGTAAGAAACACACACCTACTATATGACATTATAATACCAATCATGCAGAAATTGCTTATAAACTGATAAAAGTACATTTTATTGCTTAGATTTTATGATAATGTCTTTATGACACATCATAAACTGGCTAGTGGTGGGGAAAAAACTTTTATTAGGTAAAACCCTTTAGGTTTACTTCAAGTTACTCCCAATGATTTTTGAATATAATATTCATTGTAATTATTTATTGCTAAGGTGTTTTTGTTTAACAGTTGTAAATTTGCATGTTTTTATTTGTACATAATATTTTGTATCAATAAATATATACTTTTGTATTAAAAAAACACGCTTTTATCCAAAGTGACTTAAAGTGCATTCAAGGTAAATTTTTTATCATGCGTTTTCCCTGAGGATTGAAACCAGGGTCAGATTTGCAAATGGCACTTAACGTATTTTCCAGACAATCCTGGAATTTATAGTCAGGTGCGACTTACACATCAAAATAATTTCATATGAACCAAGAGAAACCATTACTGTCTACAGCCGTGAGAGTCCGCTCTATGCTGCTCCTGTATTTATGTAATTCAGTGGATTCAGTGATGCGGAATGACTTCGGGACCTTTTCGAACTTGATTTGGCTCGTCGTGTTAATTTAGCATATCAGCCTCCCAGGTATGTTTTGTATGCTATTGTGTATCATGTAAATAACTTTTCGTGTTACTTCAACATGTTTGGACACCTATTCAGCCTGCTGTTCTGTGCTATTGTTTAGTTAAATAAAGGTGACATAGAATGATTGAACAGGGTATTTATCCTTGTTCTGTGATGTGACGTGTAGACAAAAAATGTTTCCTAAAGAAAGCTTCCTAAAAACCTCTCTCAGATAGCTCTATTAGGGTGGGGGATTTTAATCAAGTGGTTTTGCACCTATTTGGCTCCCCCTACTGGCTTAACTTGCAATCTCATTACTGATTGGCTGACTTTGCTGCCACTCAAAAAATGTAGCCAATTATTTTAAAGTGGAGGGGCAGTTAGATGCCTGTGATGTCATAAGCATCAGTTTTTCAGATTGGGCCGTTTTCTGGCTGACATTTCTAAAAGAGGAATTTCTATGAGACTGAGATGTTTAGCATGTTTAGCACTTTTTGTATGTTTGTGAATGTGGGTAGACTACCATTATTCAACAAAGACAAGGTAAAAATGGTTTTTTATTCTCTTTAAATAAATTGTCTTTCCAGATTAAATGTCTGATCTTCAGCTTGGATTTTGTGAAATCATTTTCTAAATAAGCGCGACGTATAGTCCAGTGCGACTTATATATGTTTTTTCCTCTTCAAAACGCATTTTTGACTGATGCGACTTGTACTTCGGAGCGACTTATAGTCCGGAAAATACGGTAGTTAAAAATTACAGTCTTTGAAAACCCAGACTATAATATTTCTATGTAAGTATTGTTTGCGTATTGTTGTTATCTGTAAGTCTGTGCACGTCACTGCAAGTATGGTGGATTTCCTACACATTGGTGGATTATGTAGACATTTTGCTTTATATATAATGTGGTTCTATGGTTCTGTTATTTGGGAATGTTCTTGTTGTATGGCTAGAAGAAATTATGCCATACCCTAGGTTTGTGTGAAATGTCGCCACTGATCGAACCCACGATCTTTGCACTTGCTCAACCAGTTAAACCACAGGAAAACAGTGTTCCTGATGGGACATTTTAATGTAGTATGCATGCATGTCTACTCGTCTGTCTGTTTGTTTTACTCACCTGCATTTGATCAGGCTTTAGTATGAATCCTCCACCCTGTGAAACACAAACTAGGATCATTCTTCTGATTGTTATACAATAATGGAAATTATGACCCTGTCTATGAAATCCGGGCTAAAGTCTTACCATCGAATTATGGGTTTAGGAGCATCAAAGTTTGATATCAATCATTGATTTTAATCTTTGACATGATCTTACTCAGTCAAAAGATCAGCAGGGTCAACATTCAGTTATCATTTACACTTACAAATGAGAACCAGGGCGTCAACAAGTATTTGATTTTATGAAGTTCTTTTGATTATGGTTGTGGTTTTCTGTGTAACACTAAATGAGACACTATTTTTAAATTATGTTTTCTATTTTAAATGAGGGAACCATGTATGTGTTATGGATGTGAGAAAAAAGGACACAAGTTTGGGAGACAACATACTTTGTAGTAATTCTGTGAATTACAATGCTCAAACCAGAAGTAATCATATTCAACAAATGGAGAAGCGGTAGCTTCTCAAAGAACAAATAAAATTTATATTAATTAGTGCTGGGCAAAGATTAATCGCATACAAAATAAAAGTTATTTTTAACATAATATACAAGTGTGTGCTGTGTGTAATTATTATGTATATATATTCATGTATGTATTTAAGAAACATGTGTATATAAATTTATTTATATTTTTATATATTCTATATTATATATAAATTTATATATTTTTATATAAAACATTTCTGAAATGTATATATGTATGTGTGTGTTTAAATATACATAGTAATTACATACAGCACACACACTTATATTATACAAAGATAACTTTTATTTTGTATGTGATTAATCGCGATAAATCTTTGCCCATCACTAATAACTTTTTTGTATGTGCATTTATGAGGAAGAAAAAGAGTTCTGGATGTGACAATTCAAAAATGTCATCTTACCCAACTATAAAAAATAATTTAACTAAAGCTTTAAAAACTTTGCATGGTATTTAAACCACCAAATATTGCCATCTGAGTTACCAGTATGGTTAAAAACTTCACTTTTCATAATAATGTTGACGATGGCATGGAATTGCCCACAAATCTTTTTTCTGCTATCATTTGATCTTTAAAAACAAACGGTTGTCTATTGTGAATACTGCAATCATAAAATCATTTAGTCACATCAAGGACTTCTTTATCGTGTTATCTTATCACTTTAATTATATGTTTCTGATTGTCTTTTTAATCATTCTGATAGTTATATAAGAGTTATTAGATAATATTTTAAAATGTCTTTTATGATCCTAGCAACTGGCAAAACATACTTGCAATCACATCTTTAAAAAAATATGGTTCTTATTGCAATGGGAAAGAACTTACAAAATCCATGTTCATCCGAGTGGCTTGGAGAGTCCAGCGTGAACCCTGGCACAAAACAAATTAAGTTGTGTTTAATAAGAATGGTAAAAAAAAGTTTAAATAAATAATCATCATCACTAATTACTTAGTCTGGTGGCACAGTGATTTGAAATTGAGCATCAATCTGTTACAACTAAAAAGTGAATGAAAAATTACATTTGTTCTCATTGTTTAAGCAACTTTTGCATTTAGAATAGAATATGCTTTGATCTGAAGCGACTTATACAATATTCTTAACATCACTAACCGAATGACAGATTTGTTTAGGTACATTATCTATTTATATAAAACACTGGGAGAGTGGTTAAGTTAAAATAACAGTTTTAAGTTGATGTGTTCAAAAAATCCGAGGGCATTTACCTGTTGGTCAAAAAGAGCCCAAAACATGGGTAAAGGAATGTACAGGACCAGCACCCTAAACAGCATTTTAATTTCCTGAATGAGCCGCTTCTGTTAAAATAGCAAATCATACTGTAAAAAACAGACAAACAAATGGGAGATCTAGATATCATCAACAAGCCAAGGGCACAGATGTGGTTATGGGGGGGGGATGAATAATCAAGCATAGTATACATAGTGCAAATATTGTAATTGTTTGTTTTAACAGGGTTCCCACACCTTAGTTAACTTCAAATTCAATGACCTTTCAAGGACTTTCCAGGTCCAATACCCTCAAATTAAAGGACTAAATGTGGGGACACATTTCAAGTGTGAGCAAGGTTACATCGTGTTACCTTTTAAGATACATTGGTACAGTTCCCTTTCGAGGGAACTCGCGCTGCATCATTGCTGTAACACTTTGGGGACACCTCCAGGGGTAAGTGCGTCTGAATGTGTTTATCAAATTTAACCAATAGTGAGGCTTAACGACAAAGACAGGGTGACGCAAAAGCCAGGAAGAATTTCGCTATCTGAAATATTGCCAAATATGGCATTACAGGGACGCAGGAAGTATGGCAAGGGAGACGCAGCGTCTCGTTCCCTTCTCAGGGAACAACAGTTACATATGTAACCCGAGACATTTTCATTTGTCAAACACGACTATGCAAAAAAAAAAAAAAACATTTTGGTATGAATCAACATTCGCATACAGAAGATATAAGCATTAAAAGTAAACAGTTTGGCATGTGTGCTTAAAAGACTAGAAATTTTATGATATTATCCTACACTACACAGGGAATAATATGGATCCCCCCCCCAAAAATTTCTTGCATAAAATAGATTCAACCACTTTCAATGACCTGTATCTATGTATGTATATTTTCAAAAACTTCCCAGGGCCTTGAATTATTTCCCAGAGATTCACAAACTATCAAGGATTTCAAGGCTCCGTGGGAACCCTGTTTTAATTATTGGGGTACCTCCTCCCCCCAAGAAACTATGCCCCTGTTCAAGCGCTCGTACCGGGTACTTCTCCTCTGCCCAATCCAGCCAGTGTTTGCGTTCTGGGCTGTCCTTAGACCTCCTCCATCGGTTGCTTATAGCAAACTGGTGAAATAGACATAAAAGAAGACACCTTTTAGATATTTAAGCTTCTGTTAAATGTCTTGTCATGTTCCAAATCTTTCAGTAACACAATAAGGGCCAGATTTACTAAACGGTGCAAGTCTAAAAAAACGCAGATGGGAGTGGTAATATCTGCGGGTTATTTACTAAAAAAGCGCAAATTAAATAACACAGGCGCAACAGCTGATTTCAATAATCAAACATCACAGCAGAAAATTTGCGGTGTGTAATCCCAGCTAACAAAGCCATAGTACACTGAAAAGAACTGGAGGACAAAAAAAATTAAAGTTTACAAGAAGTTTTGAAAAGTGTGGTATTGTGTTACTTCTCTTAGTGACTCCTATTTTATTTACTTTAGCAAATAAAAATAACATTGCTTTGCAAACAATATTTTTTATTAATATGTTCCATGTTAAAACAATCCCGGGCTTAACTTGCAATCTCATTACTGATTGGCTGACTTTGGTGCCCTTTAAAAAAATGTAGCCAGTTATTTTAAAGTGGAGGGGCAGTGAGAGGCCTGTGATGTCATAAGCATCAGTTTTTCAGATTGGGCCGTTTTCTGGCTGACATTTCTAAAAGAGGAATTTCTATGAGACTGAGATGTTTAGCATGTTTAGCACTTTTTGTTTGTTTGTGAAAGCGGGTAGACTACCATTATTCAACAAAGACAAGGTAAAAATAGTTTTTCATTCTCTGTCCCCTTTAAGCATAAATGAATTTAAGACATGCATTTTTCAGCGTTTAATAATGCCGCAAATACCAGTCATAACACCCGTGCAAATATTAGCAAATTGCGTTGCGTGAATCATTTTAAATAATCTCCTCCCAAAAATGTTGCGTCTGAAAGGTAAACTCTTAGAAATGCATAAGGTCAGTCACAACAATAACTAGATCACACCTTTTCAGCGCTAATTATCCACTGCGCATCTCCTGACAGTCGTGCCAAAATGATGTTAGTAAATCTGGCCATAAGAAAACGAACGAGAGGATACTGACCCCAATACAATTGCAAACACGCAAAAGGACGTTTCCTTCAGGCGGACTCTTCTTATACAGCCCATTTCCAGCAATAAACACCACTGATGAACAGATGAGAGTTAAAAGTAAACAATGATTTGCATGTTTATAAAAGTAATCAGTAGATTTATGGGTATGGACCCAATTTTCTAGTAATTATAATCAAATATAGGTTCATATAAACACCTAATATTTCTGCAGTATGAGTATTTGAGGAGCTCAGATGCAAATCCGCTAAACGCTAAAGTTACCTCTGCAAAAACTAGATGATTATATTAACTGAATGCTCTCTTGGCACGTTTGATACATTGATCCAAAACTTTCACTTTAAATATGCCTAATTCCGGCCTTAGGCCATTAAGAAACACAGCTTGGTTGGCAGAATCCATTAAGAGTCTAAATGCTCATACACAAGTAAATGTCAGACACACTTTAAGGGTTTTGTATCTGAGTTCTTAAATTCTACATTTTCAAAATCATTTACAGTAGTTGGTAGATTTGTTTCCCGGGAAACAAATATCCTCACCTAGTGCAATAATCATTAAAATGGCAGGGACTCCAAAGGCCAGGGCATAGCAGTCTCCTCCAAAACATTGTACGTCACCTGTGGAATTTTAATGCGATGTATATGTTTATCACTTTATGATTGTCATATACTTCTTGTAATGGTTGTTTTGTAGGCAAAGGTTATCTTGGGACCTCTTAATATTGGTGTGATGATGGTTGACAGGACACTTCCAGCATTGATGGACATGTAAAAGATTGAGAAGAATTTTCTCCTCTCGTCTAACTGAAAAAAAAAAAGGTGAAATTGCAATGGCTAAAAGATTCAAAGATACACGCATTTAATTTTTTTTACATTTATACATATGGAAGGCACTTTTATCCAAAGCAACTTACAGTGCATTGGTATACATTTTGTTTGTCAGTATGTGTTCCCTGGGTTTGAACCTATGACCTCTACCACTGAGCATTACGAGAACACATGTCGGTTTGTTTTTTTGAGGATATTAACACTTTCTATTGAACATTCATGCCAACTACTCGATAAACTAGCAGACATATGGATTTAATTTTGCAGCCTATTGTTGTCTTATCTTCTATGGATGACGTATAAAGTTTTTACAATGCAATAATAAAGTCTCTTTGCCTTAGTACCTCCTACAAGAGACTTAAGGGGGTCGCACACAGGATGCGCAGCTCAGCGCCGCACCGTTCTAAAAAAGCCGAACACATTGTTTTCTATGAGTATACGCCTGTCCGCGGCACCCATCTACGACTCAGGAAGTTGCTCAAATCCCTGTTGCGCCACTCACATAGTTTAACATTAAATTACATCATATTTGTCCCAAATCATTAACGATTAACATTGGCTGCTAATGTATATTTTGCATTTTGAAGTAGACACTATCTGACTAAGCTCGGGCTATTTAATGTGCACTTCCGGTGTACGATATCTCTGACTTGTCCTAGACGCGACGTGGCACAACGCTTCTTGTCCGGTGTGCGACCCCTTTAGAAATACACAAACAACAAGTGATGCATTCACCAGGTTGTAATGAAAAGCAAATTCCATTTTAAAAGGGCAATTACCTGCTTTAATAGGAAATATGTGATCCTGTCTGTGAAAACAAGGCTAAAATCTTTCAATCAAATCCTGAAAAAACTAGCATCAAGTTTGATTTCGACCATTCGTTTCATTATGATTTCATTATTTGACGATGTCAAGGTTAGATTTGTACAAAATGTTCTTTACATTGTGTATGATGATTTTATGTAAAAAAAACAGTAAATCTAAAAACAGTTTGTTTTTACAGTTTTAGTTTGGTTCTCATAGGTAGGGTCACATATTAACTCTTTCCCCGCCTGTGTTAAAAAAGTTGCCAGTCAGCGGAAGCATTTTTTTATGATTTTTATAAAAGTTTAATGCCTTCCAGAAAATTTTCTTCTTTAAATATTGGTAGATTTCTTCAAAAATACCATAATAACACAGATAATTGCATTTTTGTAAAAGACTTTTGTTAGAGATCAGATTCAGAACGATGAGTTTTTACTGTTTTTGGTTCAGTGATTTCAGATCGATAAGGACTTACTGATCAAAAGCCATAGTACATGAAATAGCAGTGAATAGTATCGGCTGTGCGATTCAGAATAGTTATCGGCCACAAGCTGTCCAAGTTGCATATGTCCATCGTTTTTCAGACAAACACATTTTCGGATATTTTATAAAATGTTTTAGATCTTTCAGTTGATTAAATGTAAAGTTACGGGGTCCACAACCTTCAAGTCCAAAAAAAGTCCGTCCATCCTTCACAAAATAAATCCAAACGGCTCCAGGATGATAAACAAAGGTCTTCTGAGGGTAATCTCAATCTCATATTTAAAACTTTATTAAAGTAAATAAATACCTTCCGGTAGCGCCACCATCTTAGACTCCTCTGTATTCAGGAGAGAGTATTAGCGTAGTGTACGCACTTTTCTTAGTGACGTATGACAAATTCGTAGGGCGACCGGAAGGTAGTTATTTACGCGCGGATTACCCTCAGAAGACCTTTGTTTATCATCCTGGACCGGTTGGATTTATTTTGTGAAGGATGGACGCACTTTTTTTGGACTTGAAGGTCATGGACCCTGTAACATTACATTTAATCAACTGAAAGATCTAAAACATTTTCTAAAATATCCGAAAATGTTTTTGTCTGAAAAACGATGGACATATGCAACTCGGACAGCTTGGGGGTGAGTAAATCATGGGTTTAATATCCTTTTTGGCCGAACTATCCCTTTAAGATGTATTTTCTTGACAAGCAAAATGACCTAGGAAATTAAGTCTACTTTTAACACAAAAAATATATAAACTTTAAGTAAATTAGTGCTTAAAACAAGCCAAAAAGCTGCCAATGGAATAAGAAAAATGTTCTTAAAACAAGATTACTTTTTTCATAAACACTAAATTCAAGACAAGCTCAAATTCGCTTACATTTTATGCATTTTTTAAAAACTAGACTTATTTTCATTTTGCTCATCAAGAAAATACATCTTAATTTAAGAATTTTTAGATATTTTTACTGAAAACAAAACAAAAATACGAATTAAGAAAGTAATTTTTTGCAGTGCATGACTTACATGTTCCTCATCAAACTGGTCACCACCAAAAGCTGCGACACATGGCTTAATTCCTCCTGTTCCAAACGCTATAAGGATCAGGCCAACCATTGACAGAACTCTGCAAGGAAACAAAACCCTTTTTTATCCCGTCCGACTTGACATACTGATGAACATTGCATTTGTCGCTCTCAAGCACAATGCCCATAAAGCTACACTGCACATTCACTTTCACAGTACCGTCCTTTATGTTGTTTAAAATCAAACAAGCTTACATATGAACAGTGCTGTTTCCCACATCAGGAATGGCACCCACAGACTTCACCACATGACCAATCACATAAACTATAGACAGGTAGATGATGGTTCTGTAAACGGAGACATGCATAGATTAGGAAATGAATTATCTGCAATAGTCATTTTACTTTAGTTCATCTACCACAAACTCTACCACGGAAACCACAACAAACTTACCTGAACTTTCCTAACCAGGAGTCTGCTATCAAAGCACCAAGAAGTGGGGTAAAGTAACACAAGCTTGAAAAAGCATGGTACACCGCTGTGGAAAGATTCTTGTCCCAGTCCAGATAGTTGATGAAGTAAAGTGTGAGCACCGCTTTGTAAATAAACGCATGACAAATCATAAAACATTAATACAATTATAGATTACACAGCTTTTCATATGCAGGAAAAGAAAATGATTTACACTTTCCAGGTGAATTCCTAATGGCAATTTTTACAACTTTAAAGGTGCATTATGTAACTTTTAGAAGGACCCCTTGACAGAAATGCAATATAATATACATAACTATATTATCAGTGGTGTAAAAAGGCCTAATAAAATAAACTGTGTTGTCTGTATTACTTTATGAGACATTTTTATCTTCATACACTGTGGGTCCCCTTACATGGAAGTCCCCGCCATCTTCCTACAGCAACCATAAACAGACAAACTGCTCTATAGAGCACATTTTGTCACTACACTGTTTAAGACAATGACATGTTTGTACTGTGGTGGCTACCGTAGCTTCTCTATGCGTTTCGAAAGTTGCAATTCACAATCTGACCTCTAGATGCCGCTACAAAATCTACACAGTGGACCTTTAAAGACCATTAACAAAAAATAAAGAAAGAGTAACCTTTTCATGACTGCACTTTTTCAGATATATTATGAGACTTAACTCCCTCCAGAGACCACGTGTCAATTTGACTGGCATTCGTCCTTTATTTTCCTTTGAACCTCTTCTATAATTGTAAATATATTTTAACCTATATTTGCGATTTGGCATCATAAAATATTGAAAATGATATTTAAAACAGTACTGTACATTATGCAATATTCCCCTGATATTGAGTTTTTCCAAAACACTACCATGAAACATTAAAAAGGTTTTAATATGATGCTTTTGCTAGCTTTTAAAAGGGTTTCATGTGGTTACCTTTCATGCCATAGTAAGAGAATCTCTCGCAGAACTCATTGACCACAATGAAGGCAATGCTAACTGGGTAGTTTGTTCCACATAATTTCTATGGATAAACAAAAAAGTATTTTATATATGATGACAAAAATGCATTTCATATTTTTGAGTAAATAAAACATTCATGTTCATTGATAATTATTCCAAAACATATTATTCATATATCAGCATCCATCTTGTGTTGCTGCTACAGTGTTTTTTTTATTATTTAAGATTAAGCCATTTTTATATATAAAATAATTTACTATAGTGAAAAAAACTCACTGGCGAGACATGTTTTTTCAGATGGGTCTCCTCATCAACATTTTTTTCTAGAGCAAAAACAAATTGAAGAACAGAATTAGGAAATGTACAACAACATCTATTATTATTCACTGTGATGTATATTATTCATACATATGACATTTTTAAGACATTGCAATTTCAATAGCCCTTATCAATGACACATTTTGTGTAAGTGATGCATTAGGAAAAGAAGCTGATATAAACCCCATAGATAAAACAAACACTATCATAACGGTTCTTCCTGGGTTCTCAGGAATAGGAAAAAACAGTATTGCATTTTGACTAGAAAAGCTATAAACATCTCTTGCACATTCGAATTGGAATTAAGAAATAACTGATTGTAGTGCATTAACTATTTTCTTTATTTAGCAATGCCCAAAATTACACGAATGTGCATTTTAGCAGTGCAAAAAAATGCTGCAAACCGTACGTACAGTAAGGCGTGTGTAAATTGTAACACTTTGAAAAGTTAAAAGTCCTCAGTGACGCCAAAAACAACTTACTGGTCTTCTCGCACAGAGGAAGGCAAACGTGCACGCATTACAGACAAATGTCAATCATCGAAATGTATTACAGAAAAGTTCGGCTTTGAAAAGAACCATCGTACCGTTGATTTTTCCCATGTCTTCAATCAATCCTGAAGTGTATTTTGGACACTCGACATGTAATGGATTCCTGAAGCCGTATCCAAGTCCGTCCCTCCAGTGTGAAAAATTTCCTCCTAACGGTGTTGTTATAGCAGTTTGTTTAACCCTCTTAAGTTAATGTTTTACACCTTGACAAAAAGGAGGTAACTGCCAGACGACTGGATCGATGTGCCACATTTACACCCAGCACAGAGACTACACGAGATTATTTGGCTAACTTTTCGTACGAAAACGGAGAATTAAGAGGGGAATATTACAACTCCGTCTTTTTTCATGCTTGGCATGTCGGGTACGTTTTACAATGAAGTGGTGGTCTGCGAAATTTGCTTGCAATATTACTACTTTTCGAGTTTATGGAAGTTTTTAAACGCACGAGGGGTGACGGCGTGATGGTGCTGCTGGACAGCGGCGCAGGCGCAATGGTGCCCTCTGCTGTTTGTGCTCGAGCAATGCTAGTCATGATGCAAAACGAGACAATTACTTACTTTAAAAAAATAAATAAAAATATTATAGAATCTGATAAAATCACTTTTACATGTTTACTCGTTCAAATTAAATGTTTTACATCCCAAATATACTGTGCACGAAACCTAAACTGATGTTGATAAAAAATGACCTCTGATTGGGCAACGCATTCGTGGAACAAGAGCACAAACAACTAAAATTTTCTGTTATTGTTAGCAGCCACATGAAAAAGACTGTTGTATACGGTTATAACCAAATAATCCTTAAAATATACCAAACAATGACCTTCGCATCCAAAAAACCCATCTAAATGCAAACACAGTCATACTGGACAGTGTAAAACTTCATAAACCATACCCATAGGGAAAAAATACATTTATCTGGCCAGAAATAAATAAGTAAATACATATATTTCCAGATTCAAAAATATTTTCAGTTGAGCATTACTTTCTACAAAATGTATTTAACATATATTTAAATAAAAAAAGATTAAAAAAAGAAGATTTAAGGAAAAGGGAAAGGTTTTTCTTCCATTGCCAAGTGAATATTACCTTTGGTTGAAATATTTTAAATCTTAAAAATATATATTTAAAAAATTTATTTCAAAATATACAAAAAATATGCCTATATAAATATATTTATATATACATGTTCCAAAATATATTTCAGCAAACATACTTTTTGGCATTTTTTTGTATATTTTGAAACACATTTAAAAATATATTTTTTTGCCTTATATTACTGAAACAATAGTTTAAATCTGTGAACTATTCCTTCCCTTAAATAAAGGTTTTATTATAAAGATGTAGTAGCATAACCATATTTTTGTGACGTATTGATTACCATTTGTAAAACTGTACTGTAGCGAAACAATGGCTAATTTGTGGGAACCATAGTTTCTATAGTATGTTTTATTATTTTTTCTTTTTTATTCTTATTTTTTATTTATATGTTTTGTAGTAAAATCATGGTTGGTTTTTGTATGCTTTTAAAAGTTCCTCCTCCAAACCAGTTTGCTGTCATTTTCCAACTAAATAATGAATTTATTTAAAAACATTTATTTATATACATTAAATTTAGTTGTCAAATATGTGTGGGAATTCTGTACTCAAGTACGTGGATAGAGATATAAAGCTGGTTGTCAGGTGGTATTTCTTCAGTTTTACCCCTAGAGGGCATCCTTTGATTTTGTATTTGACTAATCTCTCTGTGTAGCTTTCATCCTTATAATGCATTCGAATTTAACATTTCTATACCACAGCTGTTTTATATCAACAGTTGGTACATAGGGTAACATTCAACAAAACTTTCAGTAAAGGGACAAATACATTCATCACAAAATGTCAAAACAAAATCAACAACAATTTAGATAAAACTGGCAAATGGCCCAACAACCCTGAATATATAAAATATATTGAAGTACATTTTAATATTATTGATTATAGTACATTGTTGTATACTCTAGTACAGGGGTCTCCAACCTTTTTGTGAGCAAGGGCTACCACGATGGATAAAACAATATGGAAGGCTACTTTTTTGATTTAGTCTACTATAAACTTTTTTTTACTTTGTTGATTTTAATTTTATTTTACTTGTTGATATGTTTTATCATTGTTTAAATGCATTTATAAATCTTTTAAAAACAGTTTTAATTATTGTCAACAAAAACTATTGTCAAAATACCAAGAACATAATTCTGTTAAATAAAATGTAGGCATTTGCATAAAAGCAACAGACACACAGTATTGCCAATAATAATCTTGGTCAAAATTGCCCTTTTAATTACCATAAACTACCAGGGACAATTTTTTACCTCTGATCTAAGCATTCCTCAGATTTAAAAAAATCTTTAAGGAAAACTTCTGTTGGATCATGCTTAAAGAAAGATCCTCATTTCTTCTGACCCTGTGCTTATTTTTCAAAGCTCTTCCCCTCTTTACTGGCTCTACACAAGAGAAGCATTTGCCCCCCGGAGATCCTGTTCAAACACCACAACTTAAGAAAGTGAAAGAAAACCCGATAAATGCTTTCCAAGATCCCAGCACACTAATGAACATACTTTCCCTTGTCAGACTGTGGACTAGGTCCAGGATTAATAGTGAAGAAGAGTTGGCCGTGGAACTGATGGATATCAGATGGACTAGGTTAATAGCCATCTGGATCTCTGAGTTTGATTTAATAATGAACAGATCATAAATTAAATCATCTTCAAAGCTCAATGGTACACTTAAAAATAATGCATTGTATGTAAAAGTAATACATATTAAGATGTTGATAATTTTAAGTCACTGATTTGACTGGAGTTTTTTTATCATACAAGTGTTTTCACTATGACAGCTATTTATTTTAAACTGAAGGACTTTTTTGAAGCAGCTGTTGCAAACAAACAAATCAACACATTCAAACCCAAAACTAACAGAGTATGTAAAATGATTACATAATAATAACAAGTTTGTCTAGGCCAGAGGTTTTCAACCTTTTTATTTCAAGGCCCCCCTATTGTTCCCAACCAGTGGCGGCTGGTGACTTCTTTTTTCGAGGGCACTTGATGCGAAGTTCATTAAAACATGTATGTAGCCCGTCACGTGTGTGGTTCGTATCTTCAAAATATGTGTTCTGCGCGTCGAGTGATCCTATGTGCATCACGTGTCTTGTCAAAATAAGTGCCTGCTGCAGACGCGTCTAAAGGGTTTATGATAATAATATTAATATAATATAATAATATTTTGTAAACGTGAGCATCTCTTTTATCATAAACCCTTTAGACGCTTCTGCAGCAGGCACTTATTTTGACAAAACATGTGATGCACATGGTTCATATGACGCAACAAACACATATTTTGAAAACACAAGCAACACACGACAGTCCGAACACTTATTTTGAATTTTTGCCCCTCGGATGAGCAGTCACGAGCAGCCACTGTCCACAACAATTAATATTTGAAGGCCGCCACTCATAATTTCTACTAAATAAAATATACTTAACCTTGGCATAACTAGACAGATTTGTATTTGTTACAAAAATAGTATTTTATATACTAACTGTAACTTGATTTTTAGTCATTTTGTAGTTGCTTATTTTAATGCTTGTTTCTTCGTATTCATATTTTTTAATAATGTCAAGTCATCTTGATGCCCCCTAGTGGGCCTCGGCCCCTGGTTGGGGAAAACTGGTTTACTGTTTGTGAACTATTGTAGGCTTATAGCATGTTGGAAAACAGAAGTTGTTTTGTTCCTTTCTATCTTGCTTGTTTCTAAACTGCTTCCTGTTTCCAATCTCAAGGGATTTGCTGAATACATGATACCTGTGAGATGCAAGTTGACCTTTACTCATAGTAAATGCGATGATGAACTACTGTACACCTGCGATCACTGTGCTAGCATTTCTGTGTAAATCTGAGAAAAAATTTACCTCACACCATAAAAAAATAAAAATACACTATACAGTAACATAAAAAATGGCCACTGGGGGCAGCACCCCTTCAAAAAGTACACATTTGCACCACATTAGGAGCCTACCTCAGAGGTACTGGTACCAAAGAGGGCTTATTAGTCCCTCAAACTTACATATTGGTACCAAATGTATACATATATGTACATATCTTTTTTCTGACAGTGTATGAGACCAGGTGAATAAAATGATATAAATTAGTTGTGAGAAAGTGTCAGGCATAATTATTTTGACATTTGACGGGCGAATATTTTAAAATTCAGAGACTTTATCACGCCACATACATTAGAGCATGTGTCTCAGTCAAAGGATAAATGTGGAGGATTGCTTCATGTTTCATATATTCATCCTTTGTTATTTTTTCTTGTTTACTTATGACCACAAAGACAAATTGCAAGGATAAGAATAAATGTATTTTTGCTAAATAGCTTTAGCTTTCAGTAGCGGGTCTTATATTGACAACAGATCTCCCTTTCCTGGTGCTAAAAGTTACAGATCAAAGTGAGGACTCTTATTGTGCTTCTTATGGTCACAATGTCACCATTCATGCATGGATGTCTTTTAAAGTGAAAAGCCTCTCATAACCCAAAGCATGCCTGAGTAAGGAAAAGAGGATGCACCCTGACCTCGAATAAGATCTCTTTCATCTCAAACCCAGTGTTACTTGTAAGCATCCTTTGATCGAAAGTCTTTACTGACTCAAAGAAATGTACTGTCTGGGTGATATTTAATGTGATGACCTGCTTCAGTTCATAGGTCAAATCGTGACTTTTATACATTGAAGTAGCACTAAAGCCTTTTCTTGTTGGGATGTGACAGTTGTCATATAGACTTTTATAGCTTTTCTAGATGTAAGGATATATATTTCAGCTTGAAAGGAAAATACTGTTGAGTGAATCTTTAGTTGCTTTAAAACTCCATGTCCAGGTCCGTTGTAAGGGCAGACGGGGCCGAATGGCTCGAGTAGTTAATTTGGTGTATTGTCGATTAACTCTCGCTGGACCTTTAAACATCTTTAAGGTTTTGTTGAGCCTTCAACTTCTTTCACAGGTAACCTTTATGGGTTAAACATCTGATGCAAAGTCACAATTCATTGGTCAGTTTTTATACTGCTAAACAAACTTATTTCAGAATCTGGTGGTTTAGGATCTTCCCAGCAACACAGCACAAATCACAAGTGATGCCTTATCAGCTGCTTGTCGACTCCACTTTCATGCTATCCTCTTGTTCTTTAGACTTTTGAGATTTACCCTGGAGCTATTTTTCCTCCATCATTTCTCTAAGAGAATAAAGAATTACAAGGCAAGAGAAATATGTGGATGTGGATCAAATGAATCCTCAACAAAATTTGCTGTAAGACTGGAAGAGAATCATTTGCTCCCTTTACGCATCAGCCGATCCCCTGATACTCCCCTTCAAGCTCTTTCACGCAGTCCCTGCAGAAATTCTCATAGTGCAAATTCCTTCATTGTTAACCACAAGCAAGCTAACTTTAGAAAGCACTTAGTATGCGTTATGTGTGTTTTGATTATTTTCAAGCTCGACTGTACCAGCAAGCAATTCTGCGTTTGAAAGATGTCTAATAGCCATCCAGACGTCTGCCTTAGCCCAAAAAGAAATGAAATAAAATAAATAAATGAAACCGAAGACCTTGTTATCACTTTTGACTTTGATTACATTATGGAATATCATACATCTCTCAAGTTATTTTAGCAAAAACAACCAAAAATGTAACCAAAATTCAAGATTATTTTGTCTAAAAGTGGGTCTATAGTTAAAGGGACACTCCACTTTTTTTTGAAAATATACTAATTTTCCAGCTCCCCTAGAGTTAAACATTTGATTTTTACTGTTTTGGAATCCATTCAGCTGATCTCCGGGTCTGGCGTTAGCACTTTTAGCATAGCTTAGCATAATCCATTGAATCTGATTAGACCATTAGCATCGCGCTCAAAAATAACGAAAGAGCTTCAATATTTTTCCTATTTAAAATGATATTACGCAGCAGCCTAAAATAGTCCCCTTAGTATCTTTCAGGGGACTATTTTCATGCAGTGCGTAATATCATTCCGCCTCCTGCAGCCATGTTACAGCAGCAAAGTCACAACTTTTACTTTTCTGTCCGTCTTAGTACACAATGAAACCACAGAAGAGTCAAGTTTTAAATAGAAAAAATATCAAAACTCTTTGGTTATTTTGTAGCGCAATGCTAATGGTCTAATCAGATTCAATGGATTGTGCTAAGCTATGCCAAAAGTGGTACCGCCAGACCCAGAGATCAGCTGAATACATTCCAAAACGTTAAAATTAAAATGAGCATATTTTCAAAAAAGTGGAGTGTCCCTTTAACCTAAATGGTAAAATGACTCCTACTGCTTGCTGGGTATGGTCTTAAATGAATTACATGAACTTATAAAGCTTATGACTACAAAAAGGTGTCGCAAAATTTGGGTTGAAGATAGCAATGTGTTCTTTTAATTTATTACACAAGTTATTGGAATGCTCGGTTCTGATTGGCCAGTTGCAACATTCGCAGTTTGTAATTCCCAGATAATTAATGCTCAAAACACACGGTAACCTGGATGCTGCAAATCATTTTGACAGGTACAGTTTAATATTACACAAAAATTAAATATAAATGTTTTTTATTAACATGTACATTGTAAAAGAAATGCAGCATTTTTGTCAAATCAACGTATATTTTATGTTACTTTTACTTAAAAAAATAAATTTAAACAATTTCAACTTGTTCTTATACACTCACCTAAAGGATTATTAGAAACACCTGTTAAATTCTCATTAATGCAATGGTGTGGGGAATGTTTTCTTGGCACACTTTAGGTCCCTTAGTGCCAATTGGGCATCGTTTAAATGCCACAGCCTACCTGAGCATTGTTTCTGACCATGTCCATCCCTTTATGACCACCATGTACCCATCCTCTGATGGCTGCTTCCAGCAGAATAATGCACCATGTCACAAAGCTTGAATCATTTCAAATTGGTTTCTTGAACATGACAATGAGTTCACTGTACTAAAATGGCCCCCGCAGTCACCAGATCTCAAACCAATAGATCATATTTGGGATGTGGTGGAATGGGAGCATCATGCCCTGGATGTGCATCCCACAAATCTCCATCAACTGCAAGATGCTATCCTATCAATATGGGCCAACAAAAGAATGCTTTCAGCACCTTGTTGAATCAATGCCACATAAAATTAAGGCAGTTCTGAAGGCAAAAGGGGGTTGAACACAGTATTTGTCTGGTGTTCCTAATAATCTGTTAGGTGAGTGTAAGTTACATCAACTTATCATGGGTCAAAACTTAAAATAGTAGGTTGAATTGACTTGCGAAAACCAAGTTTTAACTTTTTTTTGCTGTGTATGACATTATATTTACAAATAATGAAATCAAATAGTGTGTCCGTGACATTTGAATGCCTCTTATCTTAAAACCGAAAATAAACGTGTTTTCCCTGCGTAAGGTCTGCATTTGTTAAAAATTAGCTAATGGAATATTTTAAATCAATATTTAATGTTTCTTTCCTTACATATGAGGTAAATAGCTGTGTAATAAGCAGGATGTTACACAGGCAGCTGGTTGTTATCAAAAAATAAGCCCCTTTAGTGTGATACAAGACCTCCTGATCACACTGTCATGGCTTATTTATAACAACCGGCTGCCTATACATTATACCTATTATTACCTGTGTTTTGATGCATGAGAGGAATAGAAGTGTGCTTTATACAAGAATTTACTGTTTCTGATCACACTTATGCATAATATTAGGGTGACCATATGTGCCATTCTCTTATGTTTTTAAATGAATGGCGTATGCGGTCAACAAATACGACTTCCAGAAGATGCGTCCTGGCCAGAATTTCTGGCGCGTCTTTCGGAAGTCGTATTTGTTGACCGCATACGCCATTCATTTAAAAACAAGACATACAATCGTAGTTTCATTCTTACCTTAAAAAAAATACTAACAAACCCTTGGCTATGTATATTGTGTTAGACTTGATGAGACTATTTCCAGTGCACTTATGTATTGCTGTTCTTGTGTTGCTATAATTGCTTTTATTGTTTACCTCACTTGTAAGTCGCTTTGGACAAAAGCGTCTGCTAAATGACAAAATGTAAATGTAAAATGTAACAGTGGCTTTTCTGTACTTATAATAAAAATCCTCTATAACGTATGCAGTCGTCAAATACGACTTCCGGAAGACGCAACTGAAATCCTGGCCAGGACACGTCTGGGAAGAATGGCACGTATGGTCACCCTACATAACATTATTATTTGGTTATAATAATAATAATAAAAATACCCTTTCAAAATGGTGCAATAGACACTTCTGTACATGAACCAACTGTTTACCAGCAAGAAACAACACAAACCGGTGTTAAAACAGAGAATGAAGATGTTGTATTAAAAATATACAAAAGCTATACATATAGTTTTGCAAACGGCATAAAATACCAAACCCTCCTTCCAACTCAAAAAATTCAGACCTTCAGAAAACTCTTATCTCTCTGTCCTTGGTGGGAATTTCTTGTAATGCTGCTAAATCAAAGGCAGAAGTCATTTTAGTATGCGCCTGTGGTTTATCAAAAGTCTGAGGGCGATGAACCTTTTAATTGGGTTGTGATGTCCGCTGAGAGCACGCAGTGTACTTGCATATTCCTTTAAAGATATCTTCTCAAAGGGATGTGAGGGTTGACAGGCCTCTTCAGAGTAAAGCTCACAGCAGACGTAAGGCCGTCCTTCATCATCACATGACATGGCCAGATACAACTACAGAGATCTGTAACTCCTGGACATTGGTTTGAGGCAATCTGATACTATAGAAGAAACTGGCCGCCACTTCTTGGATGGGGTAGAGATTATTTATTTTCCCACCTGGTTTCTCTTATTATCACTTCGAAGCAATAAGGAGAGCATTGAACAAAGCTTGAGCAGTTAATATGCATTACACATAAAAGATGAAAGATAAAGGCATAACTATAAACAAAACTGAGCAAAAATATCCATAACTCTATTAGTATAGCTATATAGCAGATAACATAGCACTATATGAGTTTTATGTAAGGGCACTTAGTGAATTTCAGTGCACTGTTGAGAAAAGGGAGATTTAGACTTGAATTAGCCTAATAACCATTACCCTGATGTACACTTCTTATATGTACTAACAAACAAACTTTCGCAAAACATATGGCTTTGTAATACAGTTCGGATCATTGTGAGGTCTTTTCCATGTACAGGTACAATCTAGTTGCATACAACAATGTATTTACAAATGCAAACCTTGATAACATTCACCTGAAATGCTGAAAAGTTTCACTGTTATGTATATCAGTGCTTTTGTTCATGAAACAAAACTGCATAAAAATCCCCCCTTTGAGTAATTAACATACTTATGCTTTGTAGCATTGTTCAATGACTTTACATTTTCAAAACAGTATATAAAAATCCACTCTAGATTTTTTAAATCTCAAGCCATCATGTTTAAGAATTTGCTTTCCTCGGCAAGAGCGGTTAACATCGAGCTCATGTCACCGATAGCCATGTTGCCAATACCTGCTGGTACTGAGGCTAAAGTAACAGAGTTACGAGGGGTGGTGAGTCGTGAGGAATTCTGTGAGAAACTCTGCAGAAGCCCGGGGCTTAATGTGCCAGACATTAGGCTCGAATGGTCACCGTCATCCAAAATGGCATCAAAGTCTATTGGAGGGTGCTCGATTGTTTGAGAGGAGTCTACTGTGCTGGTGACTTGGTTAACCCCAGGAGATGCCATTGTAGATGCTGAAGCAGGAGCTTGATTTGTGCATGGAGACATTGGAGAACTGTAATCCACATTGGTGTCCAACATGCGGATCTCACCTGAATAGTACATTGTGCCGCCATTACTATTGTTATGTTGATTTGCGTCACCATGACTCTTTGGGCTAGCTTCTGAAGTGTTAAATCCAGAGTTGATGTTGGACAGGGAGCAACCATTTTGCTGCACCATACCTGACCCCAAATGTTGTCTATTCAATGCTGATTTGGGCCCAGATGGAGGTCTGGGCTGCATCAGTCCTCGGCCTACATTTTGAGGGGCATAATGTAGCTGGTTGACATTATTTGCATGGGTAACGTTTGATCTGTAATTCTGCATTTCCTGGTTTTGGGCTCTCCCACTGGGCAGAGCCATACCATTGAATGTTAAGCGTTGACTGCCATTTCCAGATGATGAGTAAGTGAGGTCCTGCCTGTATCCCTGCTGTGGAGGGTTTATTTGCTCACCGAGATTGTGACAGGGATTGGCAATCGACTGCCTATACTGCTGGACAGAATTCATCCTCTGGGTGGTCCTTTGTGGATAACCTTGTTGTAGGCTCGCAAGATTCTGGCTCATTGGCACAATCTGTTGGTTGGTGCTGAAAGCTTGGTAGTGGCCAAAGTTCTGCTTCTGCTGTACCACCGTCAAGTTTCCTCTGAGTTGTTGCTGCTTTGGATGCCTCGTAGTTGTATCCACTGAACCAGAACTAACCTCATTCCATTGTACAGGCATGTTGTTCTTGTTCATTCCTTGTGGGTCTGCCATGTGCTCCGAACCAGAGCAAAGAGGTGTTATTTGCTCTCCATGGC
The DNA here is from genome assembly GCF_030506205.2 of Paramisgurnus dabryanus. Taxonomy (NCBI): domain Eukaryota; kingdom Metazoa; phylum Chordata; class Actinopteri; order Cypriniformes; family Cobitidae; genus Paramisgurnus; species Paramisgurnus dabryanus. The sequence continues at coordinate 11,275,781 of NC_133351.1, forward strand.
TCGCATTGTTGCTTACCATGGCCATTCTCCGTTGCCCATAAAACTGCTGCTGTTGTTGGGAGGTCATATTACCATGGAAGTCTAGCGTATGACCACCATTCACAGAAATCCCAGTGTCCTGATTCAAGCCACCATTTTGAGATTTTAGATACTGTACCACATCATCTGGAAGCACCAAATCATCCTCTGGATGATCACCTCCATCTGTGGCCATATTCTCCATTAAAACATTCTCTGAAATACTGGGCGGCCTTTGGTTAAGAGAATGCCGGTGCAAGCTGCCATCAGACCAAGTGTTGTTTTGCAGGTTGAAAACTCGACGATCTGCCGCAGGCAGACGTGACAGGTTCATGTTGCTGATGCTGTTGAACCTCTGAACTCTTGGCAAGGAGAGCGGATCCAGAGAAGAACGACGAACGGGATCACTGGCTCGCCGTGGAATATTGGATGGAGCTTCGTGTGGCATCATGCCCGGAGCACCGTAGCTTGTGTCACTGCAGCGTCTGAAGTTAGTTGCAGCTGAGGTGTGGTGCAAATGCATCGAACTATCCTGTGAGTCATTGTACAATGCCATTCTGGTTCTAAGACTCATGCGATCCATGTTGGGTAGAGGTGTGGGTGGAGCACCTCCTGTGGCTGCAGCGTATTTTGCTTTAAGTCGGTAGTGCTGAGCGGGCGTAAGATTTAGTCCACCTGCACCACCACAATGACTGGCTTCGCTGGAACGGCGAGACAGATCTGTGGAGATAGGGTCGTATGAGTCTGCTGAGCTGATGTTGTTGTTGCGGGCTCCAAATTGCGAAGCTTCACTAGATCGCCGACTGGAGTAGCATGGGGATATCCCGGAGGACCTGCGGCTGAGATTGTACGCCGAGCTCATTGTGCTGGTAGAGCTGTCTCTACGCTCATTTAACTGATTTAGCACAGTCATCTCACACAAAGAGAAGTCTCCTGAACGCTGGGTTGGAGGACCATGCATTGGAATGACCATATTTGGAGAATCCATCAGTGAGTCTAAAGAACATTAAGAAATATGTTACTAAATAGAACTTGTTACATACAAAACTTATGAGCAATATTTTGCATTACTCACCGATAGATGATATCGGAGGCAGCTTGGTATTTCGGACTTGAGCCGTTGTATTCGCCCAGGGGCAGGAGTCCCTCACAACTTTTAGCTTTTCTTTCTTGATGTGCTCAAGGTGCAGAAGCCCTCCTCTGTTTTTACGCAGCTGGAGACCTACTCCTGCAGACGTAGCAGGAGATCCCGTAGAATCTACTACAGGTTGGTCATCTAAAGCACTAAGGTCCCCCAAACTGCCTCCACTGTACATGGCCATCTCTACTCCACTGTCATTGTTGGTGGCACTGCCAAGTGGCGACGGTTCACTGCTACATGATGACTGACCACCAGGGCTGGACTGATACATCTGTAGAAAAGCAGCAATGAGGCGAGACAGTCAATTCTCGAATATCTGTAATATTGTCAGAGCAAGGCCATGCCAAAGACTGAAGTTCATTTTGTGGTCTTCTTTTTTCAAAGTACAGCTTACTCATGGGAATGTTGATAATAGGAAAAACATTTTAGTCAGGCAACACTATCTCTTTGGATACCAGAAGCAGGACATGATGGTGACAAAGTGATGGTCTCTAATCGTAACGCCAGTTAACAACAATTCAATCAAGTGGTTGGACACAAAGCATTAAACATTTATATAAAGATGTTTGGATGGTGCAACAAGTTGTGAAACAGGCCATGCATGAAAATACCATATTGCAATGCTTACCCGAGTACAGTCTGTCCAATATTTTCAAAGTGAAGCATTAAAAGGTCAGCCAGAGAAATTATATGTTTGCAAGTTAGTCAAGAGGAAAGGAAATGGTTAGTATATTAGTTTGAATTCCGGCAGTAGTTAAACCTTGCATTATTAACGTAACACTGTACTTGTTTTCTTACCACCGTGTTTTCAGTCTTGATAGCTTTGCCGAGCTGGCAGTCATCTACGCCTCTGGTGGTGGTGCTGGCCTCCAAAATCCCCTCTGTTCTTCCCCTAGCATGTTTCGTGCTTGCCTCATTATCCCCATTTCCCTTAGGGGGGTGGGGTTTGGGCGGTGGATCACCTCGCTGCTTTTTAGTGACGTGTGCTTCTGGACCATGAACCGTCTTAACGTGTTTCCTGAGAGAGCTGGGGTCTGTGTAGCGTTTTGTACAACCAGGGATTTTGCATACATATGGCTTCTGCAAAAGAGTCACAGATAAGATTTCAGTGTGCAGTCAAATCGAATTTAAATCAAATGCCATGCTGTTATTCTCTATGAGATAATATGGAAAAAACAGCACGAAATGAAATGCGTGTTGAAAGCTCGAACCTCATTGGAGTGTGTGCGGTTCTGGTGCTTGGCCCGGTCTGAGGCATTGGAAAAAGCTTTGTTGCAACCCTCGTGCTCGCACACGTAAGGTTTCTCCCCCGTGTGGGATCTCAAGTGAGTCTTGAGGTTTTCCAGTCGAGAGTAAGCCTTTGAGCAACCTTCAAACTAGGTAGAGAAAGTGAGAGAGACAGGAGGGCATTACCTCAGCGTGCATTAAACTGATCTTGAAATTTAACTTTATGGGTGAATAACACAAATGGGTCCAGGTCCAAATGATGATGAAATGAATGAATAAATAAATATATTTTAAAACAGTTTAGTCTATTTTTAAAACAATTATGATTATTTGCATTATGAATTACATTTTGTAATGAAGTCGCAATCGTCTTGTTTTTCCAGTCGTGACATATATCCGAGTGAAAAAAGGTTGAATTTGTCCATCGAGAATTGATTGGATCGTTGGAAGTTGGGTAATGTTGCTGTTTGCTAATCACTGCTAATCTCGCACACATTTTTTTTTAAAACAATGAAGCTCACAGATAAAGCATTTGTAAAATATATATATAATTATATATAAATATATATATATATATATATATATATATATATATATATATATATTATATTATATATATATATATATATATATATATATATATATATATATATATATATATATATATATATATATATATATATATATATATATATATATATATACGGCATCTTTAAATAGAGAAGGGTGAAGAAATGCATAGCTTACCGTGCACTTATGAGGCTTCTCCCCAGTGTGACGTCGCATGTGCACCACCAGCATGTACTGGGCCTTGAAGGGTTTCTGTTCTCGCGAGCACTCCTTCCATCGACAGACAAACTCCTTCTTCTCACCATGGATGTGGTCATTATTGATATGCTGCAATTAGCCAAAAGCAAAAAACAGAAACTCAACAGCTGCCTTCATTTCTCACATATACGTTGCAGAAGTAATATTAGTGCTTCTCCCTCACAAAGGACTGGAAACGTACCCTCAATATTAGGTTCATACTCTTCAGACAGCACCTAACATAACCCTGAATGAAGCTTTGCAGGGACGGATCGCAAGAAATAAAACCGAATACCATGCCATTACTTTGTTTCTCAAGGTATGTAATTTAGTTTCCAGGGAGAGCACAGACTATAGCCTTGAGACTAAAAAGGGTGTGTAGTGAGGAAGTCCAAGCCCACAGTGTTGCTCTGGTCTCCAAACATCACTTTGTTTCCACATGTTCTTGCGACTTTTTCCCCTGCGTTCCTGGCGGTAATTATACCTTATTCACTTGGCCTCGTTTTCAAAAAGCATTTATTCTATTTCTAAAAAATCCAATGAAGACGGCCAGCAGCCTTGTAATCTCTATCATCTGTTCATTTGCTAGGGATGCGGCATGATGATTGACTAGCCAACTAGTCATCCTGCAACCATATACAAATATTTGCATTGATATTTTAAGTGGCAGTGCTTAAAGGGACACTCCACTTTTTTGAAAATGTGCTCATTCTCCAGCTAACCTAGAGTTAAATATTTGATTCTTACCATTTTGGAATCCATTCAGCTGATCTCCGGGTCAGGCACTAACACTTTTAGCATAGCTTAGCACAATCCATTTAATCAGATTAGACCATTAGCATTAGTTTCAATATTTTTAAAACTTGACTCTTCTGTAGTTTCATCGTGTACTAAGACAGATGGAAAATTAAAAGTTGCCATTTTTTAGGCAGATATGGCTAGGAACTACACTCTCATTCTGGCATAATAATCAAGGACTTTGCTGCCGTAACACGGCTGGAGGCGGTGCAATGATATTATGCAGCTGCCAAAAATAGTCCCTCCTAGTATCTTTCAATAGCAGATGACTACTTTTGGGCACTATGTAATATCATTGCGCCTCCTGCAGCCATGTTATGGCAGCAAACTTGATTATTACGCCAGAATAATAATCAGATTCTATGGATTGGGCTAAGCTATGCCTAAAGTGGTAGCGCCAGACCCAGAGATCAGCTGAATGGATTCCAAAACGGTAAAACTCAAATGTTTAACTCTAGGGGAGCTGGAAAATGAGCATATTTAAATAAAGTGGAGTGTTCCTTTAAATTAAAATGCTGAGATTTATCTGTGTTTTAAACATTCTTGCACAAGCATTGACTCTTATCAAACCCTGTCAAGTTTCTTTTCTGTACTCAGAATCGCAGACTGTATACTCGCTGTATTTATTTTTATGCACCTGTCTTTTGTCTTGCACTGTCTTTTGCACAATCTATTGTCTGGCACTGTTTATAGAAGGTTGCACACATGCACTTTATGTCGCTAGGTTAAAGTCACAATGAAACGGACTTCTTGCGGCGACGCAAGAATCGACAGCCGGATGACGTCAAAGTATCGCGAGACAAAATATAATTTCTTGAATCATTCTTGCGGTACTGTGACGTCATCCGGCTGTCGGTTCTTTTGGGGCCGCATGAAGTCGAACAAGCCAATTGCCTTATTGTCCCAGTCCTTATTGTCCCAGCCCCATTGAGAATTGATTGGATCGTTGGGTTATGTTACTATTGGCCAATCGCTGCAATCTTTTCCCAGGCTCCGCCCTCCCACCATTCCTTTTGACTGAAAGTAAAGAAAGATTGTTTCATGGAGGGAAGAAGATTTGCATTTCTAATTAAAGATTATGAGGGCACATTAAGTTTAAAAAAAAATTATGAATAATGAACCACAATATTCCAAAAGAATTAAATTTGTTTTTATATTCATTTCATTGTGACTTTAAACTACTTTTTGTCTTTAGCTCCATGTTGTTTAAGTAGTTCAGTGTCTGTATGTAACACCATTGTCCTAGAGAAACAGCTCATTTCACTGTACTGCACTGCTATATATGGGTAAAATGACAATAATGCTTCCTGACTTAAAAACACCCCTGCATTTTCTTGTTCTCCCTCTGACCCTATTCAGACAAAAATGTGTCATTTAAATGTCTTTAAAGCTCATTTGAAGCCAGAGTAATTATAAGCTCTCAGAAAAATGCTACAACAGCTGTCAATGCCGTGGACCTTTTTCAAAATGTACAAGAGTGCACGTTAGTACCTCACGGGTACATATTTGTATCCAAATGATACAAATTAGGGCCCTTTTAAAGGGTACTGTCCCAGTGACAGCTTTTATACATTTTTTCTGAGAGTGTACAGAGCATCCTTATGTATATTTTTTTTAAAAAAGTTTTACACATCATCTGCAACTACAGTCCCTAAATCATGTATGTTTATGGCTTCATAATAGCTTGAATGTATATCTTTAGATTGTAAATATCTTTCAGTACAACAGTGTTTAAACTGGTTTGGGCTTGTTCTGGAACTGGAGAATGGTGAGGGATCAGCTTCACTGATCCATAACCCCCAGAATATTCCCCAGCACCATCTTATGGTCTTATGAGGAGCCAGACTGGCTCAGCGTGTTCCGGTCAGGGTAGTAAGTCCGACTCCAAGCACAAGTCTATGTGTCACATTGCGGTTCTCACACTGTTAATAACACCCAGCAGAGGGGCCGAGGTGTCAGAGGTGGAGAGGGCCACTCCAGAACTGCGGGCATGATGACGGATTTACTACATGGCCTCGGGGAAGGTTAAAGGCCAGAGGGTGTACAAAGTCAGAGGCCATACATATGCGTGTGTATGTGTGTACATGTGTGTTAGCGAAGCCATTCTGTGAGACCAGTTGCACCTCTGCGGGTATCAGCATGCTCATTAACCCTAGATATGTCTGTGACACGAAAAGAATGGCTTACAACTGATGATCTGAAACTGAACTTGATGGGCAGCGAAGGGTTTCAGGTCCAAAAATATGCAGTTATTTATAATCTACGGTTATTTCTTTTTCTAAATGAAGAGAAGAGCTGTTTTATTTATGATGTAGTAATAGTGACCATTGCAAGACAACAGCTCTGTTCCAAAACCTGCCAACCAAGGCACCATTTTAAGCCATCATAAAATTTTAAAAATAAATGTGCTAGATGATGCCATAGAACAGCGGTTCTTAAACTTGGGGTCCGAGATGGTGCCAGGGGCCACAGTTTAATGACATTTTATAAAATACATTAATTTATCATAAATTCTTTGTAATGAAACCTCAGAAAAATAAGGCTACTAACCAACAGCAATATGTTGTATAATTTAATATGTTTTGTTTTATTAAAATTATTAAGTTTTAGAAATGTTTTATATCATACATTTTCTTTTGGGGGGCCGCAAAGGAATGCATCGCACCTAAGGGGGGGGTGCACGCCAAAAAATGTTTGAGAAACACTGCCATAAAAGAACCATTCTGAGAAAAATCCCAGAATGCATTGCTTCAAGCTCAGTTGAAAAAAATTCCAAGATGACAGACAGTGTGAGTGAAATACTGGTTAAAATATTTTACTCAATAAGTAAAACAAAAATTTTAAGATGTTTCATAGATCAAAGATAATGGGTTACAACCAACTAGGTCTTGAATGGACGTTTGTGACTTACGTGAACTAGCTGGTCCTGGGTGTCATACTCCTTGATACATCCCTCCCAGTGACAGTTAGTCTCATATACGGCCTCAGGTTCGTGCTTGCATTCATCTTTATCAAGTTCCTCCCGTAACTCCATGTGATCCTGCAGAGGGAACAGCATTAGTAGACTACACTAAAGCAGAATGCTACATTTGCTGATGCCATTACTACTTCTCAGAAATGTAATAACTTGCAGTCAAAGTTTAATTGCTCAGAAGTTGCTCTGACCTGAGATGCTTCACTAAAAATTCCTTTGGAGATAATTATTGCCATAATAAAAAAATATGATATACACACTACCGTTAAAAAAAAATTCATCACTTGACTGAAACGTTTCTAATGATCTAAAGGTGTATGCAGTGGTGGCTCGTGATTGCTTATCCGAGGGGCGCAAACTCAACATATGTATTCGGAGTGTCATGTGTCAAGAAAAATGTTAACACCATGTGCATCACGTGTTTTGTCAAAATAAGTGCCTGCTGCAAACCATTTATGATACAAGAGATGCTACGTTCACAAAATACACGCAAGACTCGGATTACGCATGAGATTATGCGAGTATCTGGCAAACGCGAGCGTCTCCTAACACACATGATGGCCAGGTGAAAAAGTAGTACACTTCCATAGTGTACATAAAGTGCTTTATTTTTGCACACTAATTTTGTACTTAATATAATAAAAAATAATCTTTAGTACTTCTTAAGATGTTCTTAAGATTATCTAAGTGTACTTATTTGTATTATTTTGAGACACCACCATGAATATGAACTAAAATGCACTTTTAACATACTGTACTATCTCTGTATTAAAAAAATATTAAGTTAACACTTGTATTAAACTTAAACTTGATGGGATGGTTTCCCAGACAAGGATTATCTTAATAGAGAGTGTTAGTTAGAGAGTGCCTTGGAGTTTTTCTTTGTTTTTGCTATACCACGATTCTCCTATCCAAAGAGCACCTCGACTTATACATATTTTTTGAGTCCGGGCAGCGCTCGTTTTTTTGATATTTAAAGCGTAACTAAACCCCTGGTCAGAGGCTGACTCCACCCACTGCAATATTTGAAAAATGCAAGAAAAGTGGGCAGATCCCAACGGAGATAGAGGGGACGAACTAAGCTCGTATCAAGTGTGTGGTGAGATCGTAACAAGGGCGTGGTGAGCTTGAACCTGCTTACATCACGAGTCATTTCTTGGACCCAACATCCAATAGGAAAATTCAACTGCAGTAGCCACCGTTCAACCTCAAGAGGGCAGCACTCAGACGTTTTTACACCATATATTGTAGTATTGAAACACTTTATATCCAAATGTCAAAAAACTTACTAAAATCAATGAACAGCACTAATAAAGCGTCATTCTTACAGATCATTAACTAAAAAAAGTTGGTTTGGGGTTTAGTTACTCTTTAAGGATTATCTTAAACCAGGATTAGGCCTCAGTTTAATTAGAAAATATAACCAGTTTTAACAAATATGCCTTACAAAAAACATTACTTGTGTGCATTTTGTGGGAAAACAAAGGGCACTGATGTATTTTAAGATATGTCAGTGCAAGTTGTTTTCAGTTTGGAAAGCTCTTACATTTATTTTAGTCTAGGACTAGTCTAATCCCTGTCCGGGAAACCTCCCCGATGGGTTCAAGTTTACTAACAGTGGTACCTAAATACGTTTTTTTAAATACATTTTTAGCACATTTTAGTTCATATTTATGGTGTCTCAAAATAGCACAATGAAGTACACTTAGATGTTCTTAAGATTATCTACTAATCTTAATCTTAGATGTACTAAAGAAGAATTTTAATATATCAAGTACAAAATTAGTGCACAAAATATTTTGGAAGTGTACTTCTTTTTCACCTGGGGGATACATAGATGTAGGGGTAGGAAAAAAAAGTCACCGGCTGCCACTGGGTGTATGTATAAATCTCTAAAATTACTTTTGTAGACCCATGTATTAATTTCTAAATGATAAAATGGATGACTTGGTCCAAATAATGAAGAAAAAGCAGCCAAAAAAATCTTTCATTATTTTTTAAAAATCACCCCAGGGTGCGACCTCAATAAGCTGCTTAATGAAATGCCAAAAACATCTGGGTAAAGGGTGGCTACTTTGAAGATGCTAAAATGTGAAATCAAGACTAAAGTCTCATAATCTAATGATGAGATTAGAAGCATCAAAATTTGATTTCACATAGATTGTAATCTTGGACATTACCTTTTTAGGGGCAGGACAACTTTGACAAAAAAAAAAACAACAACATTATTTGCCTTGATATTGTAATTGGATTAATAGACTCTAGACTGAAGTTTTGAAATGTTTTATAACTTTCTGTGAAGCAGTTGCATGGTAAATATCCAAAACCCAATAATATAATGTAAATCACAAATAATTATTGGAGTTATGTTGTTAGTAAAAAATCCAAAACGAATGGCTAAAGGACACCTCATTTTAGGATGATTTTACACTATGTAGAAAACAGTAAATCACAAAAACATTACTTTAGCTGGGGTTTCACATAGGGGTGTGACGGTCATTACATAACCGTGAGACCGACGGTTATAGTTGAACACCGTCATTAGAACCCTATAACCGCCAAAACCGTGTTATTAAAATATTTTTTTAAACATTTTTTATCATAAAGAATTTTTAAATACTAATTAAAAACAACTGTTAACAGTCTGTGTTACACGCCCCCTCACGTTCTCACGCAGTGAAAAATACAGAGCGGAGCAGACACTGACAACGCGCTGACATACAGGACAGATCAGGTTACTTTTCGGTTACTTTTGAGATTTAACATATTAAACAAAGTCTCACCTTTCAAATCATCTCTTCCTTCTAGTTAATTTATAGCATCAAATAAACATGAATGACCATGAGAAGGAATGTTGTTTTAACCGCGGAAAGGCGTCAGTACTCTCCGCTTTTCAAGTTCAAATCCTCCCATGCTAATCTACTAACTCTCTTCAACGCACATTCACTGCTAGTTGTCTTGCTGTTAATTTTAAAGAAACGTAGAGCAAGTAGTTAATCAGTGTCTAGTTTATTCAAACGCCGGGTGAGCACTGACTGTGCAGCGCGTCTGCGGAGAGCGTTTGCTGCGCGTGGCCATTGTGCTTTTACACCGGCTGCGTTTAATAACAATCTCAAGTTCACATTACTTTCTTTTACCTGCATTTATGAGCAAAACCTCTTCAATACGCTTTTAATCCACATTGTTTTCGTGCTGTTCTGGTCCATGTAATGACAGATATAGACACAATTACAGACATAAAAAGCCCAATGCACAAATCTGTTTCTCTGAAGATTATTAAAATAGATGATAGATAGAGGATTAATTTATGCTGGGCAGAGAGTGACAGCGCAGTCTTCTGGCAACAGTGTGTTTTTTAAATATTTCATTGCTTTCTGTTAAATTGTTCAAATTTATTACTGTTTGAAACACACTTGGCATCACATTCATGATTTTATGGTAAAATGACACTTTCCCGTCAATCCACGAGCATTTAAACGAGCAAAACGCCCCCCACCGACGGTTATGTGATGAACCGTCACATTTGACTCACGTCATAACCGTCATCACCAATTCTGAAACCGGCACACCCCTAGTTTCACATAGTTATAATATAGTTTTGATTTATTTTGAATGCTTTTAATACAACATAATTTATGCTTACATATTAAATGCACTCATACGCATACGCAAAAAGCACCTTTCTGGAGGTTGACAAATTGCGTACATGACCTTTTTAAGAAATCTAAGATGGAGGAATTGTTAATAGCAGCGCTGTTGCAATATACCATTTTGTTTAACACTGCTTTGAAAGATTATAAAAATACATTAATAAAGAAACTGCCTGGATGAGTGCATACTGGAATAGATGGTATATTTTAAAGAGGACATATTTACAAGACTTTTTTAAGATGTCAATCTTTGGTGTCCCCAGAGTATGTATGTCAAGTTTTAGCTCAAAATACCATATAGGTCATTTATTATAACATGTTAAAATTGCCACTTTGTAAATGTAATCAAAATTGGCCGTGTTTATGTGTCCTTTTAAATGCAAACGAGCTGATCTCTGACATCACAAGGGGAGCCAAATTCCAATGACCTATTTTTTCACATGTTTGCAGAGAATGGTTTACCAAAACTAAGTTACTAGGTTCTTTTTCAAATGTTCTAGGTTGATAGAAGCACTGGGGACCCAATATAGCACTTAAACATGGAAAAAGTCAGATTGTCATGATATGTCCTCTTTAACATTTAAACCAATACTTTTGAAATTAGTTTGTAAAAACAATGGCGCACTTTCGATCACTCTGCAACTTAGTCACATGGGATTTTTAGGGCCTTTTCCTTTTTTAAAACTGAGACCTGAACTACATTTGCTCCCCATTAGGATCTCATTGCTTTAGGAGAAACAATTAAGATATTATAGTAACCACATTTGTGATTTAACTTTGATCCTGTCGACTTTAAATAAACTAGATCTTGATTTAATTATTTTAGAATCAGATGGGAACTCTTGTTGGTTCTCAGGTCTATTTCCAACACAATATCGTAACCCACATTTCTCTTAAGGTCTGGGAATGTTAATAATGCTTTTAACCTCTAATAAACTTTAAACATTAGCTTTCCAAAACCTCTCTAATGTGGTGAGAGAACTGAATGCTTTATAGCCACATCAACTCCCACACACCAATTGCGTGATATCCAGTCATAAGGAACAACTCTGCTTACTAGCAAACACTGCGCTGTTAAGAGCAACTAAAGCTTCAACTAATAAAATGTCATCCCGATCCAACTATTTAATGTGGAAAATCAACCTCATATATGGAGGGGGTTTGACATTAGGATGAAATCGAAAACCTCACAAACCTGAGAACCAGGTGAGATGGGGTGCGGTCCGTCAGTTTCCGTTTTCACCTTTGACCTCTTGATTATCATGGGGTTCACCGTGCTGCTGACAGCCGGATCTCCGCCAGCGTTCTGAAATGGCAAATGGCAACGGGTGAGAGAGAGAAAAAGCGTAGAGTCAGCAGAGACTATGCGACGACAGTTTGGCTGCTGGCAAGCGCTGTGATTTCACGCCTACAAAGTCACCACAAGCTCCAGATGCCTTATTTTACAAAGCATCTCACCACAGAGACTAAACTGTTTAGACTGCATCATGAGCATCTGTCGGATGGAAATATGAAAAGGAAGAAATTATTACGCCCAGAGTGCGGCTACAAACTTTGATCCTCAGATGGATTCATAATTCAACAGACGGAGTCTCCGAACACACGGGCTCTACGCTGAAGAGAGGTGCACTCGAGCCACTACATACACTATGGCAAAGGTCCATGTTTTCCATAACTTGGACATGGCTTGCTAAAAAGTGAGTGAAATGGGTTTCTAACAACGGGTGGAGTGTGTGGGTGCTGTGGAAACTGATTTGGTGTCGGGACAGAGAGAGTGCAGATAAGAGCAGCAGAGGAAGTTTATATTCTGGATGGCCATAATGTTTACACTGGAGTGACAGCCACTTTTAGCAGATGAACATTGCACAGATTGAAGTATAGAAGCTGGAGTTGGGGGGGAAATGCTTCAGTAACTTAAAAAATGCTTTAAAAAAATGAAAACCCGCAAGTGCTTTGCTTCCGATGGACATGCATCCTTTGTAATAGGAAAGATTAGAAGGTGCACCTATCAGAAATTGTACAATCATTTTAGATGTATAATTACTATTTGGAGCACTTGGATTGCTATATAAGGGCCTAATGTACTTGTTTTTATAAAAAATCTCAAATTCGACCTTTTTCACATCTTTTCCCTGTAGCTCATTTTTTTGACTCATTTAAATGGAACGGGTCACAAATCTTGGAGAATTCACCTGGTTGGTGTCTGTGTTGGTGTCGGTACTGTTGGTCAGGGCGGCAGCTGCCATCAGTGTCTGCTGTCTGCTGCTGAGGGATGGGGAGGGCTGAAGCAGTGGTGGGGTGTGTCCAAAAGCATTTAGGCCCCTCTGCTGGGTCAGCAACTGGTGGTACGCTACTGGTGTGATGGGATGTGGGAAAGTGAAGGATGGACTGAGATGTAAAAGATAGGAAAAAACTTATTTAGTGCTTTTTTCAATGATTGGTAACATACATTAACATTTACGATAAAAATAAATTGTGACCCTGTCAGTGAAAACCCTTTTTGTGATTTACTACTGTTCCTACACCTTGTTAACTTCAAATTCAAGGACCTTTCAAGGACCTTCCAGGTCCTATACCCTCAAATTCAAGGACTAAATGTGGGGCACATTTCAAATGAGAGCAAAGTTACATCGTGTTACCTTTTAAGATACATTGTTATAGTTCCCTTTTAAAGGGAACTCGTGCTGCGTCACTGCGGTGACACTTTGGGGACGCATCTGAATGTGTATATCAAATTCCACCAATGGTGAGGCTTAACGACAAAGACTGGGTGACGCGGGAGCCAGGAAGTATATCGCTATCTGAAATATTGCCAAAGATGGCGTTACAGGGACGCAGGAAGTATGGCAAGGGAGACGCAGCGTCTCGTTCCCTTCTCAGGGAACAACAGTTACATACATAACCCGAGATGTTTTCATGTGTTAAAAACAACTATGCAAAAAAGCATTTTGGTATGAATCAACATTCGCATACAGAAGGTATAAGCATTTAAAACTAACAGTTTTAAAAGACTTTTTTAGTGCTTTAAAAGTCTAGAATTTTTATGATATTATCCTACACTACCCAGGGAATAATATGAATTTTTCCCAGAAAACTTCTTGCATAAAATAAATTCAAGCACTTTCAATGACCTGAATCCATGTATGTATATTTTCAAAAACTGACAAGTGTCTTGAATCCCCCCCCAGATTCATTATGAGACTTCAGCCTGGATTTCACAGACAGGATTACATTTTCGAGTTTGTGTGTTCCTGGTAATTGACCCCATAACTTTTGTATTGCAAGCAGAGAATGGGCATTCCTGTACCTGAGGGCCCCTACAGAGAGATGTCCATAAGAACTGCTGGCGGCCGAGCTCGAGCGGGAGTTATTGATGTAGGCCACCAGCGAATTGGGCGAGGTGCGGATCATGGTCTGCAGGTCGATGCTGGCATCCGAGGCCGGAGAGATGGACAGCGCACGTTTCCTGGTGAGCCTTGGCGTCAGTCTGGGACTTGGGAAACGGGACACTGCACAGAAAGAAACTTTACTTTAACCTTATAGATGGAAGTGGACAAGAAAAGTGGAACATTACATTTCTTTAAACCACCGGGGATCCTGTAGCTCAGTTGCCAGAGCATTGCGTTATCACCGCAAAAGGTCGTGGGTTTGATCCAAGGGATCACACATACTGAAAACATCAATTAATTACACTGCAAGTTGCTTTAGATAAAAGTGTCTACCATAAGCAAAAAAATATATAAAATGTAAAATGTTAATATTAAACGTTTATTAGTTTTATACTGATTTCAGTGCAGCTGTCAATATTTATTAGCTTAATCATACCAATTTCATATTTCATTAAGCATACAAAATATTACTATCTTTATCTTTATCATAAACGAGTCCATGTCTTATACAGCGATTCCCAAATGGGATATGTATACTTTATTTTTGTGCATGCAAGAGACCTTGAATAGCACAAGTGGATTTCAGAACGAAAATGAAAATGCTCAAAAGAAGTACAATATGGCTCTTTTAGGAGTTTGTCTCAACTCATGTTTCTTTGCCGTGTGTATGTATTTGCATCCAGCTGCTCCGTATGAAACAGGTGCTGTGCATTAGCCCTGGTGTAAAAGGACAGAGAACAGCAGCCGGGCAGGAGGCTTTCATGCCCTTCGGGGGCATCAGCAAAGGTGCTAGCAACAGGAAACAAGTAATGGGTTCATTAAACTACACACAAACACAAGCACCTCACAAAAACCCTCTGCTGACAATTTAAACAGAGGTCTGTCAAATCCCAGCCTCTGATCTGTACATTTTTAGACAATATTTTTGATGTGCATTGCATTTTTTTACAATATACATATTGGAGATTTTGATCCAACAGCCTGTATCCAGATTTATTGAAGGCAAACATGAACTCCATCTGGTATTGGTCATGCAAAAAATGGCCCCTCATTCAGCTCATACTATTGGTTGAGCCAACATTTTTGTCAAAAAATAAACAAACGCTACAGAGCCAGATTGTACACTTTACAGTAAACTCAATCTACAGATGACTTACTTATAGATGTCCATGAGTGAAAAATTGCATTTTAGCATCTATAAAATTGAACACCTCACCTTTAACCTTTTAAAAACTCTGGATAAATGAAACACTATGTGACACAAGCAGTTTTTGGAAATTATCTGCCATTCAAGCTAAACTACTGCATAGAAATGTCACTTTCATTTAGGGCACTGTTTGTATTGATCTACTCGCAGGGTCTAAAGTGCACGGCGCACGTTCTAAAAGGGTGTGTCAGAATCAATCCACTTTTGCTAATTTAACGATGGGAAAATGGTTTGTGCGCCTAGCACAGAGTCTAAAGGGTTGTTCCTATTCTGGTAATGAGTAATGGGTGTGTTTTGGGCGTAACGTGCAATAAACCAATGAGAGTCTCAGCTCTCTTCCCCTTTTAAAAGCCTGTTGAGCTCGCGCCATGTAGATTCCCTATTTAGATGGCATAATTTGTAAACTTAAGGGTTTTGAAAGCATTACTTAAAAAATGGTTCTCATCTAACTAGGCCAAGATTGCCCATAGGGATGACCGGAAGAATTCCCAATGGGCCGGTCTGTTTTTTTTTAGGCCTACCTTATGTGATTTATTTGACAAAAAACATGATCTAAGTACTAAAATATTAAGATATGGATTTTTATTTTTCCATCTGTTTCCCCTGCATACATAATCTTGCTTGTGTATTGTATATCATGGGTTTCCAAACTTCTTCAACCAAACAGGTTATCCCAAGACTTACCATTTAAAAAAAAAAAATAGAAATGTAGGGGAAAACACAAACACATTTGTTCCCTTTTCAGTAGTTTTTGAATAAGTTTAATTGAATAATATTAAAATACTTTCATGGAAGGGCTGCATGATTATGCCAAAATCATAATGTTTTAGGCTACTGTATTTGCACTGTATTGGAAATGATAATTATTTGAAAAATACAATGAATTGCAATGTTGCAGAGAACAGTGCATTATTGCAGACTTACTGTATGTAGGCTACTGAAGATTTAATGATATTATTTTAATATAGTCAGTCTTGAACTAAAGTGGGCTGGTCTAAGGCATGAAAGTCCAGGGCTGAAAATAAGTCCCATTCTGGCCAGTACGCCCATGGGTGCACAAATGGGCGCAAGTGCATTTGTTATTTAAACGACATTCCGCTGGATGTGAAAATGATAATTGCGCCAGGTTGAAACTAGCAAAAAAACACTTGCGTAGCTCTTTGCGCTACATTGCACCGGGTGTATGATAAGGCACTTACTGAGAGAAGGAGCAATAACTGGCGAGCCTGGGATCACACGGTGAACCGCAAGAACAACAACAAAGCCAAAACTTGTTAATTATTTTCTTAAGATTAAAGATGCAACAATTTATCTGTCAATAATCGGTATCAGACGATAAAAGATATTTTCATACTATCAGTCGATAGTTTATAAACAGCACAAAGTTATGGCTGATATACTGTCAATCAAAAGAGAACAGGAAAATGCAATGAATTTGAGCTCTCTATAAAGAAAATGTAAAGAAACATCACTAGATTAATGTTCAATATTAACGGTTATCACATGAATTAATAAAATTCAGAAAATGTAATCTTTAAAATTTAGTTAATGCAAGTTTACATAACCACCAAATTATCGGTATGGGCAGATATCAGTCTAAATAATCGACTATCTGTATCAGCAAAAAAAAAGTAATATTGGTGCTACTCTACTTAAATGTATGTATCTCAATACAATAGCTCTGAATCTTAAAAGGCAAGCAGGGCTCAGTTCCTCAACAGATTCTGTTTGAGCAGCGCCCGCCACTGCCACGTTGATGGGCGGTGCGTGGCAGCACTTGAACAGGCTGTTTCCCACAAAGTCAAAGGAAACATCAGGGGGTAACAGTGCCTGGCCTGTCCCACACACTCTGTGATGAACTGTTTTCATAAGCTGCGTCTCTAATTTAGGGGTGCACAGGTTTCTGGAGGAGTGTTTAACCAGATGTGCAGTGCCGTAAGGTTGTGTTGGCAGAGTCTGGTTCGGGCAGCCTGCAGACCCCATGGCGTAGGATACGGTGTGTGTGGGGGGTAGGAGCTTTTAATTTGGCATATGGCCTTATATATGGCTTTATAATTACAGACATTTTCTGCACGTTTGCAATGATGTTTTCATTGTGCCTTTGTGATTTCAGAATACAAAATATTTGTGTTAAACCATCTCTCTATTTATAGCCCAGGAAATACAGATTTATGATCTTTATTAACACCAAACCAGAAATGTTGAATTTCTTTAAACTGGATAAATTATACTTGATACTATTATTATAGCATCATCAATAATATTAATAAAGTCCCTTGACCTAAAGTAATAAGACAGAATAAAAATAAATAAATAAAATAAAATAAAGACACTAAAATGACTATATGTCAGATATAAGTTTCAGTCACAAAATTAAATTAATTTTCAGTAATAAATCTGACTAATTCCATGACATCAACATTTACTAGGATATAATTCGCACCTGATACCCTCTGCCGTTCTGAATCCCACCCCAGCTGACCCGTGCAAGCATGTGTAATAGAGGGTTGTGTATTAAAACGCCAGTGGTGACAGAGCCCCCCCCTTCCATACACAGAAAAACCTTCACTCACAAACACCAGGATCTTGCCTGTAGCCGGACACCAGACGTTTGCTTTGGCAGCTGCTATTATCACGGGACCTTGAACTGTTCCCCGCTGGCTACGGCACACAAATTACTTCAACATTTGTTTTCCCCTCTTTCCATTCACAATCTTAAAGCGTTCCTGTGTAATCAACCCAATTAGGGACAGTTAGAGGCCACCAGCCCCTTTACGCCCTCACGGCAGAGCGAAGAAGCAGACAATTAGGCCGTCGGTACAAGGGAGAGGTCTGTTTAAAATATTATCCTACTCTTGTGGGTATGGGACAGTGTCTGACTGTGGTTAGTGACAGCTTCTGATTTATTTATTCATCCATCCGGGAGGCTTTAGGGCCAGCATTTCCCATCTTCCCTACAGAGAAGCACTGACTGTGACCACTCATAACACTGCACGCACTATAGATTTACTAAGAGTACACAATAAGGACCAAAGGATCGCAAGTCTGTCTGCGAAGGGAAAATGCAACAGGTTTGTTTTCCACGGCAACTGTCGTTTCGCCCTGTCAGACGGAGACCATAATTAACAAGTTAAGTGCACGCCATTGGCATGTGCATGCATTTGGCACACCACTAGAGCATTTCAGAAAGACGTGCATTCACATTCGACGTGTCTCTTTCATTGTTAGCTGCTATTTGTTATTATGGGGCCTGTTGGGGCAAATGCACTTGGCGTTGGGACATCACTGGGAAAGAGGACTTCTTGGGTATCTGCAGGACTCTGTTACATATATTCAAAGCTCTTCAGGTGTAAATTCATGATTCTTACATTTTAAGATTTACCTTTACCATTTGTTACGGATGGCTTAATTATAGAAATGCACGGAGAGATTTGTTTTAAATACTGCTATCAACACTAAAGCCTGTGCATACTGTCATGAGTAAAAAATTATTGGGTTGTACAAATCAGTCTATTAAACACAACAAAAATATATATATTTTATTGATAACAATTAGCTGTATTCATTTTTAATTCTAAGTAACTCAATATTAAAGGCACAATATGTAACTTTTCGCCACCAAAGGTTGCATTTTTTTAAATAAATAATGAAGGGGAATCTTACTGTGCATTCACACCAGACGCGGTAGAGGTGGCAAAAACATGCTATTCGCGCGTAGTTGGAGCCTTGAACATTTGAGTTTCATTTGCGCGTGAAATTCTAGTCATTCGAGAGATTCATGCGGAAATTCGCGTCATGGGAGGGGCTTCTGCGACTCGGCTGGCTTCCTTTAATCACGTCACTACTAGAGTAAGTTCCTGATTGGTTAACACGGCATGATTTTCAACCAAAGTTCAGATTTTTGTTTCCCGCAACAACTCGCCATTCGCGCCGCATATTCCTCGACGCAGGAAGCCTATTCGCGTCTTTGCATTGACTTAACATGTAAATCACTCACGCTTGCCGCCTCTATTGTGTCTGGTGTGAATGCACAGTTAGTGATGTTATGAAAGATATTGGAATTAGGGATGCTTAACGATTAATCGTTAGCAGAATAAAAGTTTTTGTTTACATCATATATGTGTGTGAACTGTGTATAATAACTTTGTATAAATAAATGTACACACATGCATGTATATGTTTTAGAAATGTTTACATGTGTATATACATTTGTATATTTATGTATAATTTATATTATATATAAATACTTAATATATACATTTTTTTTCTTAAAATTATACATGAATGTGTTCATATTTATATATATATACATATTTATTATACACAGTTTACACACATATGTGATGTAAACAAAAACTTTTATTCTGCTAACGATTAATCGCGATTAATTGTTTAGCATCCCTAATTGGAATGCTGGGAAGTTTTTACAATTCAGAGATGTATAGAATTCACAAGCATAAACCGAGGATAGCACGGATATTATACCATAAACTCGAATTGGAATTTTTTGGATTTACAAATCCTTGGGAACTTTTGGGATAATTTAAGTACACAACTACATGAAATATATCACACTGCACAAGTAGTTTTTGTATATTTTATAACAAAAATCTTACATATTGTGCCTTTAACTTAGATATTCACTCAGTGTATTAGCTTGCTGTTTACTATAACTGTGTCAGTGGATGCCAACCAGATGTCCAGGGCTCCCTTAGGAAGGGCGCTAGGGAGTACCGGAGGGTGGGGCGATCCAGCATGTTTTAAGCTCAAATAAATTCGCATAAATATTTTCCACTAATTATTTTATAAAAGCAAAATGTTTATTGTTTATCATGCTAACGATGCCAAGATTGTTAGCTAGTTAGAAAGTAGTTAAAATATTCTCGTGAGTAAAATTATAATTAAATTTGCTCGCTCTGTCTCAACGTTCTTGTCAACATTACAGCAAAATCAAATGGAAAGACAGATGTAGAGGGTTGGGGGGGATCAGACTGTCATAAATGTACTTGGTTGGGCCCTCATAAAAAAGGTTGGGAACGACTTATCTACGTCATAATCACTAAATAGGACCTATTAAAATATGTGTAGTTATAGGAATTTAATGCAAAGTGGAGATGTAGAAAACATAGCGTTAAAGTGACATTTATAGCTATGTGAAAGTGTTGTAATGCAAACACTTTGTTATTTTCACTTACAGTGAAGTCTATTAAAATCTCTATATCGTGCACTGTTGGTTTGACCCTGAAGTGCATTTAAAATGTAGACAAAAAACATGTTGGCTCTAATAGGAACCAACACAAATTTTCAATTGTACATCCATTTACAGTAAAGTCTTAACATTTCTCTACTAGTCAGCTAACAGGCAACAGGGAATCGTCGAGTAAAAACAAGAAGGCCACTTTGTGCATGCTGAACGGTCACACTTGCGGTGGGTCTGTTGAATTTATTAGTACATAAATTGATTTTTAAATATGCATATGAATTTTATCGCCACACCATTCCAAGACAAACGGTACACTTTGCAATGCATATTTATCAGCCTCTCGCTCGGCTGAACGGGTTGCTTTATACATTGGCCCTGCGATCGAGCCACGAGCTGACGTTAACCGTCAATGAAAGCCCTGTGTCTGTGGGTTGGTGTGAGAGAGGCTTGTACACCTGAGTGCCCAGAGTATGACCACATCAATCCAGGCACAGGAGAAAGCCAAAGACACGGCCCGTGGTGGGAGAAAGCCCTGCGCTGTGTCTGTTTGCGGGCTTTTGGGCCAACAAGTCTCACTACACAAACTGCGGGCAACCAACGTTAGCGGTCAGAAATGCAGGAACTTTCCTGGCTGACTTGTTGAGGTCATAAAAACGCAGAGGTTTGTGTTTGATTAGTGATTTGGACAGGTAATTGGAACATGCAGCGCGAGAGGGTTCGTGGATTTATGCAGGAGTTACTGCGGATGGCTGCAGTGGATCAAAGCAGCACTGCATATACATGGGAGCGTGCCAGCTTGTGTGCTTGATTATTTAAAATCACTAATTTCCTGAGCGGACACCCAACACTGACTTGCCCATAATTTTCACAGTGTTGCCCATTCACAACCTGCTCACCCTGTCATACATAGCAGTAATATTATGCAAGTTATATAAACTGAAGTGCTTTTATAAGCAAAATATTTAGGAAATTTGTGAGGCCTGCTTATTGCTTTAATGAAATGCTTTCAATGGCACAAAAAAGCGTTAATGTTTAATAAACATTTTTAAATTTTATTTGTCAAATTGTATTATTAATTCATTATTATAAAACAACTTCAAGCTTGGTTCATCAAATCAGAATTTAGTGTTAAAATAAGGGTTGGATATCGATTAATCATGATTAATCTATTGCAGAATAAAGGTTGATTACTGTGTATAATAACTATGTATAAATAAATACACACACATGCATGTATATATTTAAGAAATATTTACATGTGTATATACATTTGGATATTTCTGTATAATTTATATTATATATAAATATAAATGCTTAATATATAAATATATATTTTTCCTTGAAATTATACATGCATATATTTAGGGATGTGACGGTATGAAAATTTCATATCATGATTATAGTGACCAAAGTTATCACGGTTATCAATATTATAATGGTTTTGTTAAAATGAGATGAGATGTTAAAAAAACCTGATACACCCACTGAAAACATTTTTTTTTAAGTTTTATTTTTGAAAATCACAATTTAATATTTCATGTCCCTGAAATTATTTCTGTGGTAAAAAATAAATAAATCTGTCTAATAAGTTTACCGTGAATGAATACAATACATTATCCCTTAAATGCCTTCTTGTGCAAAAAACTATGCTGCATGTATGCGCCTGCGTCAAACAGATTCTGGCTGGACAGGATTTACCGCAAGTTTTCAAAATCATGGTAATCAAACACGGTTGTAATGATAATTACATTATAAACGATAATACTAACCCGTCAGGACATTTTATCGTGGTTAATCGTAAAACCGGTAATCGTCCCATCCCTACATATATTGTATTATTATTTATTATGAACATAATTATTATACACAGTTCACACACATATATGTTGTAAACAAAAAACTTTATTCGGCAATAGATTAATTGCGATTAATCGTTATGCAACTCTAGTTAAAATTAGGGCTGGGCAAAAAAATAAATAGATTTTTCGATTAATCGGAGGGGGGGGGGGGGGTCGATTCAAAATCGATTCTAAAAGGCCCCAAATCGATATTTTTTCATATTTATTTCCGCAAACATTGAATTTAAGATTAACGTTAATCTAATTGGTCTTCTCCACCAGACTGTTCTGACTTTTTTTGAGCATACATTTTTCATCTTGCATCAAAATTGTATTGTATTTAACATAATTATATGCATTTGAAAATTAGAGATGGGTTCTGTTTGTGTATGTACCCAAGTGTACCTAAAATAAAAGAGTTTAATATAAAGGTTTGTGGCTCTTAATTTATTTTTATTAATTACCCTTGTAAACTTATGTTTACTGTTCTTTTTTATAAATATAGTATTTGTATTAAATCTATATTCATTGAGTTGAATCATAAAAAAAATCGGTTTGAGAATTGGAAATCTTTCAGAGAAATGAAATCGAATCGATAGCTTGTGAATCGAAATCGAACCGATCGATCGTTCTGGCACATCTGAATCGATACCCAGCCCTAGTTAAAATTATGTTTTATAATAACCCTGCCTTTGAAAACCGTGTTCAATTCATTTTTTGTGATTTAATATTTTGTACAAAAAACATAATATAATATAATATAATGACAATATATTATGTGAAAATATAACCTTGATAAACCTCCTTGAGTAAAGTCATGTTAAAGTGATTTTATCCAAAGCAACTTACAGTGCATTCAAGTTGTATAGGAGTGTGTTCACTAGAGATCAAACCCACAAACTTTGCGCTGCTAATGCAATTCTCCACCAAATGATCTACAGGAACACATACCGTTTACCTCCTAGAAACTCCTCTAGTGAAAACTCTGAACGACAACCGAAACCTGCATGGGACCTAACCTGCAACCTTGGCTCACCCTTGAAGATTATACGATGACAGGGGAAATAGTGATCCTCTGGGCATCTTTTAACAACGGCACATTATTAAGCAAAGAAGTAATCTGTACCTTATAAGATCAAGACTGTACACATTACAAAGCAGAAGGAGGGGTGTTTGGGGAGGGGGGGTACGTCACTGCCATAACACTAGTTGGAAAACAAAGAGCAGAGATGAAAGGCCTGGCATAGCCAACTGAAAAAAATATGTCTCCCTTCCTTACAGTGTATTTGCCTTTTAAGGTGAGACTGAAGGGAAGTGCAGAATGTAACTTATAATAACACATCACACCTGCAGGCCAATCTGAATTAGAGGCCGTAAGACGAACGCCTCGTAAATTGCTACAATCTGTGATGTTTACAGATGTTTCGACTTGAGTCATGTTTTATACATGGGTGAAAAAAGCTTCGGTTTTGATGTGGAATGCTTGTACACAATTAATTTTTACCCAACAATCGCTTTTTTGCCTTAACATAGATAAAGTATTACCTTTTACTTTTAGCAAAGTCTTAATATGTACCCTTTAATATGTACCTTTGAGTTACCAGTATGTACCTTTTAGGTGCAAGTGTACTTTTTGAAAGGGTACCGACCAAGTGACAACTTTCGTATCTTCTTGTACCTTTATTTCTGAGTTTGTATTGGCTGCGTTAAAGGATTATTCCATTTTCTTAGAAAAAAATCCAGATAATTTACTCACCACCATGTCATCAAAAATGTTGATGTCTTTCTTTGTTCAGTCGAGAAGAAATTATGTTTTTTGAGAAAAACATTCCAGGATTTTTCTCATTTTAATGGACTTTAATGGACCCCAACATGTAACAGTTTTAATGCAGTTTAAAATTGCAGTTTCATCAGAGTTTCAAAGGACTCTAAACGATCCCAAAGGAGGCATAAGGATCTTATCTAGCGAAACGATTGTCATTTTTGACAAGAAAAATAAAAAATATGCACTTTTAAATCACAAGTTTTCGTCTATCTCCGGTCCTGTG
The DNA here is from genome assembly GCF_030506205.2 of Paramisgurnus dabryanus. Classification (NCBI taxonomy): domain Eukaryota; kingdom Metazoa; phylum Chordata; class Actinopteri; order Cypriniformes; family Cobitidae; genus Paramisgurnus; species Paramisgurnus dabryanus. The sequence continues at coordinate 11,300,081 of NC_133351.1, forward strand.
ATGCGCCAGCGCGACCTCACGCAATAAGTCATCACGTCAAGAGGTCACGGATGACGTATGCGAAACTACAAGTGTCGAGAAAGAGGACAGTTCCAACGTTGTTGTATGTTGAATTATACTAATTAATGTCTTTGTGTCAGTTTATTGTTTAAAATGGTCCGCAAATGTGCGTTTCATATATGTATATATGTCAGTACGCAATTACGTAAGGTCGCGCTGATGCGTAACAGGACCAGAGATAGATGAGAAGTTGTGGTTTAAAAGTGCATATTTTTTATTTTTCTTGTCAAAAATGACAATCGTTTCGCTAGATAAGACCTTTATGCCTCGTTTGGGATCATTTAGAGTCCTTTGAAACTCAGTTGAAACGGCATCAAAACTGTTACGTGTTGGGGTCCACTAAAGTCCATTAAAATTAGAAAAATGATAAAAATCCTGGAATGTTTTTCTCAAAAAACATAATTTCTTCTCAACTGAACAAAGAAAGACATCAACATTTTGGATGACATGGTGGTGAGTAAATTGTATGGATTTTTTAAAGAAAATTGACTAATCCTTTAAGTTTTGGTTGTGTTACTCAACAATGTGCATTCTTATACCACACTGTGTCTACCATTGCTCAGATTTAACAGGTTCTCATCCCAAAATCAAACCATTGGTTGAGCCACAAGTCCATATGTCGGGCCGCAAACAAACCACAGAGCCAGGGAAAAATTTACCTAAAAATGTAGTGCATGTTGGTTGGGTAACTTACTGTCCACTGGGCTCATGTAGTCGGGTAGATGTGCGGCCGCGGCTCCTGTCTGCATCAGCAGGTCTCCATAAGGACTTCGGTGACTGGTGATGAGATGATAATACTCAGATGGGTTTGCTCCAGGGGGAGGAGGCGGCAGACCAAATAAACTCCGTTCCTTTAGATGTTCATGGGTCACTGCATAAAAAGATAAGTGGAAAGATGTCGACTTATAAGTGGACTTTATGTTTCAGTTGTGTAAAGATGACAATATATTTAGGAAGAGACCATGATAAACCACTTCACACTAAAGCAAAATGCATGATGTGGGGTAAAGTGTGTCCGATCTTTTTGGGGTCAACATCTGTCCATTAAAGGCAGGGTGCATGATTAAAAAAAATATAATTGGAAAAGGGAGTCGGGCCGGGTACCAAAACACACTTGTAGCCAAACAGCAGGAAGGGGCGTGTCTACTAACCGACATTGTTGCCTGGGTTGCGTTTGTGGGGCGGGTCTATCAAATGAAGGTCCAGATTCTATTGGGGTAGGGGTGTGTTTGTTCAGGTGATTTCAAATATCAACATTGGCTTTCAAAGATCATTCACCCCGCCTTTAATGTTTATTTGAAATGTCAATCATTCACACATTCCCCAATGACCCCCCCCAACATAGGGAAAAGTTTTCATTTTTTATGATCTTGCTTTTTTTATTCGTTCTTAACCATCATCTAGATCAGTGGTTCTTAACGTTATTCCTCGAGGCCCACTGCCCTGCACATTTTGTATGTCTCCCTTATTTAACACACCTGATTCAAATCATCAGCTCATTAGAAGAGATCTCAATGAACTGAACTGAGTCTGCCAGATAAAAGAGACATACAAAACATGCAGGGCAGTGGGCCTCCAGGAATAACGTTAAGAACCACTGATCTAGATGACAACATACTGTATAGTAAATATCGGATTAGCCCTCTGCGCCTTACCTAAACTGATGTAAATTTGTTCACGCCAGCACCTAATAAACCACAATCTAAATGTGTCAAAGGCAATACACAAAAGCAACATTTATTTTTCTTCCATCCCGGGTCAGATTACCATTAGTGCCCGCTACGTTATTTCTGTAACATGTTTTTACAATGTGAAAACGGCAGCCGTTCGCATACTGTTTAAGTTAAAGGATCCTGTAAATGAAGGGGGTTTTACTTCGTTCCTCTCCTCTTGCCTGCTCGGCCATTCATGCCATAACAGATCTATCAGGAACAATTAGGCCCCAGCGAGGTTAAAAAAGAACAGGCGTGTGTTTGTGCTGGATTCATGGCAGAACAAGGCCGTTTATTTTTCTCCACGCTTGCCGGATCGTATAACTGTGTCTCCAGAGGGGCTCAGAGACAGCGGAGGGGTACGGCAGAGGCCGGGACTGATAAAGCCCCGAGGCAACGGACCAATGAAGGCAGATCAGCAGTCGGAGAGGCCGCTTTGGAGCTGGGACGTCTCCATTGATCTTTATCAGCGATCCTTCACGGACCTTGTGTTAAACAGAAGCCGTAAAGGAAGAACATGATCGACTTCTACAAACCGGAAGGTCTGGCACAATGCCGATGGGAAGTGTCGAAGATAGTTGTCCGTATAATGCAATGTAACACTGGCCATGGTTTAAAACTGACTGAATAAACAAAAAATTTTAAAGCAGGAATACAAAGCAATTTTACATGCAAATATATACATTTATTAAATGCAAGGTTTTCGTGAGAGACCTTTTAAAGTGAATTTGAACTATACACACACTTAATTTCCCAAATTTTCTTTGCCATTTAATCACCAACACGATCTTGCTTATACAACAGTGAAAGCACAAACCCATTACTGCCAACAGACTGTGCTAAGTGATTTATCTCTTATTTGGCTTACTCGTCCCTAAACTGTTGTGGTAACAAGTCCGATACAACCGGCCTTTTGGCTGATGAGATAAAGTTCGGAAAATTCTCCACTGCCCTCTTTAACAATGTTATTTATATGCGTGGATTCCTATTCTGGCCAATATGCAATGTGCACTAAGAGCAGGCCTGTTTTAAGCACCGCAAGAGATAAACTACGCTACCGTGTTTTACCTTGAAGAGGAGCTCTTTGTCCTCAATAAACAGTGTTTTTTTATGATGCCTTCTAATATACATCCATATACTATAAACATAAAACACATAAATGCTCTCTTATGAAGGGATGCTCTCTATCATCTTTGTATTAACCAACAATAGCATCATGGGGGGTAGGCCTAAAGCTATTTCATGCATTCTGACTTATTAACTGTTTAAGAGTTGGATTCCTCATGCTAAACATAGGCAAAGTGTCAAAAAAGCAGTTGGACGTGTGACAGAGTATGCACTTTGCCAAGTTTCAGAAAGTTTTTTCTATCATAAAAGATTAATTCATCTTGCTCTATGTCTTATATGGGCAATTTCAGTGCAGGAAATAATGTGGAAGTCCTTATATGGGCACTTTAACCGGAATAGCGCATGCATGCACCAACCAAGAGCTAACATGGACATAACAATGGATATAGTTTGTTTACCTGGGGTAGCAGTGGAGTTGTGCATGTGTGTTTAAAGCTGGATTACATTGAAATGGGGCAATTCCAACCGGGTCACGAGTCACAGATAGTATGTAAAAATGCATCAAATGTCTGTGTTTTGTTGGCAATCAGCATATAAAAGTGCATATAATGTAAACGACACAAACATGTAGTGGGGGACACTCCACTTTTTGTGAAAATAACCTCATTTTCCAGCTCCCGCAGTGCCTGAAAGTAGTCCCCTTGGTAACTTTCAATAGCAGGGGACTATTTTCAGGTTTTGCGTAATATCATTGTGCCTGCTGCGGCCATGTTACAGCAGCAAAGTCCTTGATTATTACGCCAGAAAAAGAGTATAGTTCCTAGCCATATCTGCCTGGAAAATCGCAACTTTGAATTTTCTGTCAGTCTTAGTACACAATGTAACTACAGAACAGTCAAGTTTTAAATAGGTAAAATATCAAAACTCTTTGGTTATTTTTTAGCGTGATGCTAATGGTCTAATCAGATTCAATAGATTACGCTAAGCTATGCTAAAAGTGGTAGCGAAGTGGATGAGAAGTCATTTTAATTAGATTTTGTTTTAATGATCTATTAGTTTAGTGCAATGTCATATGCAAGAAAAAGTATATCGCTGCCAATGACATTTTTAAAAATAATATATTCATAACAGGCGTATTTGTATCATATTTTTGACAACTTAATTATGTACCTGTTTTGCATATTTGTGACAAGCAGTGAAGGACATTTCTAGCATTTTATGAACATAGCAGTCGCTCCTAGCAAGCTGCAATATGTATTTTGGGCAATGTTTGTAACCAAATCGTTTTTGGGCACCATTGACTACAATTATAGTAATAGCACAATGCTCTACCAATTGAGCTTTAGGAACACAACTGAGACCATAATGTCAAAACAGCTTGCCATTCCTAATAAAGCTGGTAGATATTAATATTGCACTTACCGTCCGGTGGGCTTAGTCCTCGGGCAGCAGAGATCATGGACAGGGTTGGGCTGGTGTGGACAGATCGCAGGTAGTGCTCCATGTGTGGATTGACATACGGGTGTGGAGGGTTAAAGGGGGACTCTCCTGTAGCCGCGGCGTGAGGTGACAGTCGGATCAGAGAGATATCAGAGATAACTGGACTTCCAGATAATCCATGAGGTCTAGGAAAAGACAATGATAAAACAGATGTTGGTATTAGTGGATTATGGAGATAAGATGCCAAAAAGAGCTTGTTGAACCCAACCATTACCCAAGCACGACATACTTTTGTTTACATCCATACGGCTACTCTTTATTCCAAAACATTTTGGCAGACATTATATTAAAATAGTCTAAGAGTGCTTGTGCTATCGGACATTGCGTTATAAAAAAGACAGTCATTTAAATAATTTAATTTGTGTTGAATGCAAGTCACAGCATGTAAAATCCCCAAATGGGACTTTTATTATACATTCATTATGTAATAGCGGCACAAATCTAGACAGTCACATGTGGGTAAATGTGTCATATGTCAAGTTTTCGTAGTATATTGTATGTGCAGATTTTATTTATTCATTCTCTACCTTACGTGAATATTAATTAATAAAGTAGGTAAATGTAAAATAAGCTTTCTGTAGTATATCCCAAGTGGGAACCCAAAAATTTTTTTCTTAGGGTGTGTCCTAAAAATATATTTTTTTTAATGAAAAAGCAATATTTTTGTGCACATTGTTAACATTTCAATTCCACTAAACTTCAGTCTAATATAACTCACTGCATATTTAATTCTGACTCCATGTTTAGAAACAGTAACACTGAGAAGGAACCCTCAGGTGAAAGTGTCTTATTTACCAGCTTATTTACAGACATCTACCGAAAAACTGGTCACATTTTTTATTTCATGACTCCCAAAAGTATACATGTTTCTCCTTTCTTTATGCCCGAGGCGGTACAAGTCGAGACAATGTAGTACATGGTAAGCTGTAATGTCTGGGTAGAAGGATGTGTTTCAAACAGACACACAAGCCTCCAAGTGTTGTGATGAGATGTTTAAAACTTCCCACTCATTTCTCCGTTAGAAGATGCTGAGGTGTAAAACAAGATGATGGGGAAGGAGTTCACAGATAGCCCACAGGTCATGTGGAGGACATAAATGTGTCACGACTTGGCAGATATCTACACCGCCTGTGCGCCGGTCCACCAGCCAGGAGGTAGTTGTAACTCTAGTTGGTCTGGAAGTAGAGATCTTTGAAGAGATGCATATGTGTGGTTCCAACACTAAATCGCTCAAGTACCTGTTAGCGTTTGGTGCCGAACACCTGGACGAGAGGAAGTTCAAGGACAGCCGTAAGCTTTTTATTGCAGTTGAGTCCACGAGAATACCCTAAATGGAGTGCTACTGAACACTGAAATGTTGAATGGTGTTAAATAAAGCAGACCACTTTATAGTATACGGCAATAACTTTATTTATTTTCCTAGACTTTTAGAGAAACAGGAAATGACCAGAAGTATGAATCAGAGTAGCTATGAATCAGAATTAGTATAAATCAGAGTTAGTATGAATCAGAGTCAGCATTTCACATGGTTTTATTCAGACTGTACACAGCAAAATCACCAGTGTTAAATTTTCAGGGATGGTGTTAAATACACAGTGTTGATGCTGTTTTAACACTATCTGGTAATAAAATAACACTGCCATTGCTAGGCCAGTGTTATATTCACGACAGTGTCAGTGTTAAACAAGGGTGTTATCAGATTTCACTCTGAGCGGTGTAAATCAAGCCACGCCTCCACTAAACATTTCCTGTCAGGGATTTTACCGCCATTTTCTTTCAGAGGAGAACTGAAGAGAGCAGGTAAATCAGTCTCATAATATTCACATGGTTTAGCTAAATTAAACTGTTATTTCTCTGTCTGACTCTACGCAGCCATATGCCAAAAAACCTAAATAAGATATTTTTCCCATTTTATTTCCCCTTTGTTCGTTATTTGGTTCAGTTTAATCAGAGCTACCTTGTGTTACGTTGTTCCCTTGTTAGTTTAGTATAAAGTTAAACTGCTAGCTAAAAGTTTTAACCAATAAGGATAATATTAACAGGAGATATGAACGAAAGAATTGAACCATGATAAAACGCTACATGCACTACAAATTGAAGGTATGAAATTAAGTTAAATGAAAGCTTGTTTATTCACCATATGATGCTCGTTATACCGTGAGTTAACGAGGTCGTTTACATGCACGTGAGTGCACGGATATCGGTTAATTATTCAAATTACTGAAAAACACGGAGAAAACCGCAACCGCATCGTCATGCGTTTTTCTAAGATGTATGCAAACAGGGGAAATATCGCCAAACCAACAATTAATTTTACCAAAACATCACAATATATCATCATTTGTATGCACAGATTGCTGGATTGGATGCATTGTGTGTTGTAAGTTTTTCATGGCGCTAGATGTCAGACAGATGCAAATGGCAAATACATAGGAAAGTGTAAAACGTAGGCTATATGGCGAACATTTGTTTTTCTGTCATTATAGGTGCTTGGTGAAAGTACCCACTGAGTGCTTCAAATCATTCAGAAGAGATGCTGTTTTTAGGGCAGTTTATTAAAGAAGACCTGACATGGATGACTTCCAATGAGAAACGACTGCTAATACTTATATAAATTCATTACAGAAGGTAAGTTTATATATTTATACATATAAATCATTTTATTTGACATAACTGAACAGTTAACCAATCTTTTTAGTATATGTAGTTTTGTACATATTATTATTATTATTATTAATCTGGAAAGAAACTCACATGACCTGCTGCCAACTTTAATAAAAATATATTATCTTCTCATACATCGTTTTGCAATTGATATCATATTAAATAGCAATCAAATTGATTACTATTTAGAAAATGTATAAATGAAGATTCATATTGTCTTGAGTGCTGTTTTTAATATAAAAAGAATGTTGAGTTTTCAGAGTCTTTATTGTCATTTTTTTGTGATAGGACCCTACCAGACTATATTTGAATACGGCATACCCATGAATTCTGGAACTGTTATTCCTTAACCCAGTTTGGAGGATAAGAGCTTACCAACTAGTTATGTGAGTACACACAGTACATTAATACTGTACACTGTCTCTAACATGATTTATTATGATTCAAATAATGGTTAAATAATGATTCAAATAGATGATTTTGATTCAAATAATGGTTAAAACTGCACCCTTTTTGGTATTTTCTTGACTCTTTTTGTCTTTGAAAATCTGCAGAAATATGCTGAGGTGATGTATTGCAAAATAGCCAACATACAACAATAAAGGATAATTGCAGACTACATCCTGATGAAGATATGGATGACCCTCTGTCTGGTCAACAGGAGTTTAAATATGGTAAGTGTACATGGGTTTGCTGCTTTTACGGTTTTAAAGTTTAACTGTGTACTCATGGTGTTTAAATTCTGTTTTGCTAGGACGGGACAGTTATGTGGCAGCTCTTCCCTGGCTCATTCATCTCTTACCTTCATTTGTGAAAGGAAGAAAGACTGGAGAGGGTCAATGTGCAACTGAAGCTACTGATTGTGCTGTGTAAGTTTTTTGGTATTTTGTTCTAGTTATTTATTCAGCAGTTAGTTTGGTTGCATTGTTCACCCCCATTTAAATACATACAAGTTCATAAATACACATCAAATACATTCATCAAATACACTCTTTTAAAACACTTAGGTGATGAGCATCAATCCATGCTTTGAGGTGGATGAATCAGCACAGCCCTGCCTGCTCTGTGTTGGGAACAGAAGTTGCATCCAGAATTTTTGCATCATTCTGGACCAAAAAGCCATTCCCTGCATGATGAAGACCACTGATGCAGCCTTCCGCTACATCATGAGTAAAACAACTACAGAACTAAATACCAGGTTGGAACGTATTTAAGAAAAATGAAACGTCTTTTGAATTGAAATGTCTGTTTTGTTATGGAAAAATCTTTAGTATTGTGAAGGATAAGCATTTCTGCCTGCCAGTAAGGTAATTGCAGTGTATTTTAATGTTCAAGTTTTGAGTAGGGTGGCTAATTTTTTTTTAAAAGATTGATTTATTAAAGACCTTATAATAAGTGGTTTTCATGTCACTGCGCTGTGGTATAAGATAACTTTCATTATTCCATACTGTATTCTGTATTCTAATTGTAGCTGAGGTATTTAAATAAGCAGTATTAAATGCAAAGTGTTGTGTGTATCAATGTAAATATTAAATGTGATGTACTTTAATAAAAAGAGGTTTTGCAATATTTCTTGTCATTTGTCTTTTATAGAAACAACCCATTAGCAACAAAAGTGGCTATTAATCAGTATTTTAACACTTAACATTGTTGAATTCACATTACACTGGTGTTGACCTTAAATTAGGAGTGTTAATTTTTAACACTGTATTTGTGTGCCAACACCAGTGTAGTGTGGAAACAACAATGAATAGTGTTGAACAAAGGGTCAAATGTAACAATATTGAGTGTTAAATTAACATTTAATGGGTGTTGTTAAATTAACACTACACTTTTGACTAAATTAACACAGTGTAGTGTGGACACATATACACACTTTGCCAGTGTTAAATTTGACACCGTGGGTGTTATTTTAACACCAGTGATTTTGCTGTGTAAAGTTACAGCAAAGATTTTTTTTTTTTTGACGATTTGATGGCAAACAGGGTCTGGCTGCACATTTATTTTAAAAGAAAAAACGTACTTTAAAGGGGACATTTCACAAGACTTTTTTAAGATGTCAAATAAATCTTAAGTGTCCCCAGAGTGCATATGTGAAGTTTTAGCTCAAAATATCATATAGATAATTTATTATAACATGTTAAAATTGCCGTTTTGTAGTTGCGAGCAAAAATGTGCCGTTTTTGGGTGTGTCTTTTAAATGCAAATGAGCTGATCTCTAAATTCTTTTATTTATATACACATTTTTTGGCATCTAGCAGTGAGATTGTGAATTTCAACAAACTTCTATTTCGAATAATGTTAATGTCACAGAACAAACATGACGAAATGTGCTCTGTAGAACAGTTTATCCGTTTAGGACTACTGTAGAAACATGACAGTGAGGGACCCGGGTGTAGTTACCGTATTTTCTAGACTATAAGTCGCACTTTTTTCAAAGTTTGACTGGTCCTGCGACTTCTAGTCAGGTGCGACTTGTAAGTCAGTATGAATTCATTTTGACATATATGAATCATGGACACAACATTACCGTTTACAGCCGTGACAGTCCACTATACATATAGCCTGCAAACTTGATGCTTGTTGGCTTGTTCTGTTCATTTAGCCTATTCAGCCTCCATATGTTCTGTTTGCTATTGTTTATCGTGTAAATAACTGTTAATGTTACGTTAACGTACGGACACCTATTCAGCCTGCTGTTCTGTGTGCTATTGTTTAGTTGAGTAGTTAATAATTTAATTAAATAAAGATTAAATGTCTGTGCTTCAGCTTGGATTTTGTGAAATCATATTCGTAATAAATGCGACGTGTGGTCCATTGTGACTTATATATGTTTTTTCGTCTTCATGACGCATTTTTGCCACTTATACTCCAGAGCGAATTGTAGTCCTGAAAATACTGTAATAAAGGCTCATTTTAAGGTAATAAAACAATACAGTTCATTTTGTAAGATCTTTTTACACCACTAATAATATAGTTATGTACATTATATTGCATTAATAATTCTATCCTTTTAAAAGTCCCACATTGTATCTTTAATTTATAAAGGAAAATGCTAAATAGAAGCTTAAGCACCAGTACACTTAAAGGGGCCATGGCATGAAAATCTGACTTTTTCCATGTTTAAGTGCTATGATTGGGTCCTTAGTGCTTCTATCAACCTAGAAAATGTGAAAAAGATCAACCCAGTAACTTAGTTTTGGTAAACTATTCTCCACAAGCACATGAAAAAATAGGTCATTAAAATTAGGCTCTCCTTATGATGTCATAACGAGCTCTTATTATAATAATACCACCCCTTAATCTGCACTATCCAACCACAGCACTACCATTTGGTGCAGAGAGAAAGAGAGAGAGAGAGAGAGAGAAAATAATTCACAGCACAATTGAGTTTCAATTGCAACAAACCACCATCATTGTGATCAGTGTTTGCAGTTCATCTGCTCATTTACATTTTAAAAGACACACCTACAAAGTGGCAATTTTAACATGCTATAATAAATTATTTATATGGTATTTTGAGCCAAAACTTCACTTATGTGCTCTGGGGACACCAAAGGTTTATTTGACATCTTAAAAACGTCTTGTGACATGGCCCCTTTAAGGATTTTGACTCAAGTCCAATTTTTCCTATAGCTGAAAAAATTTCTCAGGTCAGGCTGGTTTAATTGGCCAGCCAGAGAAACCAACTAGATCAGTTTAAAACCAGCATTTTTTCCCAGCTGTATTAATACATGCATTTTTCTAAACCGTATAAACTGCTTTTTGTAACTGCTTAACGAAATACAAGCAGGGCCTACAGTGGCTATCTGAATGACGGGTATCAGATGCATTATGCTTGGCACAGGCCGACTTCATCTCAGCCTCACATTTATACCCTCTCTGTTCGAAGGCCAACCTGCACCCAGCCTGAGTCGTGCTCATTTTCCAGTAAACGCCTGCAGACTACCAGGATTGACCAGTTGCCAACTTTCTGCCATCAGCCTCCATGAATGGACAGCCATAAAGACGTCTCTGTTCTTGAGGAGCGGAGAGAAAACAGACGCGGTACACACAAAACACCAAACCTACCCTTCATCTGGGAGGTGGGGGGTAGGTGGATTGCAGGAGCAAGTGCTCAGAATTGAGGAAACTTGCAGCGGAGATGCGTTATCTGTGCATTTGGGTTCGTTAAGGTTCAATGTTTTGCATTTCCTGGTGGAAAAACGTTCTCTGGGTACAAAGCAGACCAATCACAGCTGATATGTTCTGTGCAGATGCAATGTACAAAGGTAACATTTTTGGAAAGGTGCACATCAGGCAGTCAAAGTTATGCATTACTTAAGTTCAACTTTATGAAACTGAACATTGAACAAGACAAACGCAGGAGGGGAATTAATATTATTGGGAATGAATTGGACCATGAAAAGCAGGCATTACGTAGCCCTGCCAGCAGGGAAGAGAAGGCAGTGCAAGTCGTTTTTGGTAAAGACTACAAACAAAATGCAATGACGAATTGTAAAAAAAATCAATTTTCATTTATTGTTCACACTGTAAGGCAAAGATTGAATTCTAATACACCACAATGGTAGTACTATGGAAAAATAAGTCAACAGCACCAGAGACGGCTCTTAGACATATAAACTTAAATACATAAACACATATTAACCTTGTGTTTTGGGTACATTTCCAATTGTTTGGGAGAAAAGACAAAAAAACCCTGACAAGACAACATGTCAACGCACAAGTAAATCAAGAAACCAGCAGAGGCTGATTGAGCATTCAATAATAAGCCATCATTTACAACTTTACCTGTCGGGGATAAGAAAAATTGGGCCCCTACTGACAAGAATGATAGCCAAAGTCTCATTGTTACGCCCCTCTCTCTGACAAGATGCTACTTGAATGGTTAAAAGAGACCTTAGTCAGAGACAGAGTATGTCATGGTGCATTTAGAGAGCTTCTCCTTAATTGCTACCTGTCATTTTTGCAGGTACCATTGCGGCACCATGGGTGGTACCTGCCTATAGTAACAATACAATGACTGTCTCCATTTGCTACTTTTATGTGTCTTATGTGTATCTATATTACAGGAAGAGTCAGTGAAAGCTCAATTACATATAAGGGAACAAAAAATACCTTAACTATTGTTTTAAGTTAGCAGTTTCCTGGTTTTTGTGGCCATGTTGGGACCCAAATGCTGTTTTGTAAATATAAAAATCTCATTAGCGACTCTTTTGATACAAAAACCCATGATATTTTCTGGGATAACCTAAAGATGCATAACTTTTGCCTCCCCATCACATTCTCAGTTTGAAACATGAAATTGCAGTTTCCTTTATGTACTTTTTTATGTGGATGGAAGTCAAATGATGCTACACTGACATTTGATGTGAAATTGTAGCCAACACCTCAAATGTTAAATAATTATTATAAGTTTACCAGCGTGAATAAGGGTAAGGTAAGAAGACAGTTTTGAAGACTTTATTTCGGTATACTTGCTCAAAAACTGATTTTTGTATACTTTTACAAAAAAAAAAAAACGTTACCAATTATAGCTTTTAATTGTACCGACCACATCTGGGGCATGCTGTAGATTAGAAAATTCAAACTAGGGCTGCACGATTTGGGAAATTTTTCCCATTGCGGTTATTGATGCTAATATTGCGATGTGCGATTGCGATTATAATAAATGGTATCATGAGTCAACTTGATGGGTTTTAAGGAAAATCCACACACAGTTTAGGGATAATGCTAAAATGTGTATTTGTAAAACTAGAAATGTTTTGGTATTGCCACGTGATGTAGTAACTGCTCAGTGTCAGTAATCCTAAATCCAAAATACCGCCATACAACAGACGTAGAGTTTTTTTTTCAGCTACCAGATCACTGTCAATCTCCTCTGCATTCATCTTCGCTCTGTTATTTCCGTGGTGCGCACACACAAGTAACAACGCACGCAACACACGTGCATGCCACACGTGCACTGCCTTTTTTGTTCATTTTTCTTTCTTTTTTTAAACAGCAAGGAAAATCATCAAACTGTTATCAGAAAGTTTGTGTTAACAAGTCCACACATTTATTTATTTAATATAATTGCAGCATTTTGCTGTCATATAATCGCACAGGCTGACATCGCGATTGCGATTGCGATGCGATTAATTGTGCAGCACTAATTCAAACATATTTTTTTTTGGTGAGGCTCTTGCATAAATTCAGACAGATATATACTGTATATAGTCAGCATTAACCCTCACCTAAAGGATTATTAGGAACACCATACTAATTCTGTGTTTGACCCCCTTTCGCCTTCAGAACTGCCTTAATTCTACATGGCATTGACTCAACAAGGTGCTGAAAGCATTCTTTAGAAATGTTGGCCTATATTGATCGGATAGCATCTTGCAGTTGATGGAGATTTGTGGGATGCACATCCAGGGCACAAAGCTCCCGTTCCACCACATCCCTAAGATACTCTATTGGGTTGAGATCTGATGACTGTGGGGGCCATTTTAGTACAGTGAACTCATTGTCATGTTCAAGAAACCAATTTGAAATTATTTGAGCTTTGTGACATGGTGCATTATCCTGCTGGAAGTAGCCATCAGAGGATGGGTACATGGTGATCATAAAGGGATGGACATGGTCAGAAACAATGCTCAGGTAGGCCGTGGCATTTAAACGATGCCCAATTGGCACTAAGGGGCCCTAAAGTGTGCCAAGAAAACATCCCCCACACCATTACATTAATGAGAAATTGAACAGGTGTTCCTAATAATCCTTTAGATGGGTGTCTATATAGGCTATATAGACTGAAAATCCTTGTAAAAATCTGCAAAAACTAGTAAAATTTACAGCTTTTTCAAGTACAACTGACCTACCAAACCAAATAAAAACTACTTATTAATGCATGAAACATTTGTTAAATAATTAAGTAAATGTCACTTTATTATTTTTGTTTTAGAAGTTAGATTTATTTTAATCGTTTAGGTAAAGTCTATTACTTTTTTAAAATACTGAAGCATTGCTTTCCTAAAAATATTAAATAAACATTATTTAATGTTGTATGATAGATTGTATTTACTGTTTGTTATTTTCTTTAATATAATTGTATGGACTTAGTTACTCTTAGTTTTATAAGTGGTAACACAAAATTCATGACTGACTATAAGGTAGTCATTGAATAAACTTGATTATCCACATAAAACAAACAAAACTGTGTTTTGACAAGAATGGTCGGTACTGTGTATAGAAATATAATAAAAATGTTCTAAACAGGGTTCATGTAAGTAAACACAGGGCTCGAAATTGCGACTGTTTTGGTCGCATATGCGACCGAAATTTAATCTGTGCGACCTTAAAATATATCTGGGAGCATTTTTGCGACTGCCTATTTTGTTGTGGTGTGACTTGATTTAGATTGTGTATGCTGTGTGCTGTTCCAGGTTCAGCGTTCTCTCCAACATTACATAACCAATCAAATTTCACCATTAAGTTCTTGCGTAAAGCCCAGTTGTGGTGTTAAATTTTTCATAAAATAAATCTATAAACTTATACATTGTAGTTGTGGTGCTTCATAATTTTTGGATGAGTGCGCCTACATTTTTGTTGGTGCTCCTAACTCTTTAAAGTTGGGAGCACCAGTGCTACCAAATAAAAAAGTTAATTTTGAGCCCTGAAACACCTTGAACGTTGACTTCACAAAATTATTATTTACAACAAAACAACATTAATAATATAAGAGCATAAATTTCTTTGACATTTTATAACAAATATTTAAGTATTTTTTCTTATCTTATTCTGTGAAAAAAGCATAAATAATCAAAATATTCAGCCAAAAAGGATTATGGGTATTCCTTACAACATGTACTGATAATTTTAAGTTCCTTTCACTTGAATGTTTAAATTTAATGGATTTTATATGCTTTAGTTAAATGAAATCAGATTTTTTTAAGCAGACTTGAACACGCTAAAGTTTTTGATAAAAATTTACTAGTTAATTTTGACTATGAAATATACTAGTCAATTGGTTTTGGTTTTAAAACAACTTTTAGGAAAGGTTTGATCCACTTCATATGTTGACTAGTGTAGTTAAATAATACAAGAAAATATATAATACGACTAACTATTCCCACACAGTTAATTTTGTACATGAATTAATTGTGTATTTTATTTATAATTTTACTTTTCGTTTTTCAGTGTATGTTCAGATGCAAAAGCCACTAAACACCACCTCTGTCCAAAATGTATGATATTAACTGAATGTTTTCGGCAAATTATAAGTTCAACAACTACTTTTGCTTCAAATTCGCTTAATTACATATAGTAGAGTTGGACAACATCTGTTTACACACACTGGTTTGAAAATATCTCAATTCCAAACCACAATGTTAAAGTTTTTTTCAAAATGAAAAATACCAGTTAGTAAGGCGGGATGTGCATTTTTTATTCAATCTGCTGTCACTGAGGTTCTGGCTTTGCTTACATGCTGCTATATTACACTTTAAACAAGATTCACATCTAAGACTTTTCCAGTACAGTATTTTTAATCTGTCAACTTTTTCGTCCTGAGATAGACAAGTCTGCATCAAATGCATATTGAGAAATCTTGGTGAAAGCATTAGACCATCCATGTATTTCCCGTGTAATGTTTTTTGCATACTGTGGTTTTGGATATGCAATTCATTACGTATATTGATATTCATCTTTGGGTCATTTGATTCATAAGACTCAGTCAAGGTTGAGTCTTATGAATCAAATGACCCTGAGAACAGAAAGGAATGAATCTGTGAATAAAAGCACAAAGACACTTATGGTTTTGTACTCTACATATGAGCAGAAACACAATACGAGTAGAAAAAAGCTGGGCAAGAGTAAGGTTGTGTATAAGCATTAACATGTGAGATTTACTCTTAACAAATCATACGCATTCAAACGAACTACACCTACAGTTAGCAGCACTTTTCATCTGCGATCAGATCACCTGTAATAAACATTACTACCAGGTGTAAACGGGTCTGTGTTCCAACAAATGTCAAAATGACAGAAGTAGTTAAATCAGTGTTAACATTACAGACAGCTCTGTATCAAAACAACTCTTTTCCATCCACATTTCTCTTGTTTTCATCTGTCTGTCATTTGAAACTGCTTAAATCATTGGTGTTTTTTACTACTTGGATGCATGCTCTCCATGCTGTCCAGTGCAGAAGATGAATGGCTGTGCTGGACTGTGACCTGGCCATGTGAAACTGAAAACAGGTTCTAACTCATTCATATTTGATTAATGTTGAATCCATCTGTACAGATGGAGGAAAACAGATGAAGCTGCTAACTCACTTACCCATGCATGGGGTGGAGAGGGTGTGGCTCATAATGGTACCTTCCCTCATGGTGGCGCATGTCGATGGGAATTGGTGTGTGGAAGGTGGAGAATAAATGAGGAGCTGTGGCGTCAAAGAGAAAAGATTGAGTTTAGAAATGTGACATGTGGCTTTGTAATCAACTGTTTTGTACATAAAATCATCCTACATAATGCAAATATAACCTTGATGTCTTTAAAGGCAGGGTGCATGATCTTTGAAAGCCAATGTTGATATTTAAAACCACGTATGCAACCCTGGCAACGATGTCGGTTAGTAGACACGCCCCTTACTGCTGAAGTGTGTTTTGGTAGTAGGTCTGACTCCCTTTTCCAAAGGGTTTTTCAAAAATCACACACCCCGCCTTTAATATTGACAGAGTAAGGTCATATGTTAAAGATTGAAATTAATGTGAAAATTTTAAAGGGACAGTTCACCCAAAAATGAAAATTCTGTCATCATTTTCTTATCTACATGTTGCTCTAAACCTATTTTTTTCTGATAAACACAAAAGAAGATATTTTGATAAATGATGGTAAGCACACAGCTGATTGTAACCATTGACTTCAATTTTCATTTGAATTAAACCTCATTAATACTGGTGATCTTTCATGTGCATTGAGTATAATACTGTTAATGCACAATTTTAATTGGCTGGGCTGACAAACGGAGTGCAAAACATTTTCGTCCTGCCATAAAAAGTTTGATTGCTTTGAGGGGGTATTGTTAAAAGCCAACATGCTTTCATTAATGACTGGAAGTTACTTAAGGTGCTGGTAACATGGCTTTGGGTGAGTTTACTGTCTGCATCTTAAAACTTGTGTTTATCATTACAATTCGCTCTTAACTAGCTCCTTAGGCTATATTTGGACCGACTCTAGAGCCTTATCCGTGAATCATCGCATTTTTTTGCTCACTTCACAGTGTGAATGCCTGTCTGCATTACGGGCAAACTGGGGCCAGCTCCCTGGGCCCATTCCTAGCTTGCATTAAAATTCTTGTGGCGTCACACAAATCAGTGAATCGAGATTGACTTGAGAAGATAGATTATGGGGGTAAAGTCCTAAGATCATTATCTCTACCTTAGAGGAGCTCAGGGTAGGGAAGGGCCACAGGGGCCTCTTAGGGGGCAGTCAGGAGGAGACCCATGCGAGTAAGCATTCCAGACCTGCCAATCTCACTACAGTCATCACGATGGCTCTCATGCATGTATTATTCTGATTCAGGACTTTGAATGTTTGCAGCTTTCTTTAATGTTTCCGTGTAATATTCTGTGTTTACTACTTCTCCGAGACCTTTGAGTTTCTGGATGCAGGGATAATGGTTAGAGCATCGTTTTAGCAGTGCAAAGGGTTTGATTCCCAGGGAACACATAATGCATACCCTGAATGCACTGTATGTTGCTTTGTATACAAGCATCTGCAGGGTTTCCCTCAGCACTTTGCAGTTCGGGTGGCCCGCCTAAGCTGGGAAACCCTACCGCCTTAACTAAGTCTTAAAAATAAAATAAAACATTTGCTGCACAAAAGGCCGTCAAGTGCATCTCGGAGAATACCGCGGAGCCGTTTCACACCGCCAGTGGGTACGGTACATGCGCCACCCGTTCAAATGGGAGAAAGACGAGGTCCGTCATTGTCTGGAGGATAACTAGTAGCCAGTTGATGATAAATCTCAGAGAATAGCGCGGACGCTATTCTCGCAGGGTATTATTTAAGAGTTTTAAATAAACATATTTTCATTTTCATCATGACGTGTACGACCGGCCCGCCCCTTTGATTGCCAGGCCCACCCATCCAACCCTACCACCTTAACTAACAAATTTTCTGCGGAAACCCTGATCTGCCAAATGCAAATTTTTGTAAATGTTCAGAGTGAACTACTAGTTTACTGCTTACTAAATACTAGATAATTAACACTGTATACAGCATACAAATAGTCTTGCAAACCAACTAAAAAAAATATACTGCAGTATTTACTATAGTAAACTGTAGTACACTCTAAAAACCATTAACAAATAACAAATCATTGTTATTTTTGTCAAACAATCAGTGTTATTTATCGGACAACACACTGAATGCATTGTCCCAAACTAGACATCTCTGTATTTTGTGTTACTTTTTACACAACTTGTATTGTCACTTTTATTTTAACAAAATTAACATCCTTTTTATAGTCTATATATTACAGTAATTCATTTCTTTGTTAACATATATGATATTATTCTGTCTTGTTAACTATAATTAAGAAATAAACTTTATTAAATATTGTTGTATATTTTACCAAAGTTTGGGATTTAATATAAATGTATTAAACTATATATTTACTATTAAATACCAAAGTAATACAGTTTTTTTACAGTGCCATTGCCATCATGACTTGTTGCATGCATGCAAGATCCACCTCTCGCTTTAAAATGCTTATTATGCTTTTTAATTCAATTTTGTGTTTGTTTCTAGAACATTAAAATAAAGATGTTCAAAATTGTTCATGCAAATTCATTCATAAACCTCACGGCATTGTGGGATACACTATGTTTATGTATCCTTAAAAGTTGCAGTAGATTTGAATGTTTTTATTTTCAGTGGAATTAGTCCAGGAGAAAAGATCAACCGCAACCATTCACAACGGAAAGCACAAATGACAGGTAAGCTAGCATAACTTCATGCCAACTGTAATGAGGGATTGATGTGAGGGCTTAAAATCTCTCTCATAAAGCAAGAGAGCTGAAGGAAAAAGTGACTGCATACTTTTAGGCTGTAGTGCTGTGTTTTTTCTTTGCCAATTAGGTTTACTCCCTTTCCTTGGAGAATTGGATATTGAGGGGCATTTCTTAAATCTGGGTGTAGGGGCCATAATAATGAGGGCTTGCGTGTAGGAGAACATGAGGGAGAATACATGTGAATATACATAACATATTCATTTATCCGTCAGCCAAGTATGTAGCATGAGAGCGCTTAGGTAATCCTTTGGAAACCTATGGGATTAAGAATGATGAGAGACACTGTGGAAAGCGTGCATGTTCATATATGTGCTAAAATACTGAGACTTCATAGAAAGTTGTTTATTACCAAAAGCAATTTTTCAATTTGTTGCTTGCTGAGCTAAAATACTGTTGTTTCACATTAAAAGTTATTTAGTTAAAATGAAAATTCGGTCAATTGTATTTTACAGTGAATAGTGACTACATCAATATCTCAAAAATGGTCAAAGTTTCATAGGAAAAATAAAAGCATGCATGTTTAGAAAGACTTAGGAGTGAGTAAACAATTTTGATGTAATAAAAAAAAAATGTCACACAGCAGAAGTCCATATTTTTAACACTCTGGACTCCATTTTTAACCCAACGTAGGGCCAAAAAACAGCAGAACCCAGTCGTTACCAGAACCCAATGGAACAATTTAACCCAACAATCGGTTAAATCAACCCATGCATTTAGGTTTGAAACAACCCAACATAGGTTAAATTACAACACAAAAGTTGGGTTCGTAGTTTTTTTACACAACAATAATATTTTAAAAAACCCTGCATTTTTAAAGTGCAATTTTCAGCATCTTTATTTTAACCTTTTATTTAGTAAGACTTCCCAAAAAATACCTTCTTCCAAAAGCGACAAGTGGATGCCACTCTCATGCATACTTATAAAGCGAAATACTATACTTATGCGACGTGAACATCAATGAAAAGCTGCAAACAGTTTTGCCAGTTGAGACAGTTTTTGCAAGTTCCTGCAATTTCAATGCATAAATATCCCACATATTCCATCACATTTTTTGCCGCCAAAGACTTTTGCCTGGAACAATCACCAAAAAACTGTGTTTTTCTGGAAGGACTGGATAAAGAAATGACAGCAATATACAGCATACTATTTGAAATGTTTAGCGGCACCCCACCTAAAAACAGGCTACTGGTATACTTTTATATATACTGTAAAAATCTACTACATCCTTCTCTTGATGGTAGCCACTCCAAAACACATTAACCGAGCAAACATCAGTAATCTAGGCAGCACAACTGACCAGAAGGTAGAAAGGCCCTCATGAGGATGTACAGAAAATCAGAAATAGATATTATTTCATAATCTAAACAGCTCCATTGTTTCTGGACCAAACCAAAGTTCAGCGCTCTCGAGGATACACAGGTGTGTGCTTGTACAGCCTGTCCCACTCTGTTCCTCAGAGCGTGAGACATGAGATGTAGTTCCAATTCTGCGTAGTTTCATTTACGCATTTAAAATATGCTCATTTAAAAAAAAAGTATTATTACCAAGCCTATCAAAACCTATGACCCTGGTTTTCCTAGCACCACGCTTTCATCACTCACATTCATTGTTCTACTCAGGTTCCTTATGCGAAATAATGTATTTCACCCCATAACAAACACTTAAATGTACCGAACATCCGTTCAGAACCGGGTGAGAACCTGCGCTCCACGTTACATTGCAAGATTACGTTGGTGTTTGATGTCCTTCTAAAGAAGATACCAGGTGGTAGACATTATCATCGGCTACTCAAAGCAAAGGAAAAACATTCACTTTTCATGTCCGAGCGGAGCCGCGAGACAGTCCGCTTTGTACTAAGAGTAGCTCATCTTAGAGGAAGCACTCAAGAACAATAATAATATCCTGAGAGGCCGGGCAGCGGCAGTGTAATTAAAAAAGCTTTTCTGTCTCGCGAGCGAGAGGGAGTCGATTCAGACAGGAAATTCCAACAGAATAGCCTGGCAAGGAGCCTAACTACACAGCACCGTGCAAACCGCTCCATAATAGATCTCTAAGCTCTACTGAACCTTGGGAAAGCACAGGCCAACCGGTAGCGATCCCACCGATTCTGGTAACTTACGGTGAGGTCACATATCAATGTGCGGTAGAAGTACGCAACATTGAAACGCTTGGGGGGGAAATAGGCTTGTCTTTTTTTAATCCATTCTGCACCTGGGAAACGTCACCCATTTAACATCCTTATTTAGTTTGCGTTGATGTTTTTTTCCCAAGGCGTTAGTTGTGGCGGCAGGAGGATTATGGGTTTAAGAGAGAGCACGAAAACCGCTTCCAGCCCTGAAAGGAAGCATTAAGTGAATGACTTTTCTTTTAACACCCTAGGGGCTTTGTAAAATGATACATTTCTTATTAATAGGGGATTTCTGGTAAAGACCAAGTAGATTACGTTATGGTATCCATACTACTACTAACTTGGAAGGAAATTCATTGTCTTATGTCTTATTTAAATCAATTTCTTGTTTGTTGTTGATCTTTAAACAAATATGCTCACATTCGCCTCTCGAATGGAAAAGAGTTGCAATACTCTACAGGCTAAAGGTCATTCACATCTCTACACCCAAGTATGAGCAATCCTGTTGCCTGTTAATGTTATAAAAACATTACATCATGCTATCCGGTTTCGTACATTGAAATACCTTTAAAAGAAAAATTATTAAGCTGAACATTTAATAATCTTTATGTTATACACAATAATGTTTGTTAAAGCTGCAATCCATTACTTTTTGGTCAACAATAAATAACTTGCTATTGAGCCTGAAAAGTCCTGAAAAAGAGCGTTGTTCGAAATCGCCTTCTTATCTTACTCCGATCTACATCAGTAACCTAAAATAATGAAGGTAAATGTAAAGTGAACTGCAATTTATCTTCCAAACAGAGATTGCGATAAAGAAGCAAAAGTTGCTGATTGCAGCTGTATTTAATATGCAGTAGCAATATATAAGTTAGGTATGTAATGGTATGTAAAAGTAAGTAATGGTGTGGGGGATGTTTTCATAGCACACTTTAGGCCCCTTAGTTCCAATTCGGCATCGTTTAAATGCCACGGCCTACCTGAGCATTGTTTCTGACCATGTCCATCCCTTTATGACCACCATGTACCAATCGCCTGATAGCTACTTTCAGCAAGATAATGCACCATGTCACAAAGCTCGAATAATTTCAAATTGGTTTCTTAAACATGACAAAGAGTTCACTGTACTAAAATGGCCCCCACAGTCACCAGATCTCAACCCAATAGAGCATCTTTGGGATGTGGTGGAACGCGAGCTTCGTGCCCTGGATGTGCATCCCACAAATCTCCATCAACTGCAAGATGCTATCCTATCAATATGGGCCAACATTTCTAAAGAATGCTTTCACCACCTTGTTGAATCAATGCCACGTAGAATTAAGGCAATTCTGAAGGCGAAAGGGTGTCAAACACAGTATTAGTATGGTGTTCCTAATAATCCTTTAGGTGAGTGTATAATAAGACCATTAATAAATGTTATTTTAAAATGTTCCCAAAAACTCAGTGCATTATTAATGTGTGACAGTTCTTTGGTTTTCTAGGTGCCATTAATGTCCTAGACGTTCAGTTCATACCTTGTCATAAATACAGTAGCCACAAATTCTGAGCAGACTTTCCTGTTAGTGTTTACCAAGCAGGGTCTCCCTGGCTTTTCTCTGGCAATCTAGGGCCTTGTCAAAAATCTGGCCAAATCCATCCAATCACTCACATCATTTCCAGCTCCAGCAAGCTGCTGGCCAGCAGAGAGCTGCATGTGATTTATTAAGCCTCTCTAAGGCACTGGACTACAGTAGTTCCCTTAATTATCTTGATACTTTCATAGTGTTTCAGACGTTGGACAACAGCTATCAGGACAGTTTTGGCTTAGGGTCAACAACAAATAACTTCAATGTATCACAACTCAAGGAACGTCAAGGTGGACCATGGCATGATTTGAGTTGTGATGCAGGTGCTGAACATCAGCATGCTTTTGGTGTTATGGTCATACTTAAGACTAATAACGCACTAGTCGAAGTCCTGAGTTATTATTAGTCTAGTCTGAAACAGTGTCACACGTGGGTTTGCCAAGATTATGAAAGGTGTTTTTTTTAAAGGTGACATAGAATGATTGAACGGGGTATTTATCCTTGTTCTGTGATGTGACATGTAGACAAAAATTTTTTTGTTTGGGTCTGTAATGCCTTAGAAGCTTCCTAAAAAACCTCTCTCAGATAGCTCTATTAGGGTGGGGGATTTTAAACAAGTGGTTTTGCACCGATTTGGCTCCCCCTACTGGCTTAACTTGCAATCTCATTACTGATTGGCTGACTTTGCTGCCACTCAAAAAATGTAGCCAATTACTTTAAAGTAGAGGGGCAGTTAGATGCCTGTGATGTCATAAGCATCAGTTTTTCAGATTGGGCTGTTTTCTGGCTGACATTTCTTAAAGAGGAATTTCTATGAGACTGAGATGTTCAGCATGTCTAGCACTTTTTGTATGTTCGTGAATGCGGGTAGACTACCATTATTCAACAAAGACAAGGTAAAACATTTTTTTCATTCTCTGTCCCCTTTAAGCTGCAATCCGTAACTTTTTGGGGGTTAAAATAAGCAGTGTAAACTATTAGTAAGTAAACAGTAAACAAAAAAAATGTCATTTGTTTATCAACAAACTTAAAGGGCACCTATTGTCCGATTGACAATTTTTCATTTCCTTTGTGTATTAGTAAATGTTAACGATATGCAAAAGGTACAAACCCCACAGTAAACAATGACATGAGTTATCATCTCCAATGTAATTCTCTTTTCTTGGACTACAAAAAACACACGGATTGTATGCAAAAGTTTACTTCCTGGGATTGGTGATGTAGACAAGACCGACATTATCATAATTTCTCCTGTTAGCATTGCATTGTGACCGAATCTTTCAAACATGGTAAGGAGCGTCACATTTCTGGCTGACATTAGAGGTATTCAGGCCAATCACAACGTACAGATTAGCTGGCAAATCAAGGACAAAGCGCTTTTCACATTGATGAGTTTTGTGCAAAATCCGTGCATTTCAGGAGGAGAGTGAAATCTGGAGCTACAAAAATGTACGTATGTGGAAAATAATGTGTTTTTTGAACCATAAACCACGTGAACACATTGTATTATACCAAATACACTAAATAAAGTTTTTAGCAAATGAAATAGGTGCCCTTTAAGCATGTGAGGTAACCTGTAATTTTATCTTTTAAACAGAGATGGCGATATAGAGGCAAAAGTTACAGAGTGCAGCTTTAATGTGTATCCTCTACGAATTTATCTATGACGATATGCACAAACCTAAAACCTGGAGTTTGTCATAAAAAATGGATCTTAATAAAAACCAGACATCCTAAGACCATTCCTATATGTTCCTGTCCAACTCAATGGTCATGGGTTCGAAAATGGTTATATTGAATGCATTGTAAATTTCTTTGGATTATCTGCACAATGCATAATAGTACAGTAAATGTAAAAAGCATAAATGTACCTCAGAATCTTAATAGATGTCAGGTTGCTGGGTCACAGCATTGTTAACTGTGGTTTTCAAAATGGCACTCAGACATCCTCTTAAGAGCTACTTTGTGCTTTTGGTGATTGCTTGAATTAGTGATATACTACTCCCCAGAGAACAAACTATCCTTCCGCACTCACAAAACCGGTGAGCAAACCCAAAAGAAATGTGAGCTCAACAGTGATTGAGGGTTTCCAATACATACTCATGGTCAGCACTCCCATCCCCACCAGAGCCGGATCTAAAAACGGACAAGGGAGTTCATTTTAAGATCTACTCTCGGGAGCGCTGATCTCTGGTGTTTCATGGTGCCCTTTGGCCTCTGTGCTACAGCTGATACAAAGGATGTCCATTAACACAATAGAAGCACTAACAGGCTTCTAGTACACTGGCCAGTGCTGCTTCAGCACTGCTGATACACCAAAAGGCCCTTTACAACAGGAATGATGGCAGTAGAGGAAGTTCTCACATTAAAACAAAGCAGGAACTCAAGGGCCACAGTGATTCATTTGAGGGAAACCCTGCTGGGGTTCACTCGGAGGTGAGACTATGTTATCCGAGATGTTTGGAGAAAAACAACAGTGGAAAGTATAAAGTCAACACTCAGATTTGTGAGATGATGCTATCCGTAGTGTTACAGAATGACCATTGATAAAAGTACAGGCTCAATTCAATCAAAAGACATTGGGGAATTATTATCTCGGTTGCATCTTGGTTTTGGAGATTGTGCCATTGTTAAAACAAGATATGAGTGTTAGAGCTTTGTATGTGTGATAAGATACTGTAATTGTTAAGGTAATGGTCACAAAAAACATGACCCTATCTACCCAATATCTACTCAAATCCTGGCTCTGACTTTAACAAGCTCTGGTGGAATTATCTGAAAGAATTTGTTGTAAACCTTAAACTCAAAACAGCTGGGGAGGAACAGTTATTGGCCTTGTGGATGCCTTAGTTGAGGGTCAGACAAGATGGTTAAGGTCCCTCTCCGCAATTTTTGTTTGTACTGCTTCTTCAATTGCCTTGGGTTATAAACGCTCAGCGAGTTTGTCCTTTTCATAAACCGAAGAAGCTTTGGTTCCATTTTCTGTTTCGGCCTCTTTGTTGTCGTTGTAAACCCAGCTGTGGTCTTCCTGGCTGTCTGAAATGAAGTTAGCAACGGCGGCAAAACACTCATTTCTGTTACTCAGCATTTAACATCCTTTTTGTGGAGGTCCAGGTCACAAACGCTCTCCCTCAATCCCACTGACAATAAGACCCCTCATTAAAATTCTTTGCTATTGTTAACGCATCACTTCCCCTGGATGAAGCTTCCTCTCTCGCAGCCATATCCCCGTGGCTCATTCTATTCAGCGCCGTACATTGCTTTTTACTCATCCGTTTGGACCATACAAGTTTCAAAGGGAACGTCTTCACCACCAGCACAGAAACTGGCAGCAGTCTTTTCTTTTACCAGAAGCGCATTGGCTAGAAACGGTCATCGTGCTGCAAACGTGAGATGATTTATAGAGGTTGCAACTTTTTACAACATTTACAACCAGAAACGATACCGCCAGCAACAGCGTCAGCGCCATTGGACACATAGATAATGAACGGCAAGAAAATGTTTCCCGTCAGCCCTCCTCTTTACTGCGGATGAGAGGATTAGGCTCTTAATTAGTGCCTCCAAAGGGAAAGCTCAATTTACGGGATGACAACAGAATGGTGGAGGATGGGCGCAGGAAAATGTCTAACAGGCTGGAATGGGGGCCTCCTATTATGGACTGGAAAGGGGGATGGGTGGATGAGAGGGGCTTTCTTTTAGACAAAAGGGGTGCATTCCGCCTGTACCGTGGTTAAGAAAGTTTTAGAAGGAGGGTGCATAGCCGTCTCAAACCCTGGATGGCTCGTAAGGACGGTAGGTCATCGAGGTAATTACCGCAAAAGTGTTGCCTTTAACGGGTCGGGCACAATTCATATTTTGAGAAATTACTTTGAATTGCGTTAGCCAAGACACACAGAATGCTGAACTGAAATGATAGGAAACATTCTGGCAATTTAAAGGTATAGTTCACGCAAAAATAAAAAATCTGTCATCATTCATGTTATTCTAAACCTGTATGAGTTTCCTTTCTTCTAGTGAACACAAAAGAAGACATTTTGATAAATGATGATAAGCACACAGTTGACAGTGCCTATTGACTTCCATAGTATTTGTTACAATTGTGTGCTTACTATCATTTATCAAAATATCTTTTTTTTTGTTCTTCAGAATAAACAAACTATTTTAACATTTATTTAAAATAACAATTTTAAAGAGTTTAAAGAGTGAATATATTTGTATGTTTGAGATAGTATAACATGTTTATGAGTAATCCATAGAGAATTTTTATTCTCAATTATTAATATAAAAATTATCTTCAATTATTAACTAAAAACTACACTCTAACGGGACAGAAGCGTTAACACTTGACGGAACGCTTGTCTGAAGCGTGGCCAACAGCCAATCACAGTGGCCGCAACACATGCTCCGGTCTTCCATAAACGTAGAGCCAGCCAATTACCTAGGTAATTTGCATAAGGCAATCTGATTGGCTGACGCACGCCTTGCCGCTTGAAAAATTGAGAAATGTTTCACTTCTGCCACGAGCAACAGCAGTGATGTGTCGCAGACGGATCCAGTTCGGCAATGCATGGCATCACCCATTAAAACTGAATGGGAATCATTAACACTTATTCCCCATGTGAACGTACCATAAAAATGTCTGGGTATTTTAACCCATGGCAGAGAAATATTGGACAGAACACAGCATTGGGTAAAAAATTTACCCAGTGCTGGGTTGTTTTAACCCAACTGCTGGGTTATTATAATCCATGGTTGTATAACAACAACCCAACATTGGGTCGTTTTTAACCCAGCATGTGTTCTGTCCAATATTTGCCCAGTTTGGGTAAAAAATATCCCAGACATTTTAAGAGTGTACCTTTTTATTGCAATTTTTAATTGCAATTCTGTTTCCCATCTCCATTCAAATTTACAAACTGAATTGCAATTTAAAAAGTAATTCTGCATTCACCTAAATTCTGAATGGCACACTACTCTGGTATTGGTTAAAACTTTGTCAATGGTTGAAGGAGTGGTAGAGAGATCAAATCTGCTGTTCTTAGTTCGTTTCCGTTGAAGACTTAAGGAGCCTCCATATCTTTGAGCAGTGCCGCCTGTGTCCCATAAATCATTATGGTAGTCTTGTGCTATCCAAAGAGCGCCCTTTTTTGTGGGAAACATTTTAGTCAACTCATGCTTTTCCCACCATTGTTTCTAATTTAAGGGACCACCTGTTTACCACTTTTAGCGTTCTAATTGTTTACACAGGACCTTATCCTACAAACTTGTTTTTTCAGTTGCCTTCACCTAACCTCACCAAGACTGGATGCCGAACATATAATTTAAGCAGTTAGACAGGGCAGCATTGGTTTTACCTTAAAACCCATGACAGGATGAATACAAATTCAGCCAAATTTTAATGAATGTTTAAGCATGTCGGCTTTAAATCCTATTAGATCCTCAGTCAAAAATCTTATGGTAAATAAACCAAACCTATGTTTTGGTGGTTGCTGAGGTAAGCCCAGGTAAAGAGGCACTAAAGACGAGGTTTACTGTGATGGGCTCATGAATGCAGCATACAGAGAAACCTGCAATCCCTCCTCATACCTCCGAAACCACCGTCTGCGAAATGACTTACTATGAGACTGCAACTGAAATGTTTACTTGGCAGCAATACAGGCAGAAAACTAAATAAACAAAAACTCACAAGTAACACATTTCGCCTTTTTCTACTCGCACTGGTAAAGGTCAGTATGAGGAGATGTGGGGAGATATTAGACTAGTGTATAGACTACTTTCTTCATACAGATCTACATGAGAAAACACAACATTAATGGGTATACCAATTCATTGTGAATAACTAAGTAAAAGTTTTTCCTATCGTTCAATTAAAATCATTTTTAATTCAATGAAAATAAAAATTTAATAAATGAAATTAATAGTTTTACCTACGAAACATTCTCCTACAAAAATAAAAATGGCTTAAAGAGACACTCCACTTTTTTGAAAATAAATAAATTTTCCAGCTCCCCTGGAGTTAAACGTTTGATTTTTAGGGCTTTGGAATCCATTCAGCTGATCTCCGGGTCTGGCGGTACCACTTTAAGCATAGCTTAGCATAATTCATTGAATCTGATTAGACCATTAGCATTTTGCTAATTTCCTATTTAAAACTTGACTCTTTTGTAGTTACTTCATGTTAAATGTTCCGATTTTTTAGGCTGGTATTGAAAGTTACCAAGGGGACTATTTCCGAGCAATACGTAATATCATTGCACCTGCTGCAGCCATGGTACGGCAGCAAATTCCTTGATTATTACGCCAGAATGAGAGTATAGTTCCTAGCCATATCTGCCTAGAAAATCACAACTTTTAACTTTCTGTCAGTCATTGTACACAATGTATCTACAGAAGGTCAAGTTTTAAGTAGGAAAAATATCAAAACTCTTTGGTTATTTTTTAGCGTGATGCTAATGGTCTGATCAGATTCAATGAACTATGCTAAGCTATGCTAAAAGTGGTAGCGCCAGACACGGAGATCAGGGGAGCTGGAAAGTGAGCCCATTTTTCAAAAAAGTGCTGTGTCCCTTTAAAGCAGCCTAAACGTTTTGATGGCTTTGTTATTTGTATTTTACAAGTGTGAATCATTCAGAAACGTAAAATAATTAGAAAAAAGCAATAATAAAGCGCCACCACTAAATCCCTGGGTGAGAGCAGATCATAATAATACGTACAAATGAGATGTACAAAATCATACAAATTAGCCACCTCGTAAAATACTTGTGTTGGCTGACCAACTAAACCATCTAAGCACTAGTTTCAAACCAGCTTAGTATTTAAATTTTATTTTGTTTTGTTTGTTGTTGTTTTTTTACACATGAAAGTGTCCTAAATTTACCAGCGCAGTTCATTCAGACATCTTTATTGGGATACTGAATCAAAGCGAAAAGTTCAAAACATTCTTGTGTTTAACGTCGGACCAAAAGTCAACTTCGAGTCTAGTGCGTTTTGTTCACACACTCGTTTAAGTCCTCTTAAAGCTCTTGTAAATATTGTCAGACGAGCAGAAGCTTGCCTCTGTCTGCCTCTCAGACTCTTCTCTGTACAGGGTAATATTTATCTTATTGCAAGCTGCAGGGAGGGCTCGAACAGAAGAGAGGGGTGTAGGTAAACACTTCAGAGGGGTCTAAAACAGCCCTCCAACACTTCTCGAAAAGTGCTAGTGACTGACCTCACAACTCAATAGCATGGTGCTAACTAGGAGAAAGACAAAGTGGGCAAACAGCCAGTTGTTTGAAGACAGAGCCTGCAGCGCTAAATAGGGGATGGGTGGCAAAGTGAAATGCCAAAATGGTACTGGTGTCAATTACGGCATTAGCACACTGCATTAAAACAAGCTAGTCCTAATGTGGTAGTTAGTTGGTTTACAATAAGGTAACATTAGTAAATGCATTAGGCAACATGAACTAACAATGGACAATATAGTCTTATAAGGGTGATTCTCACGAAATTAGACTTATGAGGTGTCATGAAACATTTTGATAAAAAGTAAATGCTATCAAAAAGTTACAAACTTCATGTACTATTTTGTACATGATTTCAAATGACATCATACAAACCAATTTTGTTGTTTTTTCCACATTTAAGGGGAAAATTTTCATTACCGCAACGTGTCCATGACTGGATTTGGGTTCTTTGACATGGAGATATTTATAATTAAAAAATCTAAAAAGTAAAAAGCTTCAGTGCATGTTATACTATAAACATTAACAGTAAAGAAACATGTGGTATTTGGTGATCATTGGTAAATGTAGAGACAATAATAAGGAATATAAATGTGTCCAAGACCAATTTTCTCATCCTCCGCAACAATTTTCAATCATTGTTTAAGCCCTCAAGGAACTAACATTTAAAAAAAAAAAATGTGTTGGAAGGGACATAATTGATTGTGACACTCAAGATGGCTACCAGGTAAGCAGTTCTTATTTTTTCTCTCCAGATAAAAGTTGAAATTTTGTTTGTCATAGTATCTAGACAACTTTTTAGTTCTCATTACCGAAACATGAGTTTGTAAATGCATATATTTAATGTAATATCATGTTGCGATAATGATAATTTTTGATAATGATAATCTAAGAAATTTAAATAATTTTATAGGAAATATTTTTAAATCCTCTAAAAATAATGGTTATAGTAAGTTCAGACCTTAATCTTGTATGTGCAATAAAAAAATTGGCTTCAAGGGCTTTTTAAAATTTCTGATGCTGGATACCTTCTAAATCAAAATTCCATGAGAATCACCCATAAGCATTTATTAATCTTTGTTAATGATGGTTAATTTCAATAAAATTGCTCACATTAGTTTATTGGGAAATAACTAATGTTAACAGTTACAACTTCTGATTTGGGAAATGCATTTGTAAATGCTGAAATAATGCTACACTGTAAAGCAATACTGTTTTTCCTTTAAATTTCGCTTTTAAATCATATTTTGTATGAAGAAAATTAAGTCTGTTTTTGGGTTACATTGTGACAATTTTCATATGAAAGTACATTCCCTCCATCCCCCAAATCGTATCACCATCTTGTTTGCATGACAATGCTTTAGTGGGCTATTTATACGTAATAGTTTTTGTATTTCCTTTAAAGTGGACATTTCAAGATTTTTTTGTATGATTTAAAATAAATCTTTGGTGTCCCCAGAGTGTGTATGTATGTCGTTTTAGCTCAAAATACCCCACATATAATTGATTATAGCGTGTTAAAATTCCCACTTTGTAGGTGTGTCCTTTTAAATGCAAATGAGCTGATGAAATGCAAACACTGATCACAATGATGGTGGTTTGTTGAATTTGAAGCTCAATTGTGATGTCAATTATTTTTCGCTCTCTCATCCTCTCTGCACTAAATGGCAGATTAAGGGGACGTATTATTATAAGATCCCCTTTTGACATCACAAGGGGAACCAAATTTCAATGACCTAATTTTTCACATGCTTGCAGAGAATGGTTTACCAAAACTAAGTTAGTAGGTTGATCTTTTGTACATTTTCTAGGTTGATAGAAGCACTAGATACCCAATTATAGCACAAAAAAAGTCAGATTTTCATGATATGTCCCCTTTAATCCCTTTAATATATGCATGCTAATTTATTATACTAAAGTGCTAATGCATATAAAATACTCTTAAAATACTGCAGAAATGAGAATCTCAAAAAAGCTTAAAAGTAACAAAGCTTGATTTCTTCTTACAATTTCTTTAATTTTAGGGTTAAATGTAACCTAGACACGTTTCTGTAAAATTCACCTGCATGTTTCTCAGATGAGTATGTGGTTTTATTAAAGAGTGGGTACATATGGGTATCTTTCATTATATCTCCCGTCTACAGATAAAAGCATGTCACGAGCATTAAAAGCTCTTTGTCCTGAAGTTTCTTTTAACTGTACAAATCTGCACGCACTCAAGAGCACCCACCTGTCAGAAGTCATCACTTCTCATTACTTTTGCTCACAGATACAACAATAGGGCAAAATAAGGATTGATAATTGTAAGCAATTAGCCACGGGCAAAGAAGCCTCAAGATACGTGTTGTGAATACTTGAAACAAGTGCAGACTAAGAGCAAGTGTGGCTGACTGGTCAGAGCTTGTCAGCTAGGAAGGACAATACAATACACTCTGTCGGAGCTAAGAGAAAGGTCATGAAGAAATAACAGAGAGGGGTGTCACTTTAGACACCTTAATTTGATAATTACTGACAGGTAAAATTATACTATTGAAGGATGAGAGAATAAGGGATGTAAAAGTTTGCAGTGTGCCCTTTAGCCAGCAAGATACATTGGATCTATTCGGCCGACGTATCCAAACTACAAGTGAGTCAACAGGAGGAAATGATTCATATAGATACTGCTAAGGGGGATATCTATACCTGCTGATACTGTAGCATAGGTGATTCACTCCCCTTGAGAATACTTTTTAGTTGACACAGGATTGCATGCAAACGTTGAATTACTGAATTCCAGAGTATTTGAAATGTCTGTGAATTTAATCACAGGGAGGGCCTGAGACTCACGATTTGTTTTATGCACCTTAACACATGCAGTGGAACAAGATTTCGTATTCATCACAGGCCTTTGATGAAGCTTTGTTTTGAATCAGTTGTTGTCAAAAGGCCAAAGTCTAAATGACTAGCAGAAGTTTTCTCTTACAAAGATATTTAGACGGCAATCAAAGCGCCTCAGTGTGTTCATGTTTTCCATTTAGAGTTTGTAGAGGGTGTGTCAACTCGAACCATCTTCTGAGTCTTAAAGGAATAGTTTGCACAAATACACAAATGTTCTGACATTATTTACTCACCCTCATGTCGTTCCTAACCCATATGATTTACTTCCACAAGAAAAATTCTGAAGAATGCAGACGTTGACATTTTATCATATAATGGAAGTTCATGGGAACTGAGGATGTCAGTCACAAACATTTTCCATTTGCGTTTGAAGTAAGAAAGTCAAATGGTACTAGAACAAAAACATGAGATGGGTTGAGAACTTTTTACACTTTATTTATTCTAGGCCGATATGGCTTGGAACTATACTCTCATTTTGGTGTAATAATCAAGGACTTTGCTGCTGTAACATGGCTGCAGCAGGCGTAGTGATATTACGCACTGCCCGAAAATAGTCCCCTTTGTTACTTTCAATAGCAAGGGACTATTTTCAGGCACTGTGTAATATCATTGCTCCTGCTGCAGCCATGTTACGGCAGCAAAGTCCTTGATTATTACGCCAGAATTAGAGTATAGTTCCAAGCCATATCAGCCTAGAATAAATAAAGTGTAAAAAGTTCTCAACCCATCTCATGTTTTTGTTCTAGTACCATTTGACTATTACGCCAGAATTAGAGTATAGTTCCTATAGTTCCATATCCCCCTAGAAAATCCCAACTCTTATTTTTCGGTCGGTCTTAGTACACGATGTAACTTCAGAAGAGTCATGTTTTAAATAGAAAAAATATCAAAACTCTTTGGTGATTTTTTAGCGCAATGCTAATGGTCCAATCAGATTCAATGAATTATGCTAAGCTATGCTAAAAATGGTACTGCCAGACCCAGATATCAGCTGAATTATCTCAAAAAACGTAAAAATCAAATGTTTAACTCTCGGGGAGCAGGATGTTAATATTTTCAAAAAAGTGGAGTGTCCCTTTAAAGGTTCTTTATAGACCCAAGTAGTCAAAAAAGGTTCTTCTGTGGCATCAGGCGGCACCTTTATTTTTAAGAGTGTAAAGTGAAATCTTGTCTCAGTCTGTTTAATATTATAAAAGCAATGCACTCATAAAATTAAGATTCTTTACAACAATGCTACAAAAGAACCATTTTTGGTTCTTCAAAGAACCTTTTAAGGCAAAGGTTCTTAAAACAACCACTTTTAGGGGTTGTGTACACCAAAACTTTTAAACGCGGCTGAAAACGCCGAATGCCAGCTGTTTTTCAGCTGAGTGCCAGCTTTCTTCAGCTGAGCGCTTTGGTAGCTGTGATACTTCAGCTGCGAGCCAGTTGGTTGCTGTGGTAATGTCCCGCCCCTCCTCCACTGTGATTGGGCGGCCGTGTGAGAACTGACATTGACGAGCGGAGCTTTTCTCCCAAAGTTGAATCTCTTTCAACTCTCGACGCTCAGCGCCGAGCGCGAAAAAACCGCCGAGCGCCGGTTTTCAGCGCGGAAAAAACCCGCTAGCTGCTGGCTTATTTGAAAAACGCCGAGCTTCCATTGGAAACAATTGAAAACATGCGCCGGCCGCGGGTGTAAAAGTTTTGGTGTACACAACCCCTTATGTCTTAACTTTTTCCAAGACTAGGAACCTTTCATGCACAAGAAAGGATCTGTACACAGTAAAAAGTGAAAGTTGGATTAACTTATAAAATTAATGGGTAACACCTAAAACAATTTTTCCCCAAAAAAGGTTATGTTTTTAGTTGTTACCAATTGAAGAATTTTCAAAAGTTTTACTTAAAGTGAGGAAACGTACGTTGAAAATAAATCGATATTTTATTAATTGATAATTTTTTTTAGACTTAACAATTGAAGTATTTTTTTTTAGAAGATCCAATCCAACTTTCACTTTATATGGGGTGTACACACCAAATGCAAATTCAACGATTTGTGTGAGTATACAGTATTACATACAAAATCAATGCAAAGACGCAAATAGACATGAACTCGTGCGGGGCAATGAGAATGATGCAAATTGGGCGACGCGATTTGCTGTAAAAACACGCGCTATTCACCTAAAACTCATCTTTTCGCAAGTTCAAAATATTTAATTCAAGTGAAAAATTCACATGACACGAAGTTAAATCCGCAAATTCGCATTTGGTGTGTACAGTACCCCTGTACTGCATTACAGTGTAGATGTTAAGGGTTCTTTATGGAACCATTTATGGAACTCGAAAAAAACATTTTAAGAACCTTTTTTTTTAAAGTAACATTTAATTAAAAACACCTGGATAATTGCAAAAGTAAACAAAGATGCCAATTAAAGTCGCATATTCACACAGATATAAACATCTGGTCTTCAAACCACTGTCGCAATAGAAACAGTGGCGTAAAACACAACCAGCCCTAACAAAGAAACTGATTAAAAAGCAGCCCCATTCCCTTACAAAGTAATCTCGAAGTGCATTGAAGTTTAACAGTCACTGCCGCCTTGATGAAGATACACATGCACCACAGATGTACTCGCATTCAAGAGCCGATTACTGAATGGATATCAGATGCTGCCTCTGCATCAGCATTCTGTTTTTTTAATTAAATGCACTGTTTTTGTTAAAGGGCACATTTCAGTACATTGAAATGTAACTCTGACATTGAAATAGAGTGCATTACGTTTTAACAGACAAATGTTTTACAGTGATTCTTGAGAAAGTGGCTTGATTTGACTAATATCATAAATGGGCATCGTAGCTTTCTGCATGGACCGAACCTGACATTGTCACATTGAGTATTATTCTATGTGAGCACATTATCATTGGCAGTTACATGCCCATTACACTGTCTCAAGCCATTTGACAAACTGCCAGCTCAAAGTCTCTCCCGTTGTCAAAAAACGGGGCTACACAAACAGACAAAAACACAAGGTCTATTTAGGGGGATTTGGTGGCTCAATTTCAACAGTTAACATGAACCCACCTGCAATAACATATTTTACACATGCCTTATTCTGACATGATTTTTCCACATAGTACCAAAATTAGCTTTTGATATCAGTTTGCCTGAATGGAAAGCCTGAAAGTCCAGACAAACGCCTATTAGTCAGCTAACTTGGCATGTCGTGGTTAATGACACGTGCGAGAATAAATCAAATTTTAAATCAGTGACGTAAAACCTGCCAAAACACAACCTAAGAATATGTGCATGAGCAAACAAGCTCTTAATAATCATCATTTGGATTTCATAGCACCGTGCCAACAAAAACTGTATCGTTAAAGTAGTTAATGCATTCATTCCAATTTTGCTCCATCAAATAAGAACCTATAGAAATCTATCATCAGAAAAAAGAACAAATCAAAACACTGCCGGATCATATCTGTGTGTGTAATGTCAAAATAAAGGCCTGCATGTCTACAGAACTGACAGCTTAAATCTGATAAGCCAGTGCATATTTGCACACTGGCCCAATGCTACAGTTTGCAAGGTCTCAGTCAACATCATTCTCAACTTAGATATTTGGTGGCGGCGCAAACAACATTGTAGGAAGAACTGAGGCTCTTCAGTAACCACATTGCTGTAATACAGTAAGGCAGTACAGTCATACACTATGGCATTGCCTTACAGTGGTGGAAACTATGTTTCTTTTGGCTTTGTCTTATTGGCAAAGCCGGGACAGCTGATCCCGCTGGCTCCAGACGCCGCTATGTGTCACTTACAGCAGGGTGGGATGCGCTTGACAAAAAAAAAGGTACCTGAAGCATGCCAATACATCTAAACGCCACCGCAAATACAAAAGAATACAAATTAACAGGATTGCAAAGAAACAAGGAAGGGAGACAAAAAATGTTATTAAC
Source organism: Paramisgurnus dabryanus (assembly GCF_030506205.2). NCBI lineage: Eukaryota > Metazoa > Chordata > Actinopteri > Cypriniformes > Cobitidae > Paramisgurnus > Paramisgurnus dabryanus. The sequence continues at coordinate 11,336,868 of NC_133351.1, forward strand.
ATAAAACTCATGAGGTCACATTCTCTTTTTTTAGGCCCTTGCACCTTTTACTGTGGGTTTACACCAGACGGGAGTTCAACGATTTGCACAAGTAGATTACATACAAAGTCAATGCAAAGATGCGATCAGACGCGTCCTTGCGTGGGGCGATGCGAATGACGCGTTTGGCGCGAAAACTAGCGCTATTCGCCTCAAACGCGTCTTCACACAAGTTGAAAATATTCAACTAGAGCGAAAAATTTGCATGACACGAAGTTAAATCCCGCGTTTGATGTGTATGTAGCATTAGTGTTATTAAAGGTAGGGTAACTGATTTGATCCTGAAACATTTTTAGTTATGCTGGTTAAAAGTCTCCTCACATCCTGATAGCAATCACTGTGTTAAGTTGTTTAAATGTATTTGTAGAAATGTATGTCATCTGTGAAAGGCAAAGGACCAAAAAATGTTCAACAAATCATAGATTTCGGTCCGAACGGACGTTTCCTTTTTTGTCCTGCATACGTAGGCGTAATTTGAATGCCCACTGCGTAGCGAGTCCACGCAGACACCATACGTCATCGGTGCGTTCACGTGCGCTCACCTCCTGTCTGTAAACAGCGAGTACAGCAAATGTTTCTGCTGAATTGACAACCTACACAGGAGGCACAAAACTAAAAGGCATCTTTTATAACAACAACAGCAAAAACTGCCTGGATCAGCAAGAGCAAAAACCCAAATTAACATCGGTAACTTTACTGCTTTACCACGAGATGAAAACAGCTGCAGGAGGCAAAGGGTCTGAAAGGGTCGTTGCCCTGTTTATTTTGGTAAGGTACGGGATATGTTTGTATTGAGATGGATTCAGATATTCTACTTTGATGAAACGTTGTGTTGCTTATGAAATTTGTGTTCGTTTACGGATTAGTGTAACGATATAGTTACTACATCTACACAACCGAACGTGTGCTTAAACTAATTCTGATGTAAACCAGTTGTTTATGTTGGTTATTTTGGAAGTGTTATTCGCTTTGTACTGCAAAGTTTTCTCACTGGTGAATGAGACATGAGATGTGAACGTCTGATCTGTCCGTGTTCATGTGTTTTGAAAGAGGCGTGACTTTGGATGGCGATTTGACTTGAGGGTGGGATCGGGATGTCATTGCTAGGCGGCTACCGTTAGCATTTTTCAAAATGTGTTACCCTAGCTTTAAGCCTGTGTACTGTAACATTTATATTTCAAATCCTTTTCGTACATGACACAAAATAAACTACAGGGAATACTCTTTAAAATAAAAGGTTCTTCACAGCGATGCCAAAGAAGGTACATTTTTGTTCCCAAAACCAAAAATATTAACTGGTTAAAATATCAATCAATTATTTAAAAACCCTAGTTCTGTACCGTAAATAAAAAAACAAACCGATAATTGTAATGCCCCTGCATAATAGCTGTTTAAGGGCTTTGGGAACATCTTACCGCTCTTTAATAATATGCTTTGAAATGCCATGTCTCTGTAAAGACAATCCATTTTTCTTCTACAAGCTCTTCAAATCCCATAATTCACTCTATGTTATGTGAGCATTCCGATTAGGCACAAGTATAAATAAGACGTCTGAGATTTTAATCTGCTTCCTGTAGCATTTGGATCTTGCCTACCTGCGATGATAACCACAACATGGCTCCATGCCACTACATGTCGAGAGCATGGCTTGTTTATTCCATAGGTCTCATGCAGTCTGAGGCAAAGATAAGATGCTATCCCACTGGATCCATGTTAAAGTGCTCAGCTCCAGGAAGAGGAGGGGCATAAAGAACGTTGGGGCCATGAACAAGCCCGTATCTGCTGGTGCTGTACGAAGACCTTTTTCTTTCAAGTACGGGCCAAGAATGCGTGGTTTACATTGGGGGAAATTATCTAAGCCGCAACGGATTTTAAAATTCACCTCAAAATTTGCCCTTAAACTTGGACTTAAACACGTAGTTTACATAACCAAAAAAACAGCCTTGGTGTGTAGGTGGGGTCTTTTTGGAAATCATGTCCACTTTCCTAAAAGCTTTGCTTTTTAACTCTTAACATAAGCCAGATTTATTTTGGGAAAACAGCGTTGAGAATGATTGAGACGGCACGCTGCTGCCAGGAGTGCGAGCTGTCTTTTACAAGAAGTAAATGAGTAAGGAAACATTTTGATTTCATTTCCCATGTACAAGCTTTCAAAATTCCAAAAGATTTTGGTCTCTGGCAGCTTCTCCCTGCTGCCCACAGGCCACACAGAAAGAGTGAAGTGAGCAGAACATATGATACTGTATATCCTGCGGCTGCCTCCAGAGGCCAATGTTTCAGCAAATTTGAGTAAATGGCCATCCACATATTATTTTCTCAACACTATTTTGCAAGCACTTGTTCTGTGAATCGAACAAATTTGCACGACTCGAAAAGCCAGCTAGCTAACATAAGCCTCATGTAGTGTTTCAAATGTCTACCTGCAAATCAAAAAAATATTCCCCCCTTACCTCCTCAACAGTCTGCTCTCTTATTGACCATATTCTTACAGTAACTACTACAAAATCTTGAAGCTCAACTCGCAGAGCATACCGCTAGCAACACCAAGATCATAGGTTCAATTCCCAAGTAATGCACCTTTATGCTACAGTATGGTTAAAAGCACCTGCCAATTGCACCAATGTAATGCCATGTCTTAAAGGGATAGTTCGGCCAAAAATGATATTAAACCCATGACTTACTCACCCCCAAGCTGTCCAAGATGCATATGTCCATCATTTTTCAGACAAACACATTTTCAGATATTTTAGAAAATGTTTTAGATCTTTCAGTTAATTAAATTTGAAGTTACGGGGTCCACGACCTTCAAGTCCAAAAAATGTGTGTCCATTTTTCACAAATTAAATCCAAACGGCTCCAGGATGATAAACAAAGGTCTTCTGAGGGTGATCCGTGCGGTGGTGTTGTAGAAATATCCATATTTAAAACTTTATTAACAAAAATAAATACCTTCCGGTAGCGCCGTCATCTTAGACTCCTCTGTATTCAGGAGAGAGTATTAGCGTAGTGTACGCAGTTTTCTAAGCTGCGTAAAGCGCTGATCTTAAATGCAGACGCGACTAAGATGGCAGCGCTACCGGAAGGTAGTTATTTTCGTTAATAAAGTTTTACATATGGATATTTCTACAACAACACGGCACGGATTACCCTCAGAAGACCTTTGTTTATCATCCTGGAGCCGTTTGGATTTATTTTGTGAAGGATGGACGCACTTTTTTTGGACTTGAAGGTCGTGGACCCCGTAACTTCACATTTAATTAACTGAAAGATCTAAAACATTTTCTAAAATATCCGAAAATGTGTTTGTCTAAAAAACGATGGACATATGCAACTCTGACAGCTTGGGGGTGAGTAAATCATGGGTTTAATATCATTTTTGGCCGAACTATCCCATTAACTTAGGAAACAGTTGACCTTGAGCAGTCTATGGTAACACTCTCGCTCACCTGCTTGGTAATCTGGTGAGGATGGTGTGCATCAGAGTATAAGACAGCCATGATAGCACCGGACACTTGCTTGAATGGCTAGGAAAGCCACCATAGGCCTCTCTTTGTGTGTGTGTCTGTCCACCAGCGGTTGGAGGATCCCTCTGTTTGTTATCACTTGGCCGACTGCATTTACACAGTCAACCCCCGCTGCTTATTTTGCTGGTCACACAGTTTACTATAGCGTGTCTGGGCCCTGTCTTTGGAGCGTGTCCAATGATGACTACCGCTGTCAGCCCCTCTTCCAATGTCTTCAATGCCGGACAACCTGCTGACACACCAACCGTCAATCGGTGGGAAAATATGCCTTTGAAATGCTTCACAGCTGTGCTTTTAAGTATAAATATAATAGCAAAAACTAGCACCTTTTTAACTTAAATATGTTCCTGGTTTTTGGTGAAGACCGAAAATAATCAGTCCACAGGGCGGTTTCGTGGGAAAGGTTTATCCCAGTCCCAGACTAAAATGCATGTTTGGGCTGCCTTAAAGGGACACTCCACTTTTTTAAAAATATGCTCATTTTCCAGCTCCTCTAGAGTAAAACATTAGATTTTTACCGTTGATTATTTCCCTTTGTATCTTTCAATAGCTGGGGACTATTTCAAGGCACCGTGTATTCTCATTGCGCCTCCTGCAGCCATGTTACGGCAGCAAAGTCCTTGATTATTACGCAACTTTTAATTTTCCGTCAGTCTTAGTACACAAAGTAACTACAGAAGAGTCAAGTTTTAAATAGAAAAAATATAGAAACTCTGGTTATTTTTAGCGCAATGCTAATTGTCTAATCAGAATAAATGATGCTAAGCTATGCTAAAAGTTGTACCGCCAGATCCAAAGATCAGCTAATGGATTCCAAAATGGTGAAAATTAAAAATGTTTAACTCTAGGGGAGCTGGAAATGAGCATATTTTCAAAAAAGTGGAGAGTCCCTTTAATTAAAAAACATTTAGCACTGACATATCTTAACATATATCAGTGCCATTGTTTTGTCTCAAGATGCACACCAGTATTGTTTTTTGTAAGGTTAAGTGTAAAAACTATTTAAATCTTCTAATAACTAAGACCTAGTCCTGGATTAATCTCAACGCTGTCTTGTGTGTATTTATTACTTTTTTATTGATTCATTAATTTATTTAATTATTTATGCCATTAGGGGGCATCTACTGCTATATCGTTGGCAAGAACCTGGGCTAGGGCAACTTGGCATCTCCAATTCACCCAACCTGCATGTTTTGAACTGTAGGAGGAAACCAGAGTAAACACTAAACCCAAACTGACAAAGAGAGAACATGCAAACTCAACACAGAAAGGCCACTGTGACCCGACCCACTGACGCTCGACCCAGGGACCTTTTTGCTGTGAGGCACGAGTGCTACCCACAGTACCACCCAAAACAAAATGCTTACTTAAAACACATCGTAATTGCTATAGGGAATAACACAATATAAAAAGCAAAAACAATCACAGTACTTGTGAATAGCTTTAATATTCCTTGCCCTCAGAAGACATGAGACAGCTTAAGGCGGAGGTGGGCATTCCTGGTCCTGGAGGGCCCACTGTCCTGTAAAGTTTAGCTCCAACCCCAATCAAACACACCTGAAAATTCCAATCAAAGGCTTCGGTACGATTTGGAAATGACATTCAGGTGTGTTTGATTAGGGTTGGAGTTAAACGTTGCAGGACAGTGGCCATCCAGGACCAGGAATGCCCACCCCTGGCTTAAGGCGAGGACAAAAACCAACACAAAACAAGTAACCTCTGATCCTTCCGCGAAAGCAAATAAACAAATAATGGCATCACACAAACACATTACATTTTAAATGTACGTATTCGGCTTTCATCCAAAGCAACCTACAGTGCATTCCATGGGATTAAACCCATGACCAAAAGGCCCCATTTTTGAAAACTAGAACACAACAAAGAATTACAGTAACTTCAATCAGTTCCCTAGACGAAGCAAATGTATATCTTTAAAAGAGCAATAAAAGAAGCACTACTGTACCTTCACTATTATGATGGTGGGACATGTAGGGGGCTGCAACTAGACAGATACAGCGTGGTAAAAATGATGCATTTTCAAATTCACCTTTAAGTCTGAGTATAGTCTGTTTTTTATGTGTATGCAAATGTACACACACTGTCGAACGTACAGCCTTGATAAGCATATTTTTTTAAACTGTATGTATACGCGTACAATGCACACTTGATTTTAAAAATTCGGAGAGGTGTGCATACAGTATGTGCTCTTCTGATGACGAAAATTATATCATGCACTGTATGTGTACCCTCACATAAACGTAAAAAATGGACCATACTTCGGTCTTAAAGATCAACTGTAAACATAAAACCACAGAGTTTCGAATGACTGAATTTGCATTTTTGAGTGCACTTTTTTAAGTTAAAAAATACAGTCGACTGCCGTCTCTCTCAGCAATTGGAATTATAAGGTGGTGTTATGAAGTGAATATTGTCTTTGTTTATCTTGTGTAGATGTCTGGAAGACTTCAGACATTTTCTTCCTGTCATGCTTCACTGGTCTTCTGGCTTGGCTCAGGATTGTGTGTGGGTAGGGTGGTTCACACCCTGTTTTCATTAACGGCATTACAGATGTGTGTTCAGTGGACTCACTATATCTCACCCTGTGCTGTCTGAACCGAAGCCAGAAGAATGAGCCATGTTGACACAAGTTCATGTTTATAGCTTCCAGCTCCTCTGTACACACGGTCTAATTTCTAACTACCTATTACCTTGTTGCAAAAATGAGCGGATATGCGTTGGACTAGTCAGTCGACAAGGAAAACCTCAGGAATTTTATGAGTCCGATTTTGATTTTACTTAACTATTTAGATACTTATATCTAAAGCAAATTACAGGGCATTACAAGGTATACATTTTATCAATACGCATGTTCCTTGGATCAAAACCATGACCTTATGCCGCAAACACAATTCTCCACTTACTGAGCGGCAAGAGCAATCATGTACTATCTTTTAAACAAAAATATGCTAAACAATGTTCTGCAAAACAGCATCCAGTCTCTCATCAGATCTCTTATCTGAGCTTTTGCTGCTTGAGTATTTTAGCAGATCATGCCATCTACACAAGCAGATGTTCAAGAACCATAAACTGAACTAAACATCATGAAAATCGCTTGATATTGGTATTTTCGGAGCTGGCTCTGAACTCTCATACGAATAGGAAACAGAGGTACCGAACACCTGTAGGGGAGGGAGTCTCCAAAGCCAACAAATCTACACCAGGAAACATAAAAAAGAAGAAACTATCTCTGAGTTCGAAGCCAGGACTAAATGGTGCATGCTGGGAATGGCACGCCATTAAAAAGTGGAAGAGAGGAGGGAGAGATGAAGAGAGCGAGTGGGTTAATCCCCCGAAGCATCCATATATTGCTCTTTACTTTCTCACTGCTTGTAAATGGCTTGGAATGTAACATGTTGTCTTTGGATCCTGCATGTATGGATGTCTCCAGTATAGAGATTTATATGTGTAGACGTTGCCTTAAGCTCCCTCTTTTTGACTTTTTACAAGAGGCTTTGAAGCAGGGCAAGAGCCTTCCAGCATTAAAGTAATATCAGAGGTACATTCTTTCATTTCTTAGTCAGTTATGGATTGTATCTCTGTGTGGTGGCCATATCTCCGTCAATGTCTTATGTCTGGCTCGTACAACATGTGAAAAATCTGCTTGTAATAGCGAAGTGAATGTCTATCCATCGCATTAAGTTAGTTTGCGATGCGTAAGAGTAAGAAGTACTTCCAGAGCGTTTTAAAAATTCCTCAGATGTTAACAGTATACATATATTATTCTTTATTTTCAAGCACACTAATGTTCGAAATACACCAGACATTTTTTAGACTAGACATCAAATGTTTTGAAGAAAAAAGACTGAAACCCATGTGACCGAATTCAAGCAAACTTCAAGCAAGCCGGACATCATTTTTTCAGTCTCGTTCTCTATATGTAGGCCACAACTTCTCTGCCTTTAACTTTGTTTAATGAGAGTGGAAAGAATCTGAGCTACTTCTTTAACTTCTTGATCAGAATCTCATGTTTTTCAAGCAGACCTTACCCTGTGCATAAAATCAAGACATCTCCTTGCCTTTACTTACCATATCTAATCTTCAAATCCCCTTTTGGGGCTGGTCAGTCCCCCATGTGAAATTTAAGATGGGGGGAAAGAAGGGGGATCCTGGAAAGCCATTTAGTTAACTGTTTATAAAAGCCACATGAAGGAAACTGCACAAATCCCCTTAACCGCTGGTGAAAGAGGTTGTTTCCACTTATCTGTGGTCAGAATTCGCAGCGAATATTACATGATTACAAATAGTGGGAAAAAAGTTTGGAACACACAAAAAACGAAGACACAATGCTGCATACATCATTAAGCTGTGATAGCTGTTGTAGCAATAAAATTAATTTAGAGTTAAAGTTCTTGCTAAGGCAAGTCTAATGTTGCGTACACACAAAAGCTACTTTTTGCCCAAGTAGATTAAATACAGAGTCAATGAAGACACAAATTTGCATGAGGCAATGCAAATGACACAAATTGGGCTGTGCAACGCACTATTCGCCTCAAACGCAATCTGAAAATACTCAACACAAATATTTGCATGACGCAAAGTTAGATCACGTGAAAAATCCAAAGAGATGCTTAAATTTTGATGTGTATGCAGCATTATGCAGGGTTCACAGCAGATGCGGTAGAGGCGGCAAGCGAAAGTGATTTACATGTTAAGTCAATGCAAAGACGCGATTAGGCATCGTTGCTGCAAGAAACGCGCAAGTTGAAAAATCTGAACTTTGGCAGATTTCCGTGTCGTGTTCAGCAATCAGGACCTTGCTGTAGTAGTGACGAGATTACAGGAAGCGAGCAGAGTGTTTGCGGAGTCGCAGAAGCCCCTCCCTTGACGCAAATTTCTGCGTGAATGTCTCAAATGACTAGAATTTAATGCGCAGCTCCACCGCGGCTGTTGTTAATGCACCATTAAACATTTTGGTCACCTTTAAAGGAATAGTCCATTTTCTTAAAAGAAAAATCCAGATAATTTACTCACCACCATGTCATCCAAAATGTTGATGTCTTTCTTTGTTCAGTCGAAAAGAAATTATGTTTTTTGAGGAAAACATTGCAGGAATTTTCTCATTTTAATGGACTTTAATAGAGCCCAACATTTAATACTTAACTCAACACTTAACAGTTTTTCAAATGACTCTAAATGATCCCAAACGAGGCATAAGGGTCTTATCTAGCGAAATGATTGTCATTTTTGACAAGAAAAAAAAAAAGTGCTCTTTTAAACCACAACTTTTCGTCTAGGTCCGGTCCAGCGCGACCTAACGTAAATGCGTAGTGACGTAGGGAGGTCACGTGTTACATATATAAAACGCACATTTGCGGACCATTGTAAACAATAAACTGACACAAAGACATTAATTAGTATCAGTTGACATACAACAACGTAGGAACGGTCCTCTTTCAACACACTTGTAAACACTGGGGCGGAGTTTCGCGTTCATCCTCTGTGACCTCTTGACGTCATGACGTATTGCGTGGGGTCACGCTGACGTATCACGACCGGATCTAGACGAAAAGTTGTGGTTTAAAAGAGCTTTTTTTTTCTTGTCAAAAATGACAATCATTTTGCTAGATAAGACCCTTTTGCCTCGTTTGGGATCGTTTACAGTCCTTTAAAACTCTGTCGAAAAAAACTGTTAAGTGTTGAGTTAAGTATTAAATGTTGGGCTCTATTAAAGTCTATTAAAATGAGAAAAATCCTGCAATGTTTTCCTCAAAAAACATAATTTCTTCTCGACTGAACAAAGAAAGACATCAACATTTTGGATGACATGGTGGTGAGTAAATTATCTGGATTTTTTTAACACCTAAAAAAAAAGATTTTTCCAAATTAAATTTAGTTTGAATTTTTTTTAGGTGCTACCAACTGAAGTAATTTTTTAAGTTGATCCAACTTTTTTCTTTTTATAGTGTGTATTACATTACATTATGCATGTGGCAGACGCTTCAATCCCTGGGCTTGAACCCATGGCCTTTGTGCTGCTAACACAATGCTCTACCAATTGAGCTACAGGAACGGTAACGATCCTGTTTAGTTTTTATATCTAAAATGCATAATTTTGGGCTTGACAGCATTTGTATCCATTCACTCATCGTATCAGTGAAATTAACCTGAATTTAAAAGTTTGGAAAAACACAAAGACGAATATGAATGTTCCAATGAATGACCAGAAAATTTGAAGCTACAGTATCTCCTGTTCCTACAAATGTTACAACGAGTGGGTGAAGACATGAACACAAAACAAAAACAACACCATCATGAATGTGGCCTCCTCTAACCTGTCAGACATCCTCCACATCTTCTGACCAATTTTCTCTGGGCCAGAAAACCTACTGCAGCGGAAGGGCCTCATTTAGAGAAACAGAAAAGCAAGGCAGAAGAAAGAGAGAATAAATCCCTTTCTCAGGAAGATTAGTGGCTGTCCCTTTAGAGTGGGCTGCGGATAGAGCAGCTTTTTAAGCCACATTTTTCTCTGCCAGTGGCTTGACCCCTGATGCATTCCCTCTTTCCCCTGGGCTGCCTGCTGTACTGCTATCTGCCCCTCCCACCCAACCTCCCTATCCATTCTTCATCGTCTCTACGGAGACCAGCTCACTGGGATAAAGAAATACCACTGACATGGTGCTGGTTCTAAGTTATTTTGTACAATACCACCGAAGAAGAAGCAGGCGACTTGTTCTATAGGAAAGCAAGCTTGTAATCTTTATAGTCACAATTTGATCCAAGATGTCTTGTATAATACTCTATAAGATTTTCGGTTTAGAACAGATGGCGGTTGAGCAAAGATGATCAAGTTCATTTCAGGACGTATTTAAATCAGGCCTGTTTAAAAGTGGTGGAAAAGAATGCACTGTGGTCAGAAAACTTTGCATATTTTCCTGGAAACTTTAACATCTTTAGCAGTTCTGCTTTGTATCTGTACCTGCACTGAACCCGTTGTCTCGGGTACAAAGGTTCACCCGAACGTCTTATAAATCCCTCTGATCCCCTATAACCACTCGACTGACCTCAATAAAACACATTCTGCAGCATAAAAGTCTAAGCAGAAGCTGTAAATAGACATAAAAGTGAGACGAAACAAAAGGTATTGAATAGCTGAGAAATGCTTTAAGAAAGTTCACCGGAGCATGCTCAATCCTACACCCCGAGCTTTACTTTCCTGCAGAGTTTAGCTTCAATATACTTCAAACACAACGATCGAATCAGGGTCTTCTGCTTCAATTACAGGTAACGTTTGAACTACACCGTGCAGGACTTCCAGGATCTCCGGAGACTTATCAGAGATCAGTGGACAAGGAATCTGTTCATATATAGCATTAACTAAATTAATTCATGCTTTTTAATGTTTCTTCCTTTCTAAAAAAAATCTGACCGTGTATTGAATTCTGTATATCCTTAAGCTGTATGCTAAGTTGCTAAGGATAAGGTATATTCTTATATGCTAATACATATGTGAAAGCGATAGTTCAGCGAAAACTGAAAAAAAAACGAAGCAATTTTCTAAGATCTTTATAAACTATAATAACTAGATTCCGGCAGTGGCGAAAGCACTTACCGGAGTGTTTCTGTATAGGATGTAGCATATAATGCGTAGTGACGTATGTGGAGACACCAATGAGAGGCCAAAACAACGTCAGTCACAAATAAAACGTCTAAACCAAGGATTTTCAAGAAAATGGCACAGGATATTGAGTTATCCCTATTTAAAGTTAAAACAACTCCCAAAAGTCTCAAATGTCACCGGAACTTACAAAACGTATGTTACGCATAATGCGCATTGGCCGCTACAGGATGCTATAGTTATGATAAAGTTTTAAAAATGTAACCATAAAAAAACATTGATTAACCTCAGAAGGCTTTTAATAACTTAGCGGAGCTATGTGGAAAACTTCTGTAAAGGATTGATGCACTTTTTTGTCTTTAAAGTCATAGACCCTGCTTTCTACTGTTATAAAACTTGGTTGAACCGAGACATTTTCTAAAATAACTCAAATTGTGTAAATAATGGGGTAATATTCATTTTTCGCTAAACGATCACTTTAATTCTAATTAACAAAGAAATTTAGTAGACTGTAGACATAAACCCGATTGCAAAAACAAACAAACAAAACACATTATCTTTACATTACTTCTCTCTGGCAGGCCAACAAACTATTGGTGGTACCCACCACAGTACAGAATGTAGCCTACTACAATGGTAAACGATAGGGGTGCACCGATATATTGGCCGATGATGCTTACTATGCTTCTGAATTAATTATGGTGAAATGCAGCTAGATCCGAAAGCCAGAGGGCGCTCTCGTGCATATTATAAATGACTTAAACTAACAGTGATTTCAGATCGATAAGGACTTGCTGATCAAAAGCCGTAGTACATGAAATAGCTGTGAATAATATCAGCTGTGCGATTCAGAATAGTTATCGGCCACGTATTATTACTGTATATCGTATTTATCGGTGCACCCCTAGTAAAGAGTAGGCTACATTTACTATTTAGTGCAGACTCTTACAGCCAAACAATAGGTGCTAACACAGACAGATATGATCAGTAATACATCACTTCTGGGCTCCAGAGGTAAACAACAAAAACACACCATCACTGAGGTTTGTATTAAAACTCTTTTGACAACCAACAACTGATAAATAACAATAATATACATCTCTATTCTTCTTGTAATCTAACTTTCTGTTCTAAATTTGCAAGTAATTAATTTTTGTCTTATAAAATTTAAAAGAGTGTCTAAACAGATGCCCTACTTTTACTTTTATTTCTCCTAAACAATGTATGATCGTTGCTTTCTAATGGCAGGCCACCAAACCCCTCATTAAACAATAAAAAGCCATATTGCGAGAGGGGCATTAGCATTTCAAAGGTCTTTCACCATCTTCATGTTTGTCGGAGGACTCGGACGGACAGCGCCGTCCACCGATCTCCCTAAAGTTTTAAGAAATTCATAAAATGTATACTCTCGAGGTAAAAACAAGCTTTCAACCTAGTTAGAAAAGGGTTTTCATCACACATTCGCTGACATCTTTTAAACATGTCCAGCTCTATTCTCTTCCTCATTCTTTGGATAAACAAGATATGAATAGGCCATCTTTATTTTTTGATATGTCTTTTCATCTTGACCGATATATAAACACAATAATGTTATATATCATTTAATTTATGATGCGAAAGATATGTTAACATGGCTAGTTGTAAAACTTAGTAAGTATAATTGTTTAATTTAGGGCTCCACGATTATGCGATTATGAATGCGATATTTCCCCTGCTTGTCAGTGAACTAAGGCTTTGTGTATTAAATGCCGCTCCATCTAAAAGCTGCTGATGGCGATTTATTACTAATAAAGGAACCGGCTTTACTACCGAGATGCGTGTGACAACCGCTTGCGATTTATCGTGCAGCCCTAGTTTTATTATAACATTAATATGGAGCTAAAGCTATACAATTGTAGAGTACCATTGCATAAATAATGTAGGTGTGCTTGGAAAACATTATTTTAAGCAATTGTAAAAATAATGACTGTATGCAAACATTAAAAGATTTAGTAATCAGGGCTCCAGACTAACTTTTTTCACTAGGAGCACAGTTGCCCCCAACTGAAAATTTTAGGGGCGCAACCAGAAAATTTAGGGGCACACACCGTAAATCAACATGCTAACCAAATATTCACATTTCTACTAATTGCCACTGTATTACTAATAAATACTTTAATGATAGATGCAGAAAGTACAATAAGCTGTTTCAAATTCAGTGTCACATTTTATTGTGCACTTTTGGAAAAAAGGTCAAATTTACTGGTTGCACATGTGCGACTGGATGTAAAATTCAGTGGCACACTCTCAAATTTTAGGGGCAAAATGCCACCATTTGGGGGCAGTCTGGAGCCCTGGTAATGTTTTAAAGTGCAATAGAAATAATCTGAAATTAAATCAGAATAAATCATCATATAGATGGTTTGTATACAGCAGGGCTTTTCAACTCCTATCTTAGAGACCACTGTCCTACAGAGCTTAGCTCCAACCCTAATAACAAACACATGCTTGCAATTTTGAAGTAATCCTGAAGACCTCAATTAGCTTGTTCAGGTGTGTTTGCCTAGTGTTGTAGCAAAACTGTAGGTTGGATGCCCTCCAGAACCAGAGCCGAATAGCCCTGGCTTTCAGTACAGTCCAGGTCCTCTCTTTCACCATTTAAAAAAAAATGAACGTAACAGGACTTTAATTTTAAGAAGTGTCGTACCTCTGGATGCCGTGGCTGGAGAAGGCTTTTTGGGGAGGTCTGAGAAACTGCTTCCATCCAGGCCTGACCCTTTACACTCCTTCTTCTCGGTGGTGGTTGGACTTGTGGTCTCCATGAGTCTAAAAGGGCCATGAATGAGAATATAAGGTCACAAAACAGTTTCAGCTGTTTCAACAGGCGACAGAAAACATGCAGCGCAGTAAATTAGCAGACGAAGAGACATCAAAACAAAACAAACGGCATCTTAACTACAGAGGTGGCAATAAATGGTCATGAAGTTACTAAATGCCTCTCACATCAATCTTTCAACTAGCTATCTAAAGGGTGTGGCTAAATTATATAAACTTTAATTCTAAAGAAAATCCCTGACTTCCTTATGCCCCGTCTCATGACTTGTCTGTTTGTTTTGAGAGCTTAAAGGAGTTGTACTAGAACGCCATGTTACCAAAAGAGACAAAGCAGCGAGCGTATGGAGTCTCTCCTCTGCAGCGGCTCTGTCAGAGCACTCAAGGGCCCGCGCTGAAGGCAGATGACTTGGCAGCACGCCGCTTGTTTAACTTTGTGTAACCTACAAGATTATCCTTGGTTCAGAGCAAACAGCGAGTGGTTTAGGACTGAAAAGCGGTCCAGGCGGAGGCCATTCAGTCTCTGATTGCGGCTGCCCATGTTGTTTGTTCTTGAGCAGATGAACAAGTCTGTTTAATACGGACTAAAACGTAAACCAGATTTAAATAGTGTGGCCTGCTTTGCAAAAGACTTGCATAGATTTTGCACGAAAAATATTTTTAATATGAAAAAAACAAAAAACTATTCTTTTCTTCTTCTAGTCAGCGGTAAGATTAAAACAAAATACCCTTGCAAATTACACTTATTTTCTGCATTCATCATACGCTGAAGCTATTAGCAATAATAACTAGCACGCGGAAAATGTTGCACGCAAACTAAATGATGCTTTGCTTTTGACCTTTTGAATGTTGTTTCAACATGCCTTACCAAAATATCATTTTCTTATGTTTGGTATCCTGTAAGATTACCTGCGGCCACATTCATCACCCTTTGATTGTGCCAGACAAACATCCCAATGCCAGGATAAGCCGATTAGAGGCGGACCGTTGGAGTTGGACGGCGTCTGTTTCAGCGCTTTAGCCAAAACTTGCCATCCTGTCTCGCTGACACCTCTGTAGACTTTTCTTTGGAGATGTCGCTAAAATTGCTAGGATTCATTTAATTTAAGGTAATACTGACCCCTCTACTGCTGCTTTGTAAGGTTAGTGTTGTTATTGAATGAAGCAAGCCAATTAAAACAATTGGGACAGATCTTCACCTCTCGTATGAAAACCACCTTCCAAGTTTCAAGTCATCCATAGTTTTTATGGTTCCATATCATTACCGCAATTGTTAAAAGAGAACATTAAATGAAATGAAACTTTGATGACATTTGGAAAACTCAAGAATGCTATTACTGGCATCGGCCCCCTTAATTTGCTGGTAACACTTAATACTCCGTCCAAATCTGTCTCGGAATAGACGTATAGTAACAATGACTCACAAAGGCCTGTCAAACATGATCAATCCTTATGATTACAACAACATCTATATTTGGAGCAGTTTCAAATCTGCACGCCCTTTCCACATTTAGCTCTGCAGACTATGTTTGTCTCTGTCCGTTTGACACGAAGATCTGATAGGACAGTGCAGGTGTAAGGAAACAAGTGGACAGGTGGTGAAGGTTGAGAACAACAAGAAACCAACTCTTTCCTTCTGCGTGACTGCTCTGACAAATGCAGCGTGTGAAAAGGATCAGAATTTCGGTCCACATGACAGAGGGGTGCGGGACCATGCAGGCTTGTGGATTAATCCCCTAAAGCAGCCCCCTACAGCATTACCCCACCTACTGCTGGACCGAAAAATTCTGGCGTGACTGCTCATAAAATTGCCTTTACACTTCAACTTAAGGACTGAACAAAAGAAAAATCACAGATGAGATCTCTTTAGTATATCTCAACTATTTTTCCTAGGCCGCAATAAGATGAAACAGTCTCCTGTGTCTCAGATATTTTCTCTGCCTCAGAAATCTCACAAATGTCTCCATTAAAGTTTCAAAAGAGATCCCAGCAATATCACAAACTGAGCTTAGAAATGCCAAGTCTAAAATTAAACAATCAATATAATTGAAAACTCAATGAACTCAAATCCAAATTTTAAATGTACCCAAATCCAAATTATTTTAGCTATACATCTACATAATGTTTACTATTCTATACTCTTATTATTGTTCGTATTTGAACAATTCACATTTGTTTCTATTTAAATTTTCCGAACACAACTGAGAACTCCATCTTCTAACTTCTAAACTACGAAAGAGCAACCTATTGGCGATAACATTTTCTGCTTCAATAAATAAATACTGCAAAAAAAGTAAAGTTGTTATGTAAGATTTAAAGTCCCCCTGTGGTAAAAAACACACTTTTATTGTTGTTTTTATGTCTATCTGGTGTTTTTAATATGCTTTAAGACAAACCATGTGCAAAGTCATCATTCAATCAACACCAATGCTCAGTATTTTCTCCATAAAATTTGAGTTTTCCAAAGACAGTCTCATTCCCGCGGTTTCAAATCTCCTCGGTTTCCTAAGTCACAAACATGTAACCAATCACATTATCACAGAAAAATGAATGGATCAGTAGTTCGAGCCACAGATATTACGGATGGCTGTTGCATTGACTCTGCGGCGCTCTACTTCTGTAAATGCTTGAACCGGTTAACATCAGCGCTAAAAATATTAGTTCATGTACGCTTTGTGTAAAATCTGACTTAGCAGTTATGTGTCCGAAACCACTGAATGTAGCATCTATTTATATATAAATCTATGGTCCAAGGTGGAGCGAAAGAGTGGAGGTGGGGACTAATGTGCATATTTTTATCTATGGTCCGACCAGAGTTTTTGTGATTGTTGCGAGCAAAAATCCTTGATTTTGCGGCATGTTTTCTTAAAAAATGCCATGAAATATGCAGGATATTTATGCGATTTTATGCGATGAAATTGTGTGAACTTGCAAAAACTGCGTGAACTTGCAAAAACTGCGTGAACTTGCAAAAACTGCGTGAACTTGTGAACTTGCAAAAACTGCGTGAACTTGCAAAAACTGCGTGAACTTGCAAAAACTGCGTGAACTTGCAAAAACTGCGTGAACTTGCAAAAACTGTTTTCAGCTTTTGCAGCTTTTCATTGATTTTCACATCGCGTAATTACATCACTTCCTAACATTCCCATGACAACAGGGGACATGGCTGCGCATGTGTGACGTAAATGCAAAATTTTTCAACTTTCTGCTAAGATATATATGACTTTTTGCTACGAAAATGTGGGGATTATGAAATCATGCATGCAAGCCCCGCATATTTTGCGAGCAGAAATCTGCAATTTATGCGGCGAAAGTGTGACATATTTAAAAAATGCGGCCCCCGCATAAATATGCGGACTTTGGCTGATTATGCATTGAATCATGCGATCGCATAATCACGTTTTACTGGAGGGACTAATTTTTAAATATGCATATACTACACAGGTGTAGAGTTGTAAAATAAAAACTTTTACATATTCTATTATGATGCTCAAAAATAAGTTTTAGGTAATAAACTACGGGGGACTTTAAGCACTTTTAGGTCTCAATGCTAAACCAGCCTTAAAAGTTTTTCTTCTACTGGGCATGTAAATCAACTCCTTTACAAATTCATCCTCATAGGTAATGAAAATACCTGACCATCTTTTTCTCCACCAGTGTGTGATTGAGAGCAAACTGAAAGAACATTTCAGTCCCCTTTATCCTTTTTATATAAATTCGATTTACCTTTCACAAATCAGCTTGACAATGGCAAGAGAAGTCAAGCAATAAGGCCTTACGCTATTCATTTCATCTGCTCCCAACTTCATTTCCTCCATTTCGAAGAACGTAATTACATCGACTACTTAACACCGGCAATTACATGGACTCCCAAAGTGTCAAAAATGTTTTTCTTACAGACAACTCATGAATACATGACAGGCAGCTTTGACCGTTTCCTTTTGTGCTTGTAATCACTTTGAATGGAAGCAACAGGTGTGAAAAGGACCATCTACCCCACGGGACTGGGAAAAGAAACAGACAAAAACCAAAGATAAAGACAGCAGCCCCTGTGGCTCTTCAGGACAAGTAAAGGAAAGTAAAAAAAAAATTATACAGTTGATATATTAATCATCACTAATAGTATTGAAGCCTGTGTGTCTTATGCACACCAATAGCATCAAATAAACTCAACAAACTGAAGGATAAACAGATAAATGATTTTGCTACATTAACAAATAAACACTTCCAGTATGCTAATGACATGAACATGTGTTTGCCTTGGAGTCTTGTTTCGTTTAAGTGATCCTTTCTCCAACTACTGTGTTACGGCTTGCCTTTCTCACAACGCTATGGAATGCAAACAGTTCAAAACCTAATCTTGTTTGATGTCTGATCTTTTGTAGGATACAATCTCTCACAAAACATTATGGTGGGGACAAAAATGACCTATTCTTCTTAACACAATATAATAACTATAATGTATAGTTAAATAATAACTATGATAACTATATCATTATGTCTAAATTAACTTCCAGAAGACAATACAGTACAAATCCATTCATAGACTAAAGTGACTGGTAAGATTTTGCTTATCTCTAAACATCTAATCCTGCATTCAGAGTCAGTTTGCATGTGAAGGCTGTTTTGAAATCCCAGCAAGAGATAACATTACAAAAATGCAATGTCTGTTTACTCGATAACGAATTAAATCTATTCATTGTATCCTGTGTTAATGGAAATACTTTAGTAATTACTCCCACTGTTAAAACTTGTTACCAGATTTTTCCTTGAGGAAACAATTTCTTTCTTCATCTTCATCTAAAAAAATGCTGGGTTATTTTCAACCCAGCGTTGGGTCAAAATGAGACGAACCCAGTTGTTGGGTTAAATTAACCCAGAAAACCCAGTTAAAAAAGCCCTGTGTTTTGGGTTGAAACAACCAAGCATAGGTTCAAATTAAAACTCCATGCTGGGTTGAAAATAACCCAGCATTTTTTCAGACTGTATCTTCATTAAATCCAAATTGTTCATTTTTGATGAGCACAAAGTAACTGTACTGACTTTTTGTTGCACATTGTACTCCACTTATGCTTGTCTGCCAGGCAAAACCATTCAAGTTTATCTTTTAAACCATTTCTTGAGGTTTTTAGTTCAGATGTAATCCTCCCTTGTGCTCTCTGAATCAACTCACATCTCTTGAAGATGACGTTACTACATTAACTTAATAACATACATCACTATCGAATTCCCGAACACACCGATGACACATACAAATACGCTAACTGCAAAGGTCAGATGTTATAGCGCGAAACAGCCACACTACAACACTCCTTTCTCCACACTGACAGACCCGATGAGCTGGCAGCTGGCTAGAGATAGATTTAAACCACACTGACCAGCAAGAGGAATTCTTCAAAGACCAAAGGATGACCTTACCCCCACTTCACCCCACCCCAAAACCCCTGCATATATGCAATATCCTGTGGTTGATCTCTTTGTCCTCCTAAAAATCTGAAACAGATGTTGACTTTACAGCCTGCACTTTGCAAGAGTCTCCGTCTATCGTTTGAAAAACTTTCTCAGCGAGGGTCAGAGAGGAAGCTGCGTCAAGCGCCCGGAGAATGTAGTTGTATATGTTTGCGCACCTAATTAAATCGTTATGAGAGCTGTGTTTATACTACAAGTGTTTATAAATAAGGTATGGCTTACTGTGAGGATACTTTAACGGCGTTTCGCAGCTGTTGCTTGTCACATCGGAGCTCGCGAAAGAATTTGCTCTCTCTGCACACCATTTGCTCGGGTCGCTAAACCAAATGGGTAGTTAGTGCTTATTTGCTACAAACCCAGCTGTCATGTCTCCGTCCGTCCCCCGTAGAGAAAAAGACGCAAATGTTAATTACCCGCCTCTGACGGTTGTGGTGTAATGTAGTTTGAAGGTAATTAGCAGCTGACTTACTGAATGGGATGTATTTGATTGTACAGTTTGGCTCTGTAGTTTGGGTGTATACGGTAGCATCAAAAGTACTGTAAATATAATCTGGGAAAAGTAAACATTGCCTGTGGCAACCGCAAAACCCACACATTAATTATATTTTGGGTATCACAAAATTTGAGTGCAGGTTTTGTTGTTGCCATTTATTCCGTTACTTTGATCATTTAAAGATTATGGTGGTGTTTATGTTGTCCAACTTTTTTACAATTATAACTGATTATTTTATGGAGTGGAAATGTGAAACATTGTGAAACATTCTAAAATATGTATGTTATTATATAACAAACAGATAACTTTATATAACACAAAAGTGAAGAATCATTATGTAGTCAGCCCAGTCACACGAAATTACGTATCTATAGTCACGTGATTTTTTTGATTATTTTTTATGATACTGTCACAAATTTCCGCATTTTTTGTGATCGTATTGGTTACTCAAACTAAAAAAATTTTTTTTACCATTTTTGCTTCGGTTTAGGGTTAGATTTACATAAAATGACATCCTTACCCAAATCCAGCTCTAACCCTGACGCCAGGCAACAATGGTTTAAAATTTAGAAAATATAAAAAATAAATCTGAAAAAATTGTATAAACCAATACTTAAAGTGACATCCTAATGCAAACACCAAATCTAACCCTAAACCGAAGGGAAAATGGTTTAAAAATAGGAAAAAGCAGTTGAGTAACCAAAACGTGACAATGACACAAATTCTTGATACAATCACGAAAAAATTTGGAAATTCGTGACAGTATCACGGAAAGAATAAAAAAATTATTTGACTATAGATACATAATTTTGGAGACTGGGTAGCAGCGTATGGTGACCACAGGCTGGCAATTTAAAAATGATTACTTTTATGATTTTTTTAATGGTAACGTTTGAAAACCCCAGGTCACAATGAATGGTTGTGGAAAGCTGGACAATGATATTGAATTTTTTTTGTTAAGACTTTAACTTTCTTTTATATGTGTGGTAAAATAAGACCACTTTCCTGTCCCATTTCATTAATATTTTAATTCTCCGAGACGCCTGCTGTTCTCAAGACCACATTGTGGGGAGTCATATATTTAAGTTACACCAGGAATTTCGAGATGATGACAGCGACACACATGATCCTTATCCAGTCCGCTCGGAGAGAGAGGGAGAATTCCATAGTGAGTGCGGAGCGGCCTGGCCGAGGGCCAGCGAGGCGTTCAGGGAGAGGCTACGGGCGGGAGTGGACGTGTGTGTCAGGGAACAGAACGAGCCGATTGCTGAAGATTACCACATGGCTTCTCCTTGCTCAACGCTTCCAGCTCGTCTTCCAGTCTGTTGGAGAGGAGTCTGCGGCCTGGCAGGGGTTCAGAGCTCCTCTTTGGATCTTCCTGCTCGTCCTATGGAACGCGACGAGACGATCTATCTGCCCCCTCCATTCCTGGCAAGCCTGGTCAGGAGCAGCGAGACTGATAAATCACAACTTTGCTGCATCGACTTTGCCGTTTCCAATAATCCCATCTTGAAAGCAGAAACAGAAGATCGTCCCAGCGACACAGAGGAGATGCCCGTGGCCCCTGTGCAGTTCAGACTAGGTTTCTGCATTTGATTAACACCGACAACAAACACTTGGAACACTGTGCTATTGTTTGAGCAGGCGACAGAGAGAGTGTAAACTGTTAGGCGACTCCCGGGCTGTGAAGATGATACAATAACTGTAATAATGAGTTGAGAGGTTCATCTTGCGTAGTGTCGGATAGCTTGTCACTAACCCTTCAGGAATTAATTAACTAGCATATCAAAGCCAACCCTCAGAGGGAACAGCGTGTCACAACGTACTTTGATTCAATGGCTGTTGAATTATAATTTCTTTTACAAAATTTACAGATTTATGTTAAACATCACTGAGTGAAAGTGAATAAAGTATACGTTCTTATTTTTAGGTCAATTTACAAACTACGATTACATTAAAATATATGTATTTTGCAGACTTAAAGTGGTATACATTTTATCAGTATTTGTGTTCCCAAGATCAAACCTTTGTGCTGATAACACAATTGGTCACTGTGGTACAGGACACTGATCTGGGGTGCGTTTCCCGAAAGCATCGTTAGCTAACTATAGTCGTTGTTACAATTGAACTCTATTGGTAACTACAGAACTTGCGACCATAGTTGCTTTCGGGAAATGCACCCCAGAACGATCGACCATGTTCCTGTGGCTCAATGGTTAGAACATTGAACTAGCAACACAAAGGTCATGGGGTCATTCCCAGAAAACCCAAATACTGAAAAGAAATAGCCTTATGCTGCGTCTGAAACCGCATACTGAACAGTACATACTGAATACATCACATGACATACGTCATCATCACGTCATGTCATACCAGCGCGAATACAGCCGCATCGCCACCAACGACGCCTCCTCTTCTTGATGAGATAACTCCACTCCTGGGGCATCACGGGATAGTGAAGTGTCCGTTGTATGCACACTTCAAAATCTAACCGGAAACAGTAGGTCATCCGGGTACTTTTCGCATACTGTTTTGAAATACAATATATTCCGACATACTAATCGCCTCGCCTACTGCTTTTCGCCTACTATGTAGTATGAAAGTGGGTCGGTTTCGGACACAGCATTAGTTAGTCGCTTTGCCAATGCATAAATGCAAAACACCCAGGAATTATCAAGCTACAACAAATAAAACGCAAATTACTTAGTCTTTAAGCTTGTGCCTTAAAGATAATCTTTGAGTGACTTTATACTATATTTTAAATAATATCAATGCTCATTCTCTCTTAAAACACTTTTAGATTACACCAGTGGTTCCTAAACTTTTTCAGCGTGTGGACCCCCTTGTGAACGGTGCATTCCTTCGCGGCCCCCCAAAGACAAAAAACTGTTCTAAAACTCAACATTTTAATAAAAAAAACATTAACTTATACAAAAAAGTAGTGCTTTTGGTTAGTAGCCTTATTTTTTTTAGGTTTAATTACACAGAATTCATGATAAATTTATGTATTTCATAAAATGTCATAAAACTGGGCCCCCCCTGGCACCATCTCGCGGCCCCCAGTTTGAAAACCACTGGATTACAGCATTGATCTCTGCTTGATACTGAAAGCTGAGTGTTTCAAAAGTAGGACTCTTTGAAAGCTCGCCTCGTCTAGACACTTTGAGAACAAACACATTTTTAGCCTATTTAACACTATGACCATCTATAAAACTGTATATAATCAAAATAAAACCCATAAAAATAAACAATCCACTTAAAAATGTAATGTCTGTATTTATTTGTATTGTAAATTTCCATCCTGGGGAACTCCCATACCACAACCCATCTCATTCTGATATATGTACACATATAATTCCAGCATCGCTGTACATTTTCAAGTTCTCCTGGTATTCCAATGGGCTCGTCCCAGCTGTCTCTACACCTCATCTAAAATTCACATACAGCCTTATAATTTTGGTTAAGTATAATGTTTATTCTTGGTCAGCTAATAAAATAAATTTAGGTCCATCCTCCGCGCACTCTGTCTGGCGGTTTGCATGAATCACAGGTGGACGTGTGGTTTGGGAAACGTTAGCCGTTCACTGTGTATAAAGTCCCTGCACAGCTATGACAAGTCAAATATAACTTAATGTAAACAGTATACATTTCAACCGTTCATTTTCCAGCTGTCTTTAAATGGTGGTCCAAAGCACAAAAGAACTGAGAGCGTGTGAGAAAAAAGAATAAGAGGAAAGCTTTTAACTAAAATGGCATAGTTCACTCTGAAATAAAAAAAGCTGGGTCTTACATCCAAATGCTTACACTACACAGTGCTTTGCATGATATAACACCACAATATCAGTATCCACTTACAGTAAAAGCGCAGTTCACCCTCAAAAATAAAATAAAAATCCATGTTCACTCCCTCCTGCAGTTTTAAACCTGTATGACTATTTTTATTATTTAAAGCATAAAATGTGATGACTTACAGCCTCAGAACCCATTCATTTTTTATGACATGGAATAAAGAGAAGTGCAAACTTTCCTTTAAAATTTCTCTGCTTTTGTTACAGTCAAAAAAAAAAAAACATTTTTCTAGAAAGGTTAAGTTTTTCTGCCTGTGATATCGCCGCACACACACGTTTGGTGTGGCACACCACCTCCAACAACCCCTACTTTATCCCCAAGCTATTGGAAACTGGAATTCATATAAAATCACACATGCGATTCTTTATTACAATTAATACATGGCACGTGTCCAGCATTTGTGAAAGACCTACAAACTTGCTACGTCTTGGCAACAGTTGCCATTGGCTAATGAGATCAATCAATCAAACCTTCACTGATTTTCCATACACATTTAAAGCCATATTAAAGACTTATTTAAGATATTTAGCGTGTGTTTTCTTCAGCTGAAACTTAACAATGCCCCCCCGATAGCTCCATGAGAGAACAGAAAAAAACTTTGAAGGACCCCATCCACACTCCTAAACCGGATGTGATGTGATCCTAATTAACCCCAAACACTTGTGAGAGAATGAGGCGGATGTCTGGAGGGCCGTCCGACACAAGCTACTAAAATGCAGGGATTGTCCCACGTCTACAGGCCGAAGCGGACAAGATGGGACTGAAAGAACAGAGTCTTTGAGAGGGCTACCACTTTCCACATCCTTCCATTTTCACACCACTGCTGTCATCTTCAGCTCAGACCGACACTAGAAACACGACACACAGCCCTGAAACACAGCTGTTGTTCACACCACTTCTCATCAATTCATTTCGAGACACAAGTGTACTTCAGACACTCCTCACAACTCTACCTTGGCCGAGACGTTAAATGTGTTGTCCAAGACACAAAGTCGCCTCTTTTAGCCGCCAAAGCATTTCCCTTTAATCACTTGACAAATAACCTGCGTTTGATGTATAATAGCATAATTTCATTCATATCCTCAAGGAACAAACTGGAATTGTGACTTCAAATAAAGTAGCTACCCATACCAGGCTGTCTCGAGTTATTGTGAATTGCAGCCTTTACTTTTAAAATTTTATTTTTTCAATTAAATGTATTGATGTTACTTAATTGTGCAAAAACTTTTGCCTTGATAGTCACTTGCGGTTTCAACTCCCCCCGGTTGGGTTCATTCACCACGTCATTCAAGGTCCGTCTTTATGAGCATTTGTTAAAATCTCCCGCGGAATTCCAAGGCTGAACAGCCGTGATTTAAGCCGGGACAAGAGAAAATGTGTGAAAATGGTGCAGAACAACAGAAAAGGAACATGAAAGTGACACGGTCGACCCAATCTTCAGAAGCTGAAGTCGTGGCCCAAACCAGGCTGAATAATCTGAATGGACCATCTTTTTTTATCTTTTCACTAGCTCTGCTTCTGACTGCTGGCGCTTCTCACTCCACACAATGGCAAATTCACTAAGACCATTTATTCTTATGCTAATGCCCTGGACTGGGCATCACATTAAATTTAACATACACAACACTTTTTTTTAGGAAAACAGGGCACACTTTTGCTGGAATAATTTGCACACAAAATAATAAAAGAAAGTTAATACCTTACTTCTTTGTAATATGTTATGCATGTAAAAAGTTACTGTCCATACTATTAGACAAAGTTAGAATATACTGGGGTTTATTTTAGGTAAATAGTGACTGAATTTCTTAATAAGACCAATAAAAAATTGTATTGTGGCATCTCAATTGGCTTAACTAAGGTTAGTATTACTCATAAACTCAGTATAGTACTTGGGTTAAGTATGTCAACAGAAAAACCAAAGATAAGTCAACAATGAATGTATGCTTGCCTGTAATTGAGGATGTTGATCTTGGTAAATTACAGAGTTGTGTTATCAGTCAAAAAAAGTTTGCATGTGACAAACAACTTCATTGGGCAACCTATACTCATAGTTTTACAGCAGGAATTACTTTGTTTTTGTGTTTATCTGTACTATATAAATCACATTAACAAACTAAACAGCTCATGATAGCTGAAATTGCCACTAGTACACCACGGAAACTGACTAGATGCGGTCTGTATATCGCTGCATGGGACACTTGAGACAAACTTTGAGATGCCCGTTACTAAATAAACGGAACTTATAAAAAGTAACATTATGCTTTTTGAATCATCACAAATAATAGAAACGCATAACAGTTACCTCTTTCGATGGTGCAAAGTTCGTCAGTAGCTCAGTGGTCCAACGTGCATCCGAAAAACAACTTTTTATTCGAAAAAACGCTAGAAGTTGCTTGTATAATGTCACAAAACTCCATCAGCGTCCTGTTATCGTTTGCAAAAGCAGATGTTGGGATCGCGAGAGGAAAAACGACATCATTCACTGTACGCATGAAGCGCTACAGTTGCATCTCGCCGCAAACTTCGTCGATCCATCACGCGCTCTCTTTAAAAGAGTTGTTACGCGAACATTAAACCGCTATTTGCCCCTCCGCGCGGCTGAAATGTACCCAAAGCAAGTTTATTCAGCCGTCAGTTGTGACGTTATGAAGGTCTGCTGGATTGATTTTTCTTCAATGCGATCTGCCCTCGTCTGTATCTTCAGTCAGTGCGTTTGAGTACTGGGCCACTCGCTTTAGTTTAGCAGATGGGCCGGGTTTACTGAAACCATAGGTAAAGGCGTAAGAGGAGTTTGATTTCAAGTTTCACCGAAGATTTAAAAACCTCTTTGCATAAGAACATTAAATACAATGCAATTTAAAACAGTTTAAAGTTCTAAGTTATGCTAGATTAGTTGGCACTTTAAAAGCATTTAGCAACTCTATTCTACTCATATTTGAGGTCACTGCAAAACTCAAAAGTTACACTTTAAATGATAATCAAATTTTAAACAGATTCTCTAACATTTTCTATGCAAAAGAAAAGTCTTTCTACACAAAAGAAAAGACATATTCGTGTGGAGCTTATTTTTTATTAATAAAAAAATCCAAGGAATTTTATTTTAATGACTGCGTCTGGTTGGTTTATGTAGTTTAATCAATAAATTAATACAAAAATGTATGTTTATTTGCTTGTGATTTATATGAAGTCCATTACATTTAATGATAACAAAAAGCATACTCAAACACTGCACGTGATGGACACTGCAAAAACTCAATACAACGACATCTAGTGGAGAAGAGAAGATTCACATATAAAACAGCATGGTAGTTAAGTTTAATAGTTTAATAAATGTTAAATATTTGAAATAAAAAATATACATTTTAATATACTAAAACAATTTTTCCCTATAATTGACACCTTGTTAAAAATTGTATTTATTTGAAAACTTAAAATGTCTTTGATTATGTGATCAATATTATTTTTAATATACACAAATGTAGCCTATTATTTTAACAAAATAAAATTATGAGATTTAGACAATTTTTAACTATTGTCAAATATCATCAAACTTTCTAAATGACAGAATGTACAGTTAATGATTCTGCTTAAATATAGGCCCAAACTTAATTTAAACACCCTAAATTGATTTAAACCTTTGACTTTAATCTGATGTGATATCATTTGAAACCCTTGGCAATATCAGTGATCAGTACTCTGATCTCACCACTACCCAATGCCTAGAAACGCATATTGTAGATCGTAGTCACAAAGGGGAAGCTTTTGTCACTTGGGTCCATCATGCTTGAGTGCTAAAGCACACTTGCTGCTTTTCTTGTCCAATACGTAAAGGGTTTTGCTCACAAGCCATTTGCCTTGTTCTTGTGCCAGCAGGCCCCAAGGGCAGGAATGTTAATGAGCAAGTTGGTCCTCTCTGGAAATCACTCTCACTTCAGAACAAAAATTAAGGAAATTACAAACCCAATACATAAAAAAATACATTTAAACTTTTGTTTGTTTTATTTTTTTGCAAGTGTTTTAAAAGAACATAACACATTTTTAAATTATTTAATAAAACATGTGGTTGGAGGCTATGCTGAGTTGATGGATGAACTCCTGTGTACCTCTAAAAATATTCATGTTTAAATGTCTTTCCTAGTCAAAATAAAACAAGCCCCAACCCACCAAATATTTTCTCCTAAACATATGCTTTATGAACTTACCGGTATGCACATTTAAAAAAAAAAACTTCTTTATTGTGTTATGCAACTTACGACATTTTTACACAATCCCAGACTACCAATTTGTACGAATAGGTATTTGGTAGCGACACCGACCTAATAAGAGTAACAAAATAGGCATGAAAACGATTTGAAATGAATAATTTGAAAAGTCTGTACAACTTTGAAGCGCGAGCTCGGAGGAAACAACGACATCTAGCGACACGTGAAGATAAATTCAGTCCATACGTTCATAAATGAACAAATCACCTTTTCAGCAACATCGGGAACTGTATATTAAATCAATATGTTACTTTATTAAATCACATGACCTCCTTTCAGTCCTACTACATTAGAAACCTCTCACTCCTCTATCGCTACCCATCACAACAGTCTTGTCCTACGTCATACTTCAGAACCGACAGCTGAATGACGTTAAAGTACCGCGAGAGCGAGGCGAAATTAGACTTCGTATGATTTCTCTAATCGTTCTCGCGGTACTTTGACGCCATCCGACTGTCGGTTCTTGCGCCGCCGCATGACATGCGCTTTACGTCACACGATTACTCCTTTCTTCACTCACTAGAGGACGCCAAATAACAAGATAATTGGAGCACTAGGTAAGATATTTAGCCATACAGAATCCCGAAATGCAGGGTAAGTTGTATTCAGTTGATAAATGTTGGTTTCCAAACGCAAAATGTCCCTAGGGATTTTGTGCTTGTAGCACAACATGTTTTTTTTTGTATGCTATATTATTTGTTGTTTTCTACAATGTTGGCTTCTTTCTAATATGCTTTTTTTGTAGACTTATTTTCTTAAAACAATCACAATAGAAACACTGATAATTCATGATAATACGTCTATAGAAAACAACTATATATCATATAGCACTTGCTCTGTTTGTGCCTTTATCTTTTGAATAGTCCTTTTAACAGTTTATCTTTTACTGGCAGTGAGATCACAATTTAGGGGTCCCTTTTGATTATATCTCAATGTAGATTTAGTTTAGAAATACTCAAAATCGTATTGTTGTTCTTTTAATGGGAATACATGGTTGGATGCATGTTGTGGTAGGTCATGCTTGTGGATTATTCAGATAGACCTCTATCATGTCTAGACTTTCTTTGAAGCTCAAATTAATACTGATCATTTTTAGATGTTATCACAAAGCACGTCTAACGTTTTCATGCTAAACTAATGGACAGGCCATTCAGCAGGTGGTGATTGGACCGGTTTGTCATGGGATAGTTTATATTGTTTGACCAGTATTGCCACTTCAAAGAACAAGAAAGTTGGGAGGTTTACGGTCCCTCAGCTGACTCAGAGTCTGTGGTTTAAATTGTGGCTTTTTTGTTTATTTTAAGCAGATTAGATGTTGCCATTTATGTGTAAGCCAAAAGATGGCTCAACAGAAACAAAATGTGTTTCTGTAGCTGGTTGAGCTTTAACTGGGAGAACTGGTCATGGCTTGGATACCAGGGAACACACTTACAGTATAGTATAGCTTGAATGCACTGTTAGTCGCTTTGTATAATAGTGTGTCTGCCAAACAGTGTTGGGGGTAACGTATTACAAGTAACGTGCTTTATTTATAATATTACTTACTATTCTGAAGTAACGAGTAAAGTAACGCATTACTTTATAAATGTACACATTAATATTTGATTTACTTTTTTAAAAATGTAATGCAAGTTACTTTTCAGTTTAATGAATTTGATTAAAACAAACTAAATTAAACTGAACGTGTTAACAGAGAATTAGCACTTTATGCGTGCACGCCTGAGCATCAGAAACAGAGATGGCAGGCCAGAGTTTGATATTTTTGCAATGGAAATATGCAATTTCTGAATGCATATAAAAACACCTGCAAGGCTTAAAAGAGATTGAGCATCAGCCAAGTATAAGAAAAAGTAATGCAAAAGTAACTTAAAAGTAGCGTAAGTATTACTTTTCATTAAAAGTAACTAACGCAATGAGTCACTTTTTTGGGAAGTAACTTAATGTTGTAATGCATTACTTTAAAAGTAGCTTTCCCCAACACTGCTGCCAAATGCATACATTTATTGTAACATAATGTAACATTTATTATTATTATTTTTTAAAGCTGCTTTTGCTGACACATCATCTGTTGTTCTTTCCAGCAAGAAAATGTGCATTCTTCAAGGGATAGTTCACCAAAAAAGGATATTTCTGTCATCATAAACTCACCCCCAAGTTGTTAAAAACCTGTGTTTGTTTTACTAAACAACACAAAGGAAGATATTTGTAATCAAGCAGGAAACAGGAGCACTATTGACTTCCATAGTAGGAAAAAAATACCATGGAAGTCAATGGTGCTCAAAATTTGGTTACAAACATTGCTCAAAATATCTTTCTTTGTGTTTAGCAAAACAAACTTATTTCTATATGCTGAGGATACTTCAATTATTTCTTTGCAATGTTTTATTTAGGCATATTTTTTGTCTCAAAAGTTTCTCCATTAATGTGGACTTTTACAGTAGATTTAGATTTTTATAGTAAGTTGCTGTGTATTGAGGCGCATTTGTTAAAAACATTTGTAAAGCAAACATTTTTTTTCTCCATTTTTTTAATTTCACTGTTGTCTAGGATTAGCAGCTGAGATTTTCAAGATAAGTCTTATGCGATTTTCTCCATGGAGAATGGAGAGTGTATTAATTACACAAAATTGCATGCCCAAATTTCCTCTTTTGTGACAAATACCAGGATACATAGTGTGTATGTTTTGGGAAGTACCTTAGATTGTCTTGTCTTTAGATTCTGTCAGATGTCTGTGTATTTCTGACCATGGTAACAGATATTACTTTAATCCGGTCCGATGTCTAAACTAGTTATGTGGCTTATATGGCTGTGGCCTTAGATGTTATCTAGTGCTATATCTATTTGTACCAGGCAGACGACGCTCATCTGTGACTCATAAATGACTCTTTCCTCCATGTCGTGCCTTCAGTGTCTCTGCAAGAGCACGCGACCCGACCATAATATCCTCCCTGCTAATGACAAACTTACGCTTCCAGAGAGAAATAAATTAAAGGCCTCTGAAGTGGGACGGTGACCTGGAAAGACGCCTCCGGTTTTCCCGTAATGTTTAGTTCTGTGTGGTTTGGCCTGCCTTTTAGTCTAATGACAGAGATTTTGTATCTCTAGGCAGTGAACCAAGAAATGCCACTTTGCAAACTTGAACTCTTTGCTTTAGGCACTAGATGGCATCAGTGAACTTCGCAATGTAGGATCATAAAGTCTGTGCTACTTATCTTGAAGCAACATCATTTGTTTCTACATACTTAATTTGGTGAAAAATTTATATTTTGTAGGGCATAACCTACAAATGCAAAGATGCAAACATGGTCCTGAAAATATGGGGTGAGGTGCAATTCTGCCTTATATTAGATTAACAGATTACCTAAATTGCCTAAATTTTGTATCATAATAAAGTCACTTCTTAAATGTTATTTTCATCAGATTTATTTATTTTTAAAGGACAATAAAGTGTAGCCAGTTCGAGGGTGAGCATAAGATGCAGTTGGGATTCAAACCCATATCCATTTGAACACGCATTGGTCTTTTGACGAAAAAGTTGAACTTTTTTTTTTACTTGACAAAGCTTCTTAAAAACAGAGGATAAAGCATCATATCCACCCGTTTCTTGACGTAAATGTGGGTGCCGCCATCTTTGAGCTTTCCGGTTTATGACTTCCGGTGAGCCACTAAAGCTAATGGTAGTCTATTGCGAAGGACACAAGTGTGCCGTTTTGACTGGCTGGTTAATGTTTATTATGAAATCCAGGAAGACCGACATAATTTGTGCAGTTAGGGGTTGCCATAATAGCTAATACAAACGCAGTAAATCTTTACAAAACATTTATATTAACACCATGCACAAGAACTGAATGTGTATGTGGTGCACATGCACTCATGATCTGTATTTACAAATCCATTCAGTAAAACCTCAAACTGCCAGTAAACAATAAATACAATAATTGTTTAAAAACAACTAATATTATGCTGATAAAAATATGCTGATTTATTTATTTTGCTACTATATATTATTACAAAAATGCAGTACAGAATATATATATATATATAACATAATCTGCTTAGTTAATGTTTATAATAGTTTGTAATGTGTTTGAGCGTACTTTTGTTATGTTTTAAATGAAGAAGCAAATGCTTTAAAAAGCAAGCAAATAAATTCATAAGCTCATGTCTCCATCTAGTGCATAAGAAGCGATGTAATAATATTTTAATTAAACGAAAACAGTACTCAATACATGTAGTAGTTTAATATGTTTATTACGGTTTGTTCAAATAACTTACAATGTGTTGAATTAGAAAGACACTACTGACTTTGTCGGACCACGTGAAGCATAACGTGTCGCCATAAACAAGTCCATTAAAAATTGCTGTTTAAAAAACCTCACACCAGAGGGACAGTTGTGACATTTTAAACTAGCCACTGAAAAGTTAAAAACACGAATATCTTGGTAAATTCCATGTGCAAACGCTTGACTGACTTTCCTATTGTAAAGATACTGGTATGTCTCTGTGCTTTTATATTTGCGCATTGAAGACCCATCAACAACATGAAATGATTGAATATATCTTCATATATCAATATATCAATCATTCTTAATTTCATCCTTACACTGGTTCATACATGGCAGGTGTAGAAAATATTAACTGTTTAAATCATGTTTTATGCGTGCTCCCACTACACTGTTTTCTACCGGCTGGCTATTGAACCGGAAATACGTCACATCACTTACTTCCGCGTTCGAGAAAAAGGTGGATAGGCTTTTAAGCAAAATGCATCACAGAGATCGAATTCATAGCAGAACTCAAATATGTCTCTTGAACGAAGGGGCCTATCCTGTATGAACGGCCCTATACAAACATTCAACTTAGCGTGTGACCTTGTCTCAGTGCTGAACCACTAGGCAACCTCACCGCAGTATATTTCAAAAATCCAGTACGCAAACAAATTGCACGGTGACCCCCATTCACCTCTCCATGTTCGAGCTTGGCAGGTGTGTAACTTATTGTGCAGTCTCCTCCACCCTTCTGATTACATGCTCTGGATCTTCTCTCCCCCACCATCTAGTATGTGAGAACCTCTGTCATGGGAGGATTTCACCTCTGACCCCCATTTCTCCTTGAACTCCACACTTTTTGTCTGTTAAATCGTGCCGCGTCCCTTGTGCACGCTGTCCGTTTTACAAGGAGAGGAAGACCAGGCCCCTACGTTTTAGCACAAACAGCTTTTCTGCGACATTCCAATGATACTGTGGTGGTTGTTAACAGGTGGTTTGACCAGCTGTGTGTCCTAAAAGGTACCACAGAAATACCCTTTGGTAGAAGGTGACATCCTGCTGTTTTATCACTAAAATCTGTTTAGAATCAACTCAATTTATCTTTAAACTAATTCTGTAATTGATAAAGGACTCCGGGGTATCGCTTCTCGAAAACTCCTCGGAAAATTTCCACACTCCTGGCTTTGGATTTCAAAAAGTAGGTCTGTGGAGCCAAAACATAATTACCAGGTCTTCTAGAAGTAACATTCACAATACCAGTATGCTTGAATTGTAATGTAAAGATTCACCGCAGATATTCCATCTCTTTATTTGGCATCTGTAATCTACGCATGCTCACGGTTCACTTCTCAGTGTTGGTGGCAATGTCAAAACGTGAACTGACAGGAATGTGTCTGAAATAGACTTTGATGTGCCGATAAAATGCTGAAGCTTCGTGCGTCACTCTCTAGTCATGGTGCTTTGAATGCTATCTTCTCCTTTTGAGCCGCAAACACCAGGCAGAGTTGTAAGGATCCTCGGGTGAGGTCACATCTTGATATGGGTTTGATTTAAGATATCCATCTTGAATTCATAAAAAGAGGAAACCCTGCTGGTGGCTTGGGCGAGGCTCTTCAAAGCCTTCATACTGTCGTTCTTCTGCACAATGCCATCGATGTGCCACAAATAAACGCTATGGAAACTGACAGATCAAGCAAAGCTTGTGGAGATACAGTGTAGCTGTGTTGCCTGTATTTTCATTGAGCACTATCAGCAATCTTTAGAAGATATAACATCTACCTGCCTCGCTGTGAGAAAGGATGCGTTTCGCCCATACTGTATTTGATACAAAATTGTTTCTACTTGTTTAGTAGAGTATGATGTATCTCATGGAAAAATCTTATTTTTTGATCTCTTTTAGGTCTTAATCATTCATTTTTTTATTTATTTTTTTTTTAGGACAGACTCAACCTAGTAAACTAAATTTAATCTACAAATGTACAAATGGATTGTTTGTTTCATCAGGGTTACTTCTTTCCACTTAGGAGCACCACAGGAAGAGAAGGTCAGAGGTTGCTGGGTTGCCCTGTTGTGCTGTTGTAACCCTTCCATTGCTTTAGTGTCAGAGGAATGAATTAACTCTTCGCTGCTTGCTTTCGCGCACATGCATTGTGGCGTCTTTGATGTCGCTTTGAAAGAGGGCAAGGGTTATTGTTGCTTCGGCAGGTAGTCTTGATAAAGTTTCAGATGTGTGTATGTACGTTAAACACTTACTTTTACTATTAGTCTGTAAATACGTTCTCGCTATAATTTACACAACAGACCTTTTTTCATCTCTTTTGAGAAACGGGTACGTGATGTGAACGCCACCAGCTGATAACATTGAGATACTAACTGTGTTGCTTTTGATGTTATCGTCTCGCTCCCATGCCAATCTACCTACTCACTGACACCCTCTGAAATGCCGGTGTTTGTGCTTTTCCACTGATATTTTGGAAATTGTCCTCCTCAACAACTTGGATAGTCATCTAAATCCAACTGAATCATAATGTGAGTCTTTAAATACAACTTTTTCTAATGCGCACGCAATGTGTCGTTGCTATAGCTTTTACACGTTTAGCCCCACCCGCGTTGTTGTGATTTAGATTGTTTCTGAAGGTCAGTGAAATGGCAGGGCTCCAGACTGCCACCAAATGGTGGCATTTTGCCACCAAAATTTGAGAGCGTGCCACTGAATTTTACATCCAGTTGGACATGTGCGACCAATAAATTTGACCCTTTTTTTGTGATGTGACACTGAATTTGAAACAGCACATTGTACTTTCTGCATCTATCATTAAAGTATTTATTAGTAAAACAGTGGAAATTAGTAGAAATGTGAAAATTTGCTAAGCATATTGATTTACAATGTGTGCCCCTAAATTTTCTGGTTGTGCCCCTAAAATTTTCAGTTGGGGGCCACTGTGCTCCTAGTGAAAAAAGTTAGTCTGAAGCCCTGAATGGTGTACATTTCTTTACTAAATATCACTTATCTTCATCCCTTACTTGAAATAACCACCATATGATCATAATTCACAACAAGTCTCTGATATAATCTGAACAATGTCTCGCAGGTCTAAAGGCTTGTTTCTGCAGTTTACTTGGGGGTAGAGCCAAGAATTCTGGACATTTCCACATACCTGTCATAAACACGGGCTGTAAACTGGACAGTCCATTTGAGAATGTCCTGGGGCCTCTTGTGTGTCTTTTATACACCCCCACCAGCTGCAGTCATTCCTGTCATTGCTGCATGTCACTTAACACCTCTCGAACTCCAGCCGTCCACCTGGGCCCGCAGCAGCGCTTGGCAGAAACTTTGATTTCTCTGCCCTTCTTTCAAACAGTATCTCTGACTTGGTGAAAGTTCTGAGGCCTTGATAAACCTGCGTTTCACTGAATTTAGATGGTGTTCGCCTGAGATCTTTCATGTTAGACCATTTCAGACCATCTCAAAGCTTAGAAAATTAGAAGTTGTTTTGTTGTCAAAGGTTGACCGGTTTGTCGCTTGCATTACGGGCGCATTACGGGAATCTCATTAAAATGCTCCCAGACTCTAGACCGTCTTTGTGAACACACGGCCTATCAAGCAAACATCACAGAGACGCTCACTTCATCCATCCTGTTTCAGAAGCTGAGGCTTAATCCAGGAAGCAAAACCCCCACTGAGGTCACGTAACATTAGCCAGACAATGACCTGTTATACGGGGAAAAGAACTAGAAACATTAATCCAGGGTGAAAGCTATTTTGTGTTTTTATGTTTGTTTCTTTGTTTACTTAAAGCCACAATATGTATGTTTTGTAATTAAATATCCAAAAACCACTTGCACAGTGTGATTTATTTAAT
Source organism: Paramisgurnus dabryanus (assembly GCF_030506205.2). Lineage (NCBI taxonomy): Eukaryota > Metazoa > Chordata > Actinopteri > Cypriniformes > Cobitidae > Paramisgurnus > Paramisgurnus dabryanus. Next base: position 11,373,061 of record NC_133351.1, read on the forward strand.
GCAATTGTGTAATTACATTATCACAAAGTTCCCAAGGATTTGTAAATCCAGAGAAATTCTTGTTTTAAATTCTTGTCCCCCTTGTAATTGTTATCTTTTTAGTGACTTTATATCTGTGATATCCTCAGTTTCAGGTTAAAGAAACTATAGCAACAGGAGTGAACAAACGCAGAATTGGCGTTTTGTACCTTGCAGCTAATTCATTATGAAGGCATAATTTAATGTGATCAAACATACAGGTATTTATTTTTTTCAATTCATTACCTAATGATTGGCGAATTCTCTGGATGGTGAAAACAATGATCTCCCATCGTTCTGCTCTCTCTCATAATGTCATTAAAGTGATACTGCAGCCAAATGTGAAAATTATCCCATGATTTACTAACCCTCAAGCAATCGGAGATACACATGTCCATAATTTTTCAGACAAACACATTTGTTCTACGCGTCGAGAGATCCTATGTGCATCACGTGTTTTGTCAAAAAAGTGCCTGCTGCAGAAGCGTCTAAAGGGTTTATGATAAAAGAGACGCTCGCGTTTTCCAGATACTCGCATAATCTCATGCGTAATCAGAGTTTAATGTTAAGGGAGTGTCTTGCGTGTATTTTGTGAACGTGAGCGTCTCGTTTATCATAAATGGTTTTGACGCGTCTGCAGCAGGCACTTATTTTGACAAAACACGTGATGCACATGGTTCACATGACGCAACAAACACATATTTTGAAAACACAAGCAACACACGACACTCCGAACACTTATTTTGAATTAGTGTCCCTCGGATGAGCAGTCACGGGCCGCCACTGCAAGAGAGATATAGCATAGTGAGCATTGGTTTCCATGGGTACTTGTGATGCGCGGGTCAAAGTTTTTTCGAACCTGCGAGGCTGCATTTATGAAATTTTTGGCCTGCCCCTACCCGCACCACTGAATCTATTTTTACAACCCATCCTGCGACCATTAAAATAGACATACTAGGCATTTGTAATGTAAATGAAAAGTGGCTCAAATAAATTCAGCCTAAAAGTGCTTGGAAACTGCCATTAGATTACATCGCCATGTAAACTGGCAACAACATACGCTTATGAACCATAGAAACCAGCATGGTCATATTAATAACAAGATAGGATAATTATAAACATTTTTAACATTTACAACAAAGCACCGTTTGTATTATCTATTCACAAATTCCCAACCTTAATTTGTCCCGCACCTCGTCTTTTTTATCTCGTCTTTTATTTCTCCGTTTGTTTTGTTGTTGTGGCTGGCAGTGCGAGCTGCTTGGCGTTTTGTGTGGTGAGGCCAAAGGTTTCTGAAGATCGTTTTTGAAGCCAATGGTAGGTGGAGCCTGACGTTGTCATCTTGACTGCGCTTCACTGCGCATCATTCGTGTCACATCAGAACAATTTTTGTACCAGCTTTTAAACATGTTTTTTTGCTCTAAAGATGGCCATTTTAACATGGGGTCTACACTGAAAAAAAAAATCCTTTCAATTTACGTAATTTTAATGTGTACATCGGTCCCACATAATCCGATTGTGTTAAACCAACATAATTTTCCTCATTTAATTTTTATGTGTCAGACCAAAACATTTTAATTGTTTCAAGTAGTCTAATATAAATATGTTGACTCAAAGTGCTATTTCTCTTTACTATAACACATTTATTTTGTAATGTTTAAGTAATTTTATTATGTAAGGGGACTAGATTTTCATCTGTAATTCCAACATGCTTTTTTAATGCTTATATTATGGGATTATGTAACTCTAAAGCAATTTCATTATGTTTCTGGCACCAGAATAATCATCCATAATTATCCAAATGTTATTTATTTCTTTTTTTAATACAAAATACATTTGCATTGGCATAAAAAGCAAAGTGTTTTAAACAAAAGTTTAGTGATATTGAGGCAAACCACTGCTTTCAGATCATCAATTCATTTAAATCACTACACATTAATTCAACAACAGTCAATAACTATTACAACAATCAGCACATGCAGTACATACATAAAGGGGCAATTTCCCAAACAGGTTGTAGATTAATCCATGACTAGGCCCTAGTTATATTAGGATATTTTTTACAAAAAAAGTTTACAAACAAACCTACCTTACAAAAACAACACTGGAGTACATCTTGAGACAAAACAATGGCACTGATATATGTCAAGATATGTCAGTGCAATATGTTTTCAAATTAAGGCATTGCAAAAGTCTGGGACTAGAAAAAGCCCCATCTGTAAAACTGACCCAAATGTTTAAAATAGTTACTATCACAGTAGATTTAGAAGTGCTAAAGCACAAACACTGCATTCCAAAGAGACATGCAAAACAGTAAGTACTATTATTTTTTAAATGGATTTACAAACTGGAATATATCAATCCTTCAGAAAGTCAGAGCTACAGCATTTGTATAAACTGATAATCAAAGATTCAACAAAAACAAAATACAACAACCATTTCCAAAATAAACTCTGAGCAGCAAACTGTTAATGTTTTAATAAGAAAAAAACACTTAAAACAGATAAATAAAAAGAACATAAATGAGCAGCACAGTCTTTCTGATCCTTTCACTGAAAGAAACGGTTCGTTAAAGTTACGCTCAATGCAGTTCCATTAAAATCTTTTGGATTTCTTCAAAAATAAAGCAGAGATCAGGATAGCTCAGGTTTAAGGCATACATCAGCTCAAACAACATGGCATGATGTTGCAACACCTTCATGCCTTCCAGGACTATACAAAGATCCTCTTCTTCATCACAAGAAGCATGTTGTTTGAGAGCACAAATCCCAACAGTGGTGTCTTCAAATGACCACACTGTTGCTGACTTCATCCATGCCCTGTACAAAACAGACAAATGTAGTTAAAGAAACAGAAAAAAAGTTACTGTTACAATAAAAGTGTCATTGGAAATTAGTACAATGCAAACAAATATAAATGTATACAGACCCATGTGCATTGCCACAGCATGTTACAATTGGTTACAAATATATGGGTTACAAAGCAAGGCAGCTGCACTGTCCACTGCTCCAGGTGTGTGTGCGCGTTTACTAGACTGGAATGAGTTAAATAAAGAGGCCACATTTCGAGTGTGTGCTACCATACCTGACAATCACAGCAAAAGTGAATTCTCATTTTCTCACTGTCATGTTGTTATAAACCTGTATAAATGTCTTTGTTCTGATGAACACGAAGGAAGACATTTATTTTGAGGAATGTTTGCAACCAAACTGTTCATGAGCCCCATTCACTTCCATAGTATTATATTTCCCCACTATGGAAGTGAATGGGGCTTATGATTGGTTTGGGAACAAACATTCCTCAAAATATCTTCCTTAGTGTTCATCAGAACAAAGACATTTATAAAGGTTTGTAACAACATGATAGGGAGTAAGTGATGAGAATTTTTATTTTTGGGTGAACTACCCCTTTAAATCTTCCCAGGTGGTTTAATGACCCGTGTGCCAAAAGATGTTGTAACTAAAACATACTACATTTTCTGTACTTCCAACAATGTTTACACATTTTTATGTCTATGAATCTATATTACTTACTTCTGTCATTTGATCATTCATTGTTTGAAGTCTTTTTGCTAGCTGTCCCCCTTTTTTGATAGAAGAGTTTCTTCAGGTTTTTGGATTGGAGGTCCAGGTGACACGCAGGAACATAAGACACTATAGTGATTCTTTTAAATTCAGCATTTATCTGAAAACAAATTAACCAACCATTGTATATTTGAGTACTGCGAGTCAAAGAATAATACATGTATATTAGTTACAAAAATAAGATTTAGCTCCTAACAGCAGTAAAACAGTGATAGGAATTACTTACCAATGCTTTTGAGTGTGTAGCGCATGCAAGGATGATGGACCTATAAGAGGAAAAATTCAGAGGTGAAATCAACACATAAACTCAAATGATGAAGGTCATACATACACAGAGCAATAATGAAATAAGTATTATATCTGTCATAGGACGCAATTTTGGACAAAATGAGATCTTAAAACAAGGTGCTCTTCTGAAAACGTCAGCTTTAAGGTGTGGCCACTTCAAAGCGATATTTTTTTCAGTTAATATACCAGACGTCACGCGAGGCATTTAAAAAAAGCTTTTTCTAATTGAATCAAGTGTTGCTCGTGGCGTAGTGAAGTCACGAATAACTGACGCGGGTCTGTTCATCTGATTAAGCAGACAGTTTGTTTCATACGCAATGTCATTATTAATGTAGTCAATTGATGATATCTGGTAAATTACTTACATGGATAACGTTACTCTGGACAGAATAACGTTTGGTTAGCGTTTTATTTGTCCTGAACCGTTTCCATAGAACAACTGAGTAAAAAGTGCCTCAAAAGTCAACTCAAATCTGACAGTTTTCAACTCGGATAAAACTACCAAACGTGAAATAACGTTATACAGCTGACATTTTTAAAACGCTGTTTTTCTTTATGAGCCTTACACTTACTGACTGACTGACTGTAACGTTAACTTATGGTGCGTTCCAGGCAGGTTTTTAAACCCGTGAGTTACGACTTCAAAACCACGACTCACGACCTTATGCGTTCCAGGCAGCCCGTAACTCGTGTTTTTACAACCTTCTACCGGTGAAAGTGCACTGGAACGGCAGTCAAACCCGTGACTTCCCACCCGTGAACTCGTACTAGATCGATGTACTCCCAGTTCAGAGTCGTGAGGCGTGGTTTTGAACTCGTGAGTTACGGGTTACGGGTTGCCTGGAACGCAGCATTACTCCACCAACATCCTCCAAACTCATTTTTACAACAAGTCATTGCAATGGCTACATATTGTAAAAAAACTGTCTATCTAGTGAAGATGTATCACGTATAAAGTGAACATAAATAAATAATAGAACTTACTTTAATAACGTGGTGTCCGTCTGAGAGAGTTCTTCTGACTGACTGCTGCTGAGTCTTCATTTTGGCGCCCAAAACAAACAATGTTTATTCTTCCTTTATGGCGATTGACGTCCTTTTTATTGAGCGTTACTGCCACCTTCTGTTTAGGAGGTGCCATTTTGTGTGCAAACTCAATTTTATTGCTTTAAGTATTCAATTCAATCAATTTTAATCAATGTGAGAATAATGTGTTCATTTTACATTCAAACAAAACATTTTCATCATAATCAATTAAATTATGTTTACACAAGGAATATAAATATTTTGTGTTGCATATACATGTTTATTTTATTTAAATTCAAAGACCCACCAAGTCCATTTTTTTCAGTGTATGGGATTGACTCCTTTTTGGAGCCAGCCTCTAGCGGCCAGTTGCAGTTTAATTACTTCCATATAGGCTTCATCAGAGAGATCGGAAGGTTGACCCTCGGTTACATTGCGCAAGTTACGTTCCGGAAGTGCCTTATCTAAGAACCTAATAAAATATGAAAATATATTCCCAAATATTTAATATAAGCTATAGGGAATTGAACGCAACATGCATGTTTTTTTATGTTTTGTTATTAATGAACAGCCCCGTAAAAACCGTGACAATTTCTTTACCCGCCCCACTGGACCCGGGGGTTATGAGATGACCTGCGCATCACTAATAGGTACATTGCACAGTGACTCTCGTGAATCACGTTAGTCCAAGATAGCATCGATACCGTAAGCTAAGTATTATAGTTTATAAAGTTTGAAATATGAATATTTTCATACAAAATCACATTGATTACTCGCAAAAGAAATGAATTAACCCCTTGGTGCCATGTGGATTACCTCTGTGAAGCATGAAAGCACTTTATGGGGTTTAAAGTCAGAAGTTGCTCCCTGATCCCTGTTTTTACCGTTATAAAGCGTGGAAAAGCAAGGAAATGTATTAAAAATAACTCCAAATGTGTTCAGCTGAAAGATGACGGACATGTGTATTTTGAATTGCTTGAGGGTGAGTAAATCATGGGGTAATTTTGATATTTGGCTGGATTATCCTTTCAAGCTTTGCCTTTGTTATTTTGTCATTGTGTAATAGCGACCTCTAGTGATGTAAATCTACATATTGTGGCTTTAAGGTTTTATTTATTTATTGAGCTTTGATGATAAATCAGATTTAATGGGAAGAACTTTTTCCAGATTAAGATTAAATAAAACACAGAGCGTCCCATCCGAACATGCAAGCACAGATCTGCAGAACTAGACGTCAAATAAGCATGGCCGCAGTTATCTTTATTATATACACGTCAATTGCAATCTACAAGATTGTATTGCATAATTTTTATTTTTAACAATCAAAATAAATTGAATTCTATTCCACTGTATCTTTCACAATTCTGATAGCCCCAGTGCATACTGCCTTATAAATGCAAGCGGACATGCCTAAGGAGAGAATGACAAGTAATATCTTTGTAAGATGTTTAGGAAAGTTGAGGACAAAATAAAGAAACAGTAAGAGCTCGTTGTCAGCTGGGAGAGCCTCCATCCTCTGGCTGGCACATGTTTAAACACATTTCTACAAACATGCACATCTGTGTTCATCTCTATCTTAAGCTCTTAATGAGTTGTTAGGATGACTTGTAAGCATTTCTTGATGTCTAAAGGGATCCTCGCCATCCATCAGTTATTGTCTTCAATAGTTGAAAGCTCTTCTCTTCTGTCCTAGTGTTTACATTTCTTCTGTGATCTCACTTACTGTCCGTATGAAGTGAAAGATATCGGTGCTGTGGGGGGTGAACGTGTTGAAATGTAATGCAATTTATGTTGTCAAATTACTTATTACTTCATGAATATCTTTTTAAATAATTCATAACCTTTCCATTTCATTTATATACTCGCCTACAGTTTAAAGGTTATGTTGAGAAGATGTTTAGAAACTGAAAACAATGCAAAGTTTGTTACGGCATTTTGATTGCAAGATGATGAATCATGCACATTTCTTTATTATGAACAAAAAAAAAGTATTTTGCAAAGTATTTACCATTCTGAAAGAGAAATAGGCAGTTGACTGTGCAGAAAAGGAAAGTTCAAGTAACTTGCGTGTTACTTTTCCATTAAAATAAATATTGTAGCATATTTTACTTAAACCCTTTTTAATGAAACACATTACTTTTAAACGCCCAAAACCAGTCATTAGCCTTTTCTTACTTGTGTATTGCATTACCAAGTATTGACGCAAGTAATAAACCCTTATTTGTCGAATGGAGTTTTGGAGATCTGCCAGTGGTTAGTTGTTGACATTGTTGTATATCTTCCTTCACCTGTTATCTATTAGTTGATAGTAAGAAAAACGCTGTGGAATTTTGTCAGATGGTTACAGCCTTTGCCGTAGCTTGTGTTTTTGCCATAGGTGAACTGATTATGCATAGCTTTGTCTTTGATCTTTCACTCTGATGTTTTCTCAGGAACAATAGACAATAGGTTAAAAAGTGATAGCTTTTTCAGATGAGATACCCATAAATAGAAATCATCCAAATATTTGAAATCCTGATGATGTGTTGCAATAAATTTGTATTTCTTCTTTAGCCTACTTAAACATGCATTTAAAAAAGTATCTTTTATCTATTGTCAACTTTTCCTAAAGACTTTCCTGCCTCCTATCCATATGATATTTATTTACTTAGACTACTAAGAGATATTGAAGCGGTTGGACGGTGCTTATGTTGTTTTCTAGGAAGTCTGACACAGGAATGCCTGCAGCAAAATACTAACAATTTTAAGCATGTCAGACTATACAGGCAGTGTTTGCTGATTCTTTACAAAATCACTGTCATTCAGTCATTGTTTAGCCGGTTTGACTTAATAATGAAGGATTGTTTTGGAAACGTTTGTTATTTGGTATATGCCACACTGGTAAATGAAAAAAGTTGTCTTCTTGTTAAAGTACTGTATGTACTTAGTTGTTATTCTTTTTATTGATTGTTGTTATTTATAAATTAATACCTATACACTTGTTCAATAATGTGTGGTTGCCTTCTAAAAATAGACTTTCTTGTTTAATATAGCTGAACCAAACTAGTCATTTGATATCTTCCCAAATTTACCTTGTCATTTTTAAATCTGATGTAGTCTGTGTTAAGCATGGGATGTAGTTTGTCATTTCCATTGCCATGCCCTAATGCAATGTCTGTCAGTCTTAAATGCTCTCCCTGTTGGCAAATAATTTAAGCACTTCTCCTTTAAGAGGAGTTTGGTTGCCTCAGGTAAGCCGGGGCTCAGTCTACTTTGTTTTGGTTAGACATGTGGGTGACACACTTACATGCGAGTCACGCCCTGCTTTAGGCGGTGTAGGTGTTAAGCCGAGAAACATGATTATGAGGTGCCAGAAGAGAGGAGGTGTAAGGCATCAGGACTGTGATGCAAGTGTATTGCAATCATGAATGTTTACCTGTTTAATTTCAAGTTTTCCATTAGATAGTGCTGTGAGAGCTATAAAAACTCACATGATATTTAGCCATGGCTTTAACTCTAAATCTGAATAAAGCAAAACAATCTTTTGCAGCGATTTTTGTGTGAGTATATCAGTGAACACCCCTGACCACTCGGTAAGTTTCATGTCTTTGTAAACGAAAGTTGAATGCATTTTAGAAAGGATTGTTCCAGTGCACCTATAAACCCATTGTAAAGGTGGAAGGTGAAACACAAACACCTGAGAATTCTCGGGGCAGCCTCATATGTTGAAATTTCAGTCAAAACCATTCTATTTCACCATAAACAATCTGAAAACAGGGCTTTAAGTGTAAAATACCGAACTTGTCCTTTAAAGCGTAACTAAACCCCTGGTCAGAGCCTGACTCCACCCACTGCCAATATTTGAAAAATGCAAGAAAAGTGGGCAGATCCCAACGAAGATAGAGGGGACGAACTAAGTTCGTACCAAGTGTGTGGTGAGATCGTAATAAGGGCGTGGTGAGCTTGAACCTGCTTACGTCACGAGTATTTTTTTGGACCCAACATCCAATAGGAAAATTCAAATGCAGTAGCCACCGTTCAACCTGAAGAGGGCAGCACTCAGACGTTTTTACACCATATATTGCAGTATTGAAACACTTTATATCCAAATGTCAAAAAACTTACTAAAATCAATGAACAGCACTAATAAAGCATCATTCTTACAGATCATTAACTAAAAAAAGTTGGTTTAGGGTTTAGTTACTCTTTAAACATGTTTACTATTTACAATCAGAAATCCTGATGTGTGGGGGGAATCCCGAGGACAAACGTGTGCACGCTCTTGAGATTATCACGTGAAACTAAACAATATCCAATCAGAAAGCTAGATGATGGAAAACAGAAGCAGTCATGGCGCAACACAAAGTGAAGTTATTGTGGACAGCAGAGATGTTCCCGCTGTCTTCACGACTTCACCCAAACCCTTGTCTTTTTTTCCTTGAATTTTCTATGAAAATCATTCCAACACTATCATTGAGATTTCTTCCTGCATATCGTCCACCATGCTTATTTTGAAGTCTCAGATTTCCTGTTTTCACAGTCGAGACTGCTACACTGTCAGAAATAAAGGTACAAAACTGTACCTTTTCTGTCACTGGGGCTGTACCCTAAGTTTCCGTTTGGTTCCTTTACAGGAATACAAAACAGAATACAATTTTGGATAGATTACCGTATCTTAAGGACCTACATTGTTTGAAAAAAGTTAAATTATGTACCCTAGCTGTCAGTGGGGCAGCACCTTTTAAAAAGGTAATTGTATGGGCCATTAGGTACAGATATGTAAACATTTAGTACCAATATGTACCTTTGAGAGACTAATATGCATTTTTCAGGTACTAATAAGTTTTGTACCTTTATTTCTGACAGTGTATATATAATTTTAAGAAAAAATATGTGTGTATATATTAAGTATTCATATTTATAAATAATATAAATTATATATAAATAAAAACATGCGTATAAATATTTCTTAAATATATAATATTTCTTACACATATTTAGTATGCAGAATACACACACATATATGGTGTAAACAAAAACTTTTATTCTGCAAACGATTAGTTTTTATGCAGTCGTACTGTAAGGTACAAAATGCCATCTGCCTTATTTGTTCTTGGTCTATTGGTAGATTTCCAGAAAGGAAAAAACTATTTTTAAGGACAAGTATTAGACAATGTGTTTCTATCTAACTGTGTGATTAATTTAGCATAAGACACAAGTGGATGATGCAACAAAATACCGTGGTTAAGGGTTTGGATTTAATGTACAGTAAATGAAAACTTTTTGATGCAATTCATCTCAAAAGTTTTAAGAGTGTTTTATGTTAAAGTAATAGTTCCCACAAAAATAAGAATTATAAAGAAAGTAAATGAGTACCGGGGATAAAAAGTCAGCAAGTGAACTCAAGTACCCGGGTCACTCTCATTATAGAACGCATCATTCACACCTGTTTCATGAACTGAATGAACCGTTTCATTGACAAAAGAACTCTCATTCACAAATTGAATGTTGTCTCGTGAACTTCTCTCACAAACGGCAAGGACGGTTAAAATCACAGTAAGATTCATAACACATTTCCTAACAGTTGTCTTGCATAATACCACGTATTGTTTATATTTGACAGTTGTCCTCTGTACTAACATGTAGGCTATTTACTGGAAAGCTGCTTTGCGACAACAAAGTTGTTGGTAAATTGTGAAGAGTGCTAGAAATAAATTTGAATTGAATTCACATACTGGAAAAACTGATTTGTTGACTTGATCTTCTCACGAACGCTGCTCACACAGAATTCATTGAATAACAAATTATTTTTATAACTTTTATTATATGGGATCTTTAAATATCACATTTTATGATGCGTCTATGTCTATATAATTTAAAGTCTTGAAACCCCCAGGCATTTTTGTGTTAACTTTAAAAATGCTGGGTTGTTTGAACCTATGGTTGGGTCAGATACTGTATGGATAAACCCATTGGGTTTAAATTAACGCATGCTGAATTATTTAAAAGATAGTTCACCCAAAAATGTATATTCAGTTATAATTTACTCACCCTCATATTGTTCTAAACTTGTATGACTTTTTTTAATCTGTTAAACAGAAAATAAGTTATTTTGATAAATGATGGTAAGCACACAGTGGACGGTACCCATTGACTTCCATAGTAGGAAAAAGTAAATATTGTGTAAATAGTGAGTAAATGATGGGAGAAGTTTCATTCTTGGGTGCACCATCCCTTTAAGTCAAAGCAATTATCAGCATTTTCTAGGTTAATTTAACCCAATGGTTGTGTTTGTCCATATTTTACCCAACACAACCCATTAATTTCTTCGCAGTTTAGGATTGTATTTTTGTCGTATTGTACATTTACTGCAAATAGGCTCCTCTTAAAAAATAGTGCAGCATTGAAAGGGTTGCGTTCAGGAACGCGGACGAAATACTCACCTAATATTCTGCAATCAGAAAGTCATGGTGCCGAAACACTGTACAAACACGCTGCTTGTCAAGAGATCATTAAAGCCAAGAGGCGTTTATACTGCAGGAGAGACATAGTAAATCACTCTATCCCTTGAAGCCCTGTTAAAAACCCAGCCCTTTTCAGCAGTGTTTGCACTCTTACGAGTCAAAGGGCCACACCTCTAACCCACTGCTGTTCGACCTGCTGCCACATTACCTCTGAATGCGGCCATAGGAACAGAAGGATGTATTCAGCTCTCTTTCTTTCTTTCTCTCGCAAACACACACTAGGCAAACACACCTGAATAGACCGAGACATGCGCGTAGATTGTAGGATTGTGGCACGCACGTGGATGTAACACAGAATTATGATGCCACCCTGTAGGTGTGTCATACACATGCACTGTGCCACCCAGGGCACCGTTGCACCTCTGGCTCACAAGATGAATAAAAGCAAAACACTTAAGATGACATAAAATGAATAGAAACTGGCAGTTTGTGTTTAACATGCCAATTCAATGCCAAGATTTTTATATTTATATAATTATACTCTTACATATATACAATATTTAATACAGTATCTTAATTAAAGGTTGCATCCAGAATCCACATTTGGGATTAGGGTCACAACATGGCACACATGCTTCCATTAATGCCGCTTCACTGTTGATCCTGAAAATCAGTGCATGACCTGGTCACCTCAGCTGATCTAAATCAAATGACAGGGAGTGAGAATAGTCGCTTGTTCAGTTTGAACGTGACCCTTGAGGCCACACTGTCTGTTTTCGGATGAGGTAAATGCCCCCTATTCAAGTCTGCAGAGGTAGCCCAGTTAATGTTAATAGACTTTATTTAAACAGCGGATTACGTTGGATTTGGCTCAGGCAGACTTTGGGGACGGAGGGAGCTGTGTTTTCCCTCTGTGTATTCTCAATCACACACAGAGGATGACGCGCTGTGCAGGTAGACAAGAGCTTAGGGCGTCAAAAGTCAGGATGTACCACATTAGGTCACCCAAACACAAACAAATAAAGCCAAGTTTTTAAGCTGCCACGTGGAGGGTTGGACCCACAAAAAAGTGCCAAGCGACATGGCTAACATGATTTGAAATGTCACCTAGTGTTAATAAGGATGTTTTAGCTTGTCCCAATTATTATAATCCAGTTTACTTTGTATGTTTGTAACAGAAAATGCACTTTGAATGGACAGGGTTCTCAGTACTACAGATTTTTGGGTTACTTATATTGCAGCCATCACACCTATTATTTTGAATCGAAAGAGATGCAGGCGTGTTATCCAAGCATTAATGGCAAAAAAAGTTCATTATACTTGGGAGTGGCCACATATGAGGTGTTTCTGGAAGGTTTTAGTATGATTTCATTTTTAAAGAATGATTATGAGACTTTTACACACATCAGTTGACCTGCAAATGAAAAAAGTATTTTTTCGAATTGCTTAAAAACCACCTCATTACAGCGTAAAACATTTTTGCAATATATGAGTTAAAAAATTGACTTGTTGCCATTTGGAAACACAACTTCTGATGCCTGAGCAGAGTAAAGGGGTGGTCACATTAGACACTAGGCCAGTGGTCTACAACATGATGCCCACGGGCACCAGGTTGCCCTCACAGAGTCGGTGAGTTGCCCTTCAAAGCACATTCTATTAATAGCCTTAATTTTAATATTTATTTATTACATATTCTTATATTACCTTGGCTTTTGTATTAACATTTTAAACAATAATAAAACATATCAACGAGTAAAATAAAATCAATAAGTAAAATAAAAAGGTTCTGGGGGTAGACTATATTAAAAATGTAGCCCTCCAGATGGTTTTATCCATTGTGGTAGCCCTTGCTCACAAAAAGATTGGAGACCCCTGCACTAGGCATTAGGGGTGTAATGATAAATCAAACACACAAACACTAATTTACCTGTCCAATATTGCCAAGATGATATTATGCACAGCTCTTAAATGTACTACTGCTCTTTGATCAGTAGGAAGGCCTTATCAGTCTAAATTCACTGTGAGTTTAAGTCATCTTTACAGTACTTGTCAAACATAGTCATTATACATATTCTTTATTATCATGAATACCTGAAAAGGTTTGAAGAACAGCAAAATAAATATTCTTATAGGCATTTCACGGAGATGCGTGTTTAATTTGTACTTCTTCTGCGGTGCATATGAGTTTGAATTCTCTGGCTTTTGGACGTAGCAGCATTTCACGATAATTCATTGAGAAGCATAGCAAGCAAGTCGCACAATTTATCATTACACCCCTAATAGGCATAAAAATATTTTTCGGACTATGATGTAAATATGGGCGGGGAACGCTTCGTCAATCTTGCTTTTCAGTAGAGAAAGGTCACGCCGTGACATACTGATTGATACGTATTCGCAGGTCAGGGTTCACCAGACTTGAACTTTGGTATGCAGCGAACTGAAAAATATTTTTGTGTTTCCGGTCAGATGCATAGGTATGTATAGAGCTCAATAATTTAATAAAAAAAGTGTAGTGTGACCCTCAACTTCATCCCATATTTTTAACAGTCAAAACGTGATGAATATTTTTTATATGAGCAGCATTTCTGGATTATAATTTCAAAACTTTATATACTGTGAAATGTTTTTTGTCTAATGCAATGACATTGATCCATATATTTTTAAGCATGCTTTAAGTGCCTATATACTTTCATGTTTTTATTTCTGGTATTTTATATATGTTGCAAATGCATTGTTTAAGTAGGGCTAAAATACTATTATTTTAGCAGAAATTGAGTTAGTGAAAATTTTGATTAACTTGCTGACATAAATTTTCGCTGTTTTTCGTGTCTCTGGAGACGAATGTCTTTTTCATCCTTCCCAGCACGAATTTCTATCAATGGCTGTTCATGTCTGTGGCACGACTTTCTTTATCGTGTCATTTTATATTTTTTTCTCATCGTTCTTTCCTATTTTTAAATCATTGACGCTTGGGGTTAGCATTAGATTCGGGGTTTGCGTTAGGATGTTATTTTATGCATTAGTTTCTACATGTTTTTCGTCCACTTTTAAAACTATTCTCGCCTGGAGTTGGGGTTAGAGTTGGGGTTTGGGTTAGGAAGTCGCAGAAAGTGATTCTAACCTAACCCCAAGCGACAATGGTCAAAAAATAGAAAACAACGATGAGAAAACAAAATATAAAATGACACGATAAAAAAAAAGTTGTGCCATACACAAACAGCCATTGATGTAAATTCGTGCTGGGAAGGACGAAAAAGACATTCGTCTCCAGAGACACGAAAAACAGCGGAAATTTGTGTCAGCAAACACGAATAAATTAATCAAAATTTTTGTTACAATAACACGACTTGCCGTGAGATGGGGTTTGTCAGGATATCTGGATGGTATCTTTATATTGCATTCCACTTTTCAAAATTTTTGGACTATTTAATATTAATATGCAATTTAGCTTTCCCTTTGTGTGATGCAACCAAAATGCATCATTCACATTCCTTCGTCCTAATTCCCTAAAATAAATCACCACTTGCTTCCTTCATGCACTGCTGCTATCTACAGCATGTTTGATAAGCTAATTAGATCACTTCCACTTACAAGTAGACAAATGCTTTCGTTGCCAGTCAGACTGTTGTGGCTGAGAGTGAGATGGCGAAGACTTATCTCTCTCGCCGACTGGAAAGTGATTAAATGGGACTTTTTAAACTTGTCCATCCAGACCTTGTCGCGGAAATTCAGTCTCTCTTTCTAAGACATGTACGGCCTGGTTTTGAGTTCACCTCCCCCATTCTTCCGTCCTGCTTTTCTTTCCAATGTGTAATTACAAGACACGCCACTCAAGGAAATGCTATGATGTCACACCCTCACTGTCAAAGGCATTTCAATTATATTTATGCATATATCCTCTGTGTATGGCATGAATAGTGCCTTAAACTATTCTGTATGCACTTATTGAACATACTGTAGCATACTAGTTTTAGTTTTTTTTTTTACATTTTCCAAAATCACCAGTTTTTATATAGCTACTGTTTACAGAAGTACAATTTATTATTGTGCAAGATTAGATATGCCACACTTCTTACATCATTTGTTTTTAAGTGCACGCTTAATAGTTCAAATAAGTATACCTGTTGTTTTGGTTGTGTTTTGCCCCTCTCTGGCTGAATGAAGTCGAACAGGGGGGTGATGAGAAGTAGGTGGGGGTGGTTTAGACAGCTGGCCCGTCTGATCCCCCGAGTCTGTTCCTAAATTGGTTTTAGCAGCACTAATAAAGCTGATTATCTCTCTGCTTCCAAGTCCCACTAACCCTGACACCCGGGCATCTGGGGTCCCTGTACGCTTACCCGTCCTCTGCACGCCCGCTGCAGTTATACCCTCCATCCATCCTTTTCTCTGTGGTCTTATCGGTCTGAGCAGCTGGCATCAAGTCACAGTGCGCCGTTTATAAGATACTAAGCCAAGTTAAGAAAAAAATTATTTTAACTATTTCCTGAAAAAGCCTCATATGTTTCAAAATAGTGAAACTCAAACCATAAATGTTGTTTTGATGCTATTTAGTGTGCTGTGACAAATCGCTTTGGCTCACCCTAAGTAACCTGGTTTACTGCAAGTTATAGCAGGAGCAAAAATGAA
Organism: Paramisgurnus dabryanus; assembly: GCF_030506205.2. Taxonomy (NCBI): domain Eukaryota; kingdom Metazoa; phylum Chordata; class Actinopteri; order Cypriniformes; family Cobitidae; genus Paramisgurnus; species Paramisgurnus dabryanus. Next base: position 11,389,046 of record NC_133351.1, read on the forward strand.
CATCAGAGGGGTCTGTTGAAAGATGCAGTGCATGTGGATGAAATGTATCATTTCTTATGTAAACAGTATTTCAACTGTGGAAAGATGTCAGTGATAAACTTGATCTAATGTTACATTTGCATCGGGAGTATATTGAATGTCGACAGTCAGTTAGAAAAATGAACTTCAATTTCAAACCTGGAAAATTTCAATCGCCACCATTAAATTATATTTTTGCATTATAGTTTCACTTAACATGTTTTTGTAATTTTCTGATAATCTGCTATGTTTTTTATATTTTTAGTTCATTAGCAAAGTTCCTTGAGGCCAATATTTAAATAATGATACCTTTGTAAATGTAGAAACATAAAATTTATATTTGGCAAAGAACTTTACTATATAATAAAGGAAATGTGTTTCTGGGTCAAAGTGAGTTGAAATGATGTATTAAGTGTCATTTGGTCCCATCTCTAAATGCTTCCATATTTGGAAACAGAAGAAATCAATTTCCTGGACCATATTTACTATACAGTGTACACTACAGCACCACATGAAAGTCTATCTCAATTATTAGGAATTAAAGGAAAACACTACCTTTTTTCAATATTTTATTATGTTCTTTCCTCAAATTAGACTAATTAATATATACCTATCTTTTTTCAAAACGTGCACTTAATCTTTGTACAGCGCGTCTGAATGTGTTAGCATTTAGTCTAGCCCCATTCATTCCTATGGCTCCAAACAGGGATGAATTTAGAAGCCACCAAACACTTCCATGTTTTCCCTATTTAAAGACTGTTACATGAGTAGTTACACGAGTAAGTATGGTGGCACAAAATAAAACGTTTGTTTGGAGCCATAGGAATGAATGGGACTATGCTAATTGCTAACACATTCACAAAGCGCTGTACAAAGATTAAAAGTGCACGCATTGAAATAAGATAGGTATGTATTAATTAATCTAAGTTGAGGTAAGAACATAGTAAAATATTGAAAAACGGTGGTGTTTTCCTTTTAATGTCATTAAATGTGATTAGATGAAATAATGGCTCTTAATTTCATATAGGTGCTACATACATAGAATAGATCTGTTCGGGTTTTTTGAATGACTTGTTTCCAGACTGATGAAAAAAGTTCAAAAAGTGATGAACCGAACCAGCTGGGTTGTACGATAACCTATGCTGGGTCATTTTAACCATTTGTGGTGTGAAATGTAAACATTTTTTGGGTTGATTTAACCCTGTGGTTCTCATACTTTTTGGTGTGCCCCCCTACCTTTGTGCGTGCTTCCCTTCGTGCACCCTAAAATTCATGACACAAAACAATCTCAAACTTAAAATTTGAATGAATCAAAACTTATTAAATGATACAATACAGTGCGTATGGCTAGTAGCCTTATTTTCCTGATGTTTAATTACACAGAATTAATGATAAATTAAAGGTATAGCAGAAGATTTTCCCGAATTTAAGAAAAGAACCGCCCTCTTCACTTGCACAACACTCTACCTGCTCCCGAGAAGGAACACCTATTAAATGTGTGCACGAGAGCGCATGCACGAGCCTAGTTCTTCTCGTGCACGCTCTGTTTACAAGTTGCTGCCGGCATGGCTCATACATTGAGATGTTTACAGTGTCTGCACGGTTCGTGACTTGTGCCAAGGCTAGCATCGCTATTCATAACTTTTACTAGCAGTAATTTTAAATGGATTTCTCCAAATAGCATGCCAAACTTTACCTGTCGAGTAGAAACTTCGCGACTGAGGCATCAGTGGGAAGCCCAACCTGTGCTTTTAGCGCATGCCAGCGTGTGAAATATTCTCCCCAAAACACTCTGTTTCTTTCTTCAGATCCCTTTCTCTTCTCGTCATGCAATTCATAGACACTTTTTCTCTTGCGACCCTCAGACATTTTGAAAACACACGGTGAGAATGCGAGCTTTAATGAATGGCTGAAACCGTAGCTCACCACACATATACACCTGAAAGTGCGAATGTGCAGAAAGCGATCCTAGGGACGAGCACGTACGACGGCCTTATGTCAACATATCACCAGAATGATTGACAATTAGGATGACCAATAGTCTTGATGATCCACCCGGAAAAAGAAAATACTCCACTAAACCTTTAAAGGACAAGTTCGGTATTTTACACTTAAAGCCCTGTTTTCAGATTGTTTATGATGAAATAGAACGGTTTTGACTGAAATTTGGACATATGCGGCTGCCCCGAGAATTTTTGGGTGTTTGTGTTTCGCCTCCCACCTTTACAATGGGTTTAATGGTGCACTGGAACAATCCTTTCTAAAATGCATTAAACTTTCGTTTACAAAGACGTGAAACTCACCGAGTGGTCAGGGGTGTTCACTGATATGCTCACACAAAAATCGCTGCAAAATATACATTCCAACAGGTTTTATCGTAGTTTTTGCCAACTCCATTGACATACATTAGTTGTGCTATGAGGTACGGTATTACTCCGCGCCGGGAACTGGATTAGCGCCACCACCTGGGCTGGAGTGTCTATTATTCAAGCTCTAAGCCGAAGAATGTACGGGTGTGAGGCGTTTGGAAAAATAGGTCCACAAGTTAACAACGAATGCTAAAACACCTGTTGGAAAGCATCTTTTGCAGCGATTTTTGTGTGAGCATATCAGTGAACACCCCTGACCACTCGGTGAGTTTCACGTCTTTGTAAACGAAAGTTTAATGCATTTTAGGAAGGATTGTTCCAGTGCACCATTTAACCCATTGTAGAGGTGTGAGGCGAAACACAAAACCCCGAAAATACTCAGGGCAGCCGCATATGTCCAAATTTCTGTCAAAACCGTTCCATTTCACCATAAACAATCTGAAAACAGGGCTTTAAGTGTAAAATACAGAACTTGTCTTTTAATGTACTTATAAAATGACATATAACTGGCCCCCCTCCGGCACCATCTCACGCCCCCCCCAGTTTAAAAACCACTGATTTACCCCAACAAGTAGGTTTTGACCCAACGCTGGGTTGAACATAACCCGGCATTGAAACGTACATCGGTATCATCACAAACTGGTTTTCGTCATATGGTTAATGATCCACATTTTCTGTAAGAATCACTTGTACACAGTAATTCGTGTTATTTAGCTTCAATCCGTCAGTTTGTTAATTGAAAGGTCATTTATCTGCAAATTAATGCGTGGTAAGAGTGTAATTGTAATAGCATCTGTAGGAACAGCCTGTGCTGTTCTGTCCTTACGCTCCGTTACACCCTATGACAATGAATCGTACAGTTCATCCTGCTTATTTTCAAACTATTAAAGGCAACCACAAAAAGGTCTACCTTGTAATCCTGGTAGTCCCTACTATCTCGTTTTGGTATTTATACCTTTTTATTCTGGCACATTCTGTTTCCTTTTTGTAAAATTTACATCCTTTCATGTAGTAAGCTTATGTTTTAAATCACTTTTCTCCAGATCAAAAACTCGTGCTTTACTGAAATCATTCATCCACTTTTTATTGAGACGTAAACAAATCGAAAGTTTCTCTTAGATATGCCATAATGACATCTTAATGAGTACACTGCTAGACACGAGTTTCGGCTGTTTATGTAGCATAGTCGAATATGAGACCAGATGGCTTACTCCGTATGTGCCGTAATTGGGTCAAACCTCCCAAAATGGTTTCAAGTTGTATTTCCAGTAACCAAGGACTGTGAAAGGTTGCCAGTTGCCTGAAATGCACATCCTTATAAATATTTGCTATTATCAAACAATCTGATCAGATTGGCCTTACTCAGTGGTCAGCGTTCTTACTCATTTTTAAGGAGATGTGGAGTTCTTACAGTAAATTGAAAGGGGGCGTGAAAGAAAGCGAGGAAGGGGGGGAGAGAGAGAGAGGTTAGAAAGAACTAGGACCTGTTGGACTGAAACCCAAATTGCCTTTCAGAAGGGGAACTGCCTAAGAGCAGGAAACAACTTCAAAGCCTCGGATACGTCACAACCATTTGTAGACACCACAATTGCGATGTTCCTTTGTCTGCTGCCTGGTTTTTATGTTGGAATGCTGGGAAGTATACTTGCCTGTTTAACTAGCTCAATTGACACCGTAAACGTATTTAGACCCCCGTCCCCCCAACTGGAACATAACTAGAACCAGTACACTGCAGATGTGAGACTTATGAATTACATGGAAATGGGCTGATGTGCTTTCTACGAGGGTTGCTCTGCACGTTTTTGGATTGCAGAGTTGAGTTTTTTGCTGTTCTGCGTAGTGGTATAAAACTGGTGATGACATTAACTAGTGATTACATACACGGGTTGAAGAACAAGACTGACTTTTAATGGTCATTGTCATCTTATTGCCCTTGTAAAAAGGTAGTGATTCTGCACAGCAAAGTTGTTGTAGATGTGTACTACCTAAATGAATTTTTGAACTTCAAATCCTTTGTGTGTTTTACAATATTGTAGTGTAAAATATTATTGATGTTGGCAAACAAGGAATCAGTATTTGAAAATAATTGACATTTCATACCCATGAAACCAGATTAAAATTAATGAAAATCTAATTTATCAAAGTTTGCAATTTGTTTTTGATGACATTAAGTCTGCATGTGTATGTTAAGGTAAATGGGATGTAAGTTTCACAGCACATGCCAGAACAAACAAGTTTCAACCCATCTTGTTGAACCATTAACAATGTGGAATTATGATAAGATTAATCTGCTATTGACTTGGGGCTTTACCTCTTCAATTTTTTACTGGCTCTGGGCCAAATCTGTTACCTTGATTTTCTTTTTGTGTAAAATACTTTTTTGTGTTTATGTGAATGTTCACAGACACCTTTAAGTAAGCCGTTCATCTGTTGAAAAAGATGGGACCTGACGTTGTTGCAACATTGCCTTAAATGGACACTCCACTTTTTTGAAAATATGCTAATTTTCCAGCTCCCCTAGAGTTAAAAATTATTTTTACCTTTTTGGCATCCATTTAGCTGATCTTCAGGTCTGGCAGAACCACTTTCAGCATAGCTTAGCATAATCCATTGAATCTGATTAGACCATTAGCATCGCGCTAAAAAATAACCAAAGAGTTTGGATATTTTTCCTTGACTCTTGACTCTTCTGTAGTTACATCGTGTACTAAGACCAACAGAAAATTTAAGGTTGTGATTTTCTAGATAAATATGGCTAGGAACTATACTTTCATTCTTGCGTAATAATCAATGACTTATAATGCTGTAACATGGCTGCAGGAGGCGTAGGGATATTACGCACTGCCCTAAAATAGTCCCCCGCTTTTGAAAGTTACTAAGGGGACTAATTTCGTCTGCTGCGTAATATCATTGTGCCTCTTGCAGCCATGTGGCGAAAAAACATACATTAACTGCTCAAATGTTGTTACAATCTATCTTTACGAATATTAAATGTGCTATTCATATGTTGGTGTATCGATGAGCTGAAGTAGTTTGATACAAAAAGAATTCGAATGAGTATGATTCGCTCAATAAAATTGATGATACTCACGTTTCTTCAAATGTTTATTCGATCCAATTTAATAAGAGGCGCTGTCTCGAAAAATGAGGGGTCTGAGAATGCGGGTCTCTGGGTGGGGGTCTGTAGCTGCAGGCTCCGAGTCTGTATTTTGGAACCCTTTGGCAGTGGTGACACTGTAAAAAAAGAGGTTTCATACGGCAGAAGGAAATAACAGATGTCTCTGTAAAAACATCAGTGAACTATACAAAAATATGCAAGGCAGAAGTTAATTCCTCTTAAAGGAAAACACCACTGTTTTTCAATATTTTACGATGTTCTTACGTCAACTTAGACAAATTAATAAATACCTATCTTTTTTCAATGCGTGCACTTAATCTTTGTACAGCACGTCGTGAATGTGTTAGCATTTAGCCTAGCCCCATTCATTCCTTAGGATCCAAACACGGATGATTTAGAAGCCACCAAACACTTCTTTGTTTTCCCTATTTAAAGACTGTTACAAGTGCTGCAACTAAGTTCTCTTCCGCCATACAATATAGTTCTAATTTTTTATCCGCTTAAAAAACGCCACATTTTATTTTGTGCCACCATACTTGCTCATGTAACTACTCATGTAAAGGTCTTAAAATAGGGAAAACATTGAAGTGTTTGGTGGCTTCTAAATTCATCCCTGTTTGGATCCTAAGGAATGAATGGGGCTAGGCTAAATGCTAACACATTCACGATGCGCTGTACAAAGATTAAGTGCATGCATTCAAAAAGAAAGGTATTTATTAATTAATCTAAGTTGAGGTAATAACATAGTAAAATATTGAAAAACTGTGATGTTTTCCTTTAAACTAAGCTTTCATCCAGTACATTGCAGAAAAACAAAACATTGCAATGCCAGTTTCCCCCCAATATTGTGCAGGCCTATTGCCTAGCATTAGGAACAAACTAATAGAAGAATACATTTACAAAGCAGGATGGCCTATATTAATAATTTGTTGTAATAATCTTCCGCACTTAATGTTTTTCCCAAAGGGCCGTCCAGGGGCCGATGAGGGTCATGTGGTGGCTAAGGTTGTGGGCGGAGCCTCGTACTAGCAGAAGCTCAAACTCACAGCTTACAACAGTTAGCTGGAAGCAGACATCCACAACAGGACCCACAGCGCCATCAAACACCAAGCGCAAATGGCCCCGGAGCTGTTAAATATTTAATGTCTGACACCCCTCTCACATGTCAAAAAAGCAGTCCCGTTGAGAGCCAAATGTTACCCTGTTAAAACAAACAAACCTCCATGTGTCATGTAAAGCATAATACAAAACCAGCATTGGTTCGATGTCAAGGATCTGTGCAAAAAAAACGGAAAAATTATGCATCATCACCAATTCACCGTCATGAAGAAATGTCGTTCTTGGTTGTGGATTAATATTATTAATAATAATAATAATTAGCAGTATTGTTATTATTATTATAATAATAATTATTATTATTATTAATTATTATTAATAATACTATTTTTTTTATAAATTAGTTGAAAGGCTTTTTGTTGGGTCGTATTTGATTTAGCTTGAAAATGTGATGGTTTGGGATTAAGTGCCTGTGGTTACGAAAAATCTAAAGCTGAATTTTTACGTAAGCAACAATGATGAGTTGTTTATACCAATGGCTTTTATTTAAAGTTACCAATCTAGAGCTGATGGCATTATGATTATACCGAACTTGTGGTATTTGCAGTTCAAAGAAGCGAGCTGCTTTGGAGAGTAATTGCTCGGTTATAGATGTACGTGTTTACTGTGTAGCAGTATAATGGAATCCAGAGGCCGGGCCTAAAATATACAAAACATTGCTCTACCATCCAGATCAGCCAAAACATTTGCGTACTTCGTGTGAGTGCCAGTTTGGAGCGTAAATATCGTTTGTCTGTCCAATAGCGAATGGGAGGAAGTGTTCAGGAAATCTTTTTTTAAAGCACCCATTGTTTATGCTCTCCTGTCTGCCAATGCAAGGGGCACGGCAATTGAAAACTTCACACACTAAAAAAATGCTGGGTTGTTTCAACACATGATTTCAGCCAGTGGTTGATTTTTTCATATTTTACCCAAGCCGAGAATTGCTACATTGAAAAGTCTTAAACAAATTGTTACAAATTTCACAGGTAATATTGTTGTCACACAAAAATGTTCAGCCAGAGGCATTACAAGACTCATACTTCTGTCCAGCGGACTAAAATTCCTCGCTGTATTTTTATAGCATTTGCTTCATGTGTCCCCGCTGCCATATGTTTATGCGTGTGCATACCTGTAGTGTTTTTTGTTCCACAGCAGTATTGCGCCTCTTAAAAGAGATAACCTCAGATAACTACATTTCTCTTTGACTTGTTTGCTTCAGAAGACCTGAGCAGTCATGCTGTCTTTGTGAAAGAAAGGAGTATAAACAGCACAAACAAAAGGCGAGCAGATTTCTGTTGTGATTTTACACATGAAAAAGCCAAATACTTCAGACGTCAGTCGTCAACACGTGCTTGACCAACGAATGCTGGCCTTTAAAAGCCAACGCCTGCATGGGTGTAGTTACAAGGCAAAGAGGCAAATCCAATCTTGGGACCTGTGTGACGTTGATCTGAGTTTGTTTTCAACTGATGAGACACAGATAAACTTTTCTCAAATGGAAAACAAACACCTTGGATGGCTTATTGTCTGCAAATTATTGAAAAAGAAGGATAAAGACCCAACAATGAGCGGCGCTGGTTGAATGAGCCGTTGACAGGAGAGTTCAGAGCCCACATTTTGGTCCATATCCGGTTTCATGCCTCCGCTCATATAACTTTGATGAAACCAGCACAACAACCGAGAACAGCTAAGTCCCTCGAAAGGTCACTCGCTACATCTCGGTGATGTAATTTAATGCTGACACATCTGGAACGTGTCAAAGCATGTGTGCCTTCTCTTGTTTGTGTGCACGTGTGTTTTTGCATACATGTTTCTGCATGCGAGGTGCTGCGTCATCAGGCCTTGTGTGCGCTTGGCATGTAGAGAGCAGAGGGGAGTGGCGACCGAGTTCATCCCTGACATTTTTTTGGGAGATGGAAAAGTTGTCTTTTTGACAACAGTGCAACAACAAAGTTGCTTGGTTGGTTGAATGATGATTTTTAAGATCAGGAGCTTTGTGCTGGACTTTAGATGCCATGGGATACCCTGGCGAATCTCTTGGCGAACTTTAAGTCCATAAGTCATGTCATATATTTAATATTCATGTGAAAATCTGCTAAAGTGCATTTATCTGCTGGGATCTTTCATTTTTTGTTTATGTTCATAAAGTCTGAAGATAAAGTTATTCTGCTAGGTTTGATCATATATTGGATGTGCTTGTCTTCTGGTACGTTCAATTGTTGCAATCCATAAAGTACAAGAAAACTTTCTTAAGAAAGGTTTTTGCGGCTGTTAAGAAAAAAGTTTCTTTGATACAGTGTCGCATCTTCAGTTACTTCATTGTGGAAACAATTAAGTCGGTGTGTCAAGAATGACTGATGGGTCTTTCCAACACAATGTGAACACTATCTACCACCTTTAAACAACTCGCACAAAGTCAAGGCCAAGTGAGTGCATGCTTGTGTTCGCTTGCCTTGTCCTTTTTCTTGCCCATCAAATAACTTCATTATGTAGATCTTTTACAGCTTGAGGTTAGAACGGAAAATTTCAAAGGTAGTTTCAGGTACGTGCAACTCGGAAAAAAGTCCCTGCATTGCAGTGGTTGGCAGCCTGTTTTAGGATTTTGGTCCAAACACTAGGGAAAGAGATTTTCTATATGTGGGCTGCATTTCTACAGACCAAATCAAATTAAAATGCATTAAATTAAAGATTTAAAAAGCTAAATTATAAAATACATTAAAACACAAAAATATTGCACAATACAATACAGAGTAAAGATTAAAATGATCTAAACTTCTTCAAAATATACTTTTCCTACATAGCTTCCCATACAAGTAATTTGGTTATCAGGTATTTTTTGCAAAAAAAATCACTTTTGTTAGATTTAGGGCACTTCAGTGATGTAATGTGCCCTAAATACTACCCAGTCTCATGTAGATGCGTATAAATAGCACGAAGTGTGAAAATCGTGCAATACATACGCCAAATTCCAGTTTGGCGTGCATATGATATGCCAGTCCTTCCCTTTCACTTAAACACGCATCTTTTTTGTCGTTTTATTTATTGGTTTCTTAATTTTTTTTCTGTTTTTTAAACCATTTTGACTTGGGTTTAGGGTTAGAATTCAGATTTGCTTAAGCAGGTTATTTAATATATAGGTTTCTCCATGTTTTTGTCTATATTTAAGCCATGGTCACTTGGAGTTGGGGTTAGAATTGGGGTTTGGGTTAGGATGTCATTTTTTATATAACAAAAATTTGTTCTAACCCTAAACCCAAGCGAAAATGGTAAAAAAAACAGCAAAAACATTTAGAAACCAAAAATAAAACAACAAAAAAACATGCGCCGTTTAAGTGAATGGGAAGGACTGGCGTATCTTATGCAAGCCAAATTGGAATTTGGCGTATGTATTGCACGATTTTCACACTTCGTGCTATTTATACGCAACTCTGTGAGACTGGTTTTAAGAAACCTAGAAAACTTAAGTTCTTGTAAACCCTAAGTATAACTTGCATATCTTTATTTTCATTATTTATTATCAGGTTAATACATCTCTATTACTCAAATATTTTTGACGTGATAGGTTATTATATACTGTAAGCATTATCCATGGACTAGTATGGCACCACTATACTATAACACTGCTTAATACATGTGCCTTCTACAAATATTTGGCAATATCTCAAATTTGTACTCATGTTTCCACACGATCAGCTTCTATGCCTTAAATCTCTGGGTTCATATGGATCTCTATGTTCATGTTACATTATCTTTTATATTTGCATATAAATCTAAAGGGGATAAGTGCAAACATCTTTCAATTTTGTTTGTTTTATTAAAAAAGTAAATGAAATTGAAATGAAAAAACTTCAACATTTTTGGGAATATTGTGTATTTTTTTTTTACAAATGTCTTATCTGTGAGCTTCATTATTTTAAAAATCATGTGCCCTCATAATCTTTAATCAAAAACGCAAATCTCCTCCTCTCCTCAACATGATCTATTTTTAATTCTGGTCATGAGGTGGCCCGGGAAAAGATTGCAGCGATTAACAAATAGCAACATGACCCAACTTCCAACGATCCAATCAATTCTCATTATTTCAATGTGACTTTAAGACACTAAACGTAATATTATTCTGATTGGATAAGCCACAGTTTAAAATATTTTCATTGTAATTTATAAATTTTCGTTAAGAATTGATTCATAATTTTGGTCTAATCCATCTATAAACTTAGCAGGTCCACAAATTCAATGCTATGTTGCTATGTCTGTCAACAATTAACCAATCAAAGAACTTCTGAAAGGAAACAATGTCACATTTTGGAGATAAAAAGTGAGCAGATCATCACTGAAAGTAATACATGCGGTTCTGCCGAACATATGCATTCATTTCCCGGAGTTATACATTTCCGATTTGACTTTGATGTTTTTAATTGAGATAAACTATTTTAAATAGTGAAGCCAGTATATTGAAACTAAACAGTTGACTGTGTTTATGGAAACTGGGTTTAGAAAACGTAAGGTTTAAAAAGAAAAATGGTATCTGTCAACTTTGGTTACGGGGAGAACTGCGGTTTGCTGAAAGGCAGCCGGAAATCCGTCAATTTAGGAGAGGATACGAGCTAATCAAGAAAACCGCAGGAGTCTTAAGTTCTGCATACGGTCCCTTCATGGCAGATTGATTCCTATCTGATGGAGGCAGAGCTGTTGCTAATTGGGATTTAGACCCCCCCACCCCCCCTTATTGAGTATGAATAAATTCCAGGACTTCTCCAAATGATTCACTGAAGATAAGCTTAATGTTTAATAGCTTAATGTTGCGGCTATTAATCTCATAAGAGTCTTTTTCCCCTCCCCTCCTGTTAAGCATCAAGATCTGTACTGTTGGATATACTACGCTGAATTAATCCATTAATACATTTGTATGCTGCTTTTCGGAAGAGATTTACTGTCTAGACTTTTTGTAAATTTTTATGTAGGATTTTGTGGTGGTTTAATAGAGCTGCCCATGATACTGTTGTGATTCACTTGATGGTTTCATTCAGGTATTGACACATTTGAGCAGTAAAGAGCGTAGTGCAATACTGACACTAAGAATATGTGGTTGGAGGGGATATTTGTGAAACCACTTTTGTGTTGAGGACATGCCAAGTTCCTGAAACTAAACCCTCAGACAGTTTCAGGTTCGATGTTTACATTTAATGGCCCACCGCAGCCCCTTCATCTTTTACAACAAACCCTTTGGCAGTACATGTCATTTACAGAACCGTGTTCCACTTCTACTCAATGTTTCCATGTGGTAGACAGCGTTGACATCAACTGTAGGTTGGGCAATATGACCATATGCTCCGCAATGGTAAAAATGAATAAACTAGTCGAGTTTTTGCTCTAACTGTGTGATTCAATATACACCTTTACCATGATATGCATTTTCCCATATTGATTTTGGTACATTTTGGTCATACCGCCTAATTACAATTATACCACTAATAACCCAGCATTTCTTAAAGGATTAGTCCATTTTCTTAAAAAATATCCGGATAATTTACTCACCACCATGTCATCCAAAATGTCTTTGTTCAGTTGAGTTAAAAAACATTCTAGGATTTTTCTCATTTTAATGGACTTTAATGGACCCCAAAACATAATAGTTTTAATGCAGTTTAAAATTGCAGTTTCAAAGGACTCTAAACGATCTCAAACAAAGCATAAGGGTCTTATCTAGCGAAACGATTGTCATTTTTGGCAAGAAAAATAAAAAATATGCACTTCCTCCGGCTGTGTGATGAGCCAGTGCGACCTCACGTAATACGTCATCACGTCAAGAGGTCACTGATGACGTATGCAAAACTACGCCCCAGTGTTTACAAGTGTGGATAAAGACGACCGTTCCGACGTTGTTGTATGTGGAACGATATTAATTAATGTCTTTGTGTTAGTTTATTGTTTTAAATGGTCGCAAATGTGTGTTTCATATATGTAACACGTGAGCTTTCGACGTCATTACATAATTACGTAAGGTCGCGCTGGAGTGTCATAGGACTGGTGGAAGATGAGAAGTTGTGGTTTAAAAGTGCATATTTTTTATTTTTATTGCCAAAAATGACAATCGTTTGCTAGATAAGACCCTTATGATTTGTTTGAGATTGTTTAGAGTCCTTTGAAACTGCAATTTTAAACTGCATTAAAACTGTTAAGTGTTGGGGTCCATTATAGTCCATTAAAATGAGAAAAATCCTGGAATGTTTTCCTCAAAAAACATAATTCTTCTCGACTGAACAAAGAAAAACATCAACATTTTGGATGACATGGTGGTGAGTAAATTATCTGGATTATTTTTTTTTTAGAAAATGGACTAATCCTTTCAAGGGAATGCAGTATGAATAACCATTACATAATGTATGTCTTTTTTTGTGTTTGTCTTTTTTACATAATCATAATATACAGTATATATATATATACACAACAATAACTCCCTATTTTTATCTTTTTTACCCCTGTGAAAAAATGTCTTAACTCTATGCTAGTGTGCTTTCTAAGGGCTTTTGTCCAACAAATGGTTTTGTAAATCCCCTCCATCTTTTGTTATTGAGCATTGTCATTTGTCCATTTGTTTCATAGAAAACGTATGCAGTAAACCAATCACAAGGCCATATTGTAAAAAAGAGATAAAGTTGCTGGACAAACATTTGGGAGATGGGAAAATTGTAATCCCATAATGCACTAAAATTATGTAATGATATAGTGCTGATCTTCTCTTGTACTGTATATTCATAAATTGGCCAGAGTTATGTAAAAGAAGTTTGGCATAGTATTATGAATGCAACAAATCTACACAAAAAGTACTTAGTCATGATCTTACCAGTTTTCATGTTGCTGTGCTTGATAAAATTCAGCATATCAGGATCTAACTTTGTTAATCTGTGTTTAAAGGCCCACTAAAATGCTTTGGAATGGACAGCATTATTCGATGTGGGACTGTCGAGTAGACGCTCCCCCTTTTTATAATAATCAGTAGCGTTTCATTTATGGCACAGTCCAGAAAAGCCTTAAAAAATAAAATCTTATGCCAGCCGCGGTAAAGGCGTCAAGCGCAAGTGATTTCAATGTTTAGTCAATGTGAAGACGCGTTGACGCGCATCTGGAGGTCTTGCGGTGCGAATGAGGCGTTTAGTTTGCGCGAATGGCGCCAATTGAGCGTTGCCGCGAGGGAAAACGTGCAAGTTGAAAAATCTGACCTTTGGCGGAAAACGTGCCACGTTAACCAATCAGGAGCTTGCTCTAGTAGTGACGTGATTACAGAAAGTCAGCAAAGTAGCAGAAACCCATCCCATGATGTGAATCATGACTCGAGCCGCCTTTAGCCGCCTAGCAATGAAATCACGATCCATCCTCCAGTCAAATCGCCATCCAAAGTCCGCCTCTTTCAAAACACATTAACACGCACAGATCAGACGGTCACATCTCATCATGTCTCATTCACCAGTGAGAAAACTTTGCATGACAAAGTGAATAACTTTCCAAAATAACCAACATTAACAACTGGTTTACATCAGAATTTGTTAAAGCACATTTTCGGTTGTGTAGACGTAACTATATCAATCGTTATGCTAATCCGTAAACACAAATTTCATAAGCAACACAATGTTTCATCAAAGTAGAATATCTGAATCCATCTCAATACAAACATATCGCGTACCTACATTACCAAAATAAACAGTGCAACGACTCTTTCAGACCCTTTGCCTCCTGCAGCTGTTTGCATCTCGTGGTAAAGCAGTAAAGTTACCGATGTTAATTTGGGTTTTTGCTCTTTGCTGATCCAGGCAGTTTTTACTGTTGTTGTTATAAAAAACGTCTTTCGTTTTGTGGCTCCTGTGCAGGTTGTCAATTCAGCAGAAAAGTTTGCCATTCTCGCTGTTTACAGACAGGGGGTGAGCGCACGATGACGTATGGTGTCTGCGTAGACTAGCTGCACGGTGGGCATTCGAATTACGCTTACGTATGAGGGACAAAAAAGGCAACGTCCGTTCGGACCGAAATCTATGATTGGTTGAACATTTTTTGGTCCTACGCCTTTCACAGATGACATAAATTTCTACAAATACATTTAAACAACTTAACACAGTGATTGCTATCAGGATGTGAGGAGACTTTTAACCAGCATAACTAAAAATGTTTCAGGATCAAATGTGTTACCCTACCTTTAAGTGAACAGGAAGGACTTATGTATCATATGCACGCAAAATTGGAATTTGCTGTATGTATTGCACAAGTTTTCACACTGTGTGCTATTTATACGCATCTCCTCCAAGTCCTTAGCACCACGTTACCAATGATAAATATATTTTTCATATATTTACGGTAGGAAATTTACTAAATATCTTCATGGAAAATGATCTTTACTTAATAATTGCTCATTTTGACTCATTCAATGTATTGTTGGCTGTTGCTACAAATATACCTTTGCGACTAATAACTGGTTTTGTGGTCCATAGAGGGTCACAAATATTAATTTATATTTATCTCTTAAAGTTACCAGTTAGCATTGGCAAACAAAAACACAAAAAGAAACACAAAGATTTGCCACAAGGATTTAATGTTTTTTTTAAGAGCAGGCATTATCTTTAACAATGGCGTAAGTAAGTGACTAAAACTCTGAAAATGTAAAAGTTTCTGCTCTTCCGATGTCAATTATACCCTGGAAAATCCCCCCGCAAGACACTTTTCTATGCCTCGAGGTTAAATTCGGGCAGAGGTGGCAGGGAGAAAGGGTATAGCATGGATGATGGACTAGAACAACAAATGCATTGTGGTTGGCGCAGGGCTTACAAAGCCATAGCTCATGCTTAAATTGGCAGACTTCACCCTTTCTCAGATGTAATACAGATCGGTTTTCCTTATCCCCTTTTCCAGGATGCCAGTATATCTACAACATATCGCAACTGTAATGTTTTTATGTCAGATAAGAACCCTGCTGGTCTGACCAGCATTACCCTTCTACCACTCTTTATATGGATACAAAAACGAGTTGAACTCTTTACCGGATCACAGGATATCTATTGATGCTTATGTAACATCGGCAGTTTTATTTGTTAAAACTTGTCTTGAGGAATGTTGCCATTTAATGTTGATACCGCTTCGAATGCTGCTGTTTAGAGTCCCTGGTGGAATGTATGGAATGGCAAAGCAAAACACAAGTCATGGGTGACTCTGTGCTGTAAAACACAAAAAAATGATTGATTAGTTTAATGCTCCGGACATGTGGCAAAGATTAATTCTCATTTGACTCCTTGTATAAAAGCTTTGCCTTTATGGCCGTATCTCATGCATCTACAGTAAGAAGCCTTCTCTTTGTCTCGCTGGTTTGAATGATGTGCGCTTTGTCAGTGTATTAGGTCGAATCTCTCGGTCCGTTCATGGAAAATAATATGAATGAAACAAGACTCTCGCTGCCTCGGAATCTCACACGGCGGCTGCAAAAGCATCCAACATATTGGCACGCAATACAATGAGATTTAACGCGAAGGCCCTGCAGGTGCTTTGTGCCCCCTGTTTCCCACACCTGGAAGGGCACCAAAGGGCATGGACATTCTACACGTCTATTCACCACCATGTCTTCAAGACTCCGCCCACTCTATAGGATACACTACTGCTAACAATGAGCATCGCTATCACTGTCCATCTATTCAACGTTGGGCGGGACGCACTTATCATAAAAGCTCCTGTCACTTTGATGGCGGTTATCATTGAATACGCCGTCATGAAACCAGACAGAAGAAAGGCTTCGCAAACCCTCACCACCTTGGGAAGCGCTGTTCCGACCCATCTTTGAGAAACCGAAAGAGTCGGGGTCAGAACCTCAACTTTTGAGCTGTCATTTATCGAGTCAGTTGAGACCGTACATTACACTGGCTTTTTAATCGGGGTGAATTGAAGTACCTTGTGGAAAAGGATACACAGGAAAGATAGGCAGATGAAAGAGAGTCGTAAATAAAGAAGTATGGGATTTTAAAGGCACCCGAGCCTTCCGAGAGGTGACCGATCTGTGCCAGCGAATTGTGTGTGTTGTTGTGTATTGGAAAGCTCGTCAAATGTTAATGTCAACCTGTCATTGGCATTGGCTTTCGGGTCAGAGTTTATAGAAGCAAAGCATGCATGATTTGTGTCCTCGGATGGCCATGTGTAAATGTCCAAGCTAATGGCATACGGTCATTATTTGCCGGCCACATGCTTGCCAGATTAATCTCGTGACTGCAGCA
This sequence comes from Paramisgurnus dabryanus, assembly GCF_030506205.2. Taxonomy (NCBI): domain Eukaryota; kingdom Metazoa; phylum Chordata; class Actinopteri; order Cypriniformes; family Cobitidae; genus Paramisgurnus; species Paramisgurnus dabryanus. The sequence goes on from NC_133351.1 coordinate 11,405,893, forward strand.
GGACGTTCAGGCCCGACTGCCTCCACTGTCCTCTCTGTTCATGTGCAGCGGGTTGAACATCTCATTTTGAAAAGGTCACCAGGCAGTTCATTTACTGCCATTTATTACGTCATTGCTTTGGTACTTAAATTGCTGGTAGAACAGATCTTTGTGTAACAACAGAAAGAAATAAAAGTATGTTTTATTGTGCAGTACCGTTTAAGCTCTGTGACTTTTTAAAAAAATCATTTTGTAATTTAGAAAGTTTTTTGTTGTTCTTTAAAGATCCAGATGCTCAGAAATATTAAGTTTATTATTTATACTTTAATAACGTGATTTATTTTATAGCAAATTATTTTGCTTGATTTAGTTGTAACTTTGTTTATACAATTAAAGGGATAGTTCACCCAAAAATTTAAATTCTGTCATCATTTACTCAAGTTGTTCCAAACCTATATACATTTCTTGGCTCTGCTAAACATAAAGGAAGATATTTTGAGCAATGTTTGTAACCAAACCGTTTTGAGCACCATTGACTTGCACGGTATTTTTCTTTCCTACTGTTGAAGTCAGTGGTGCTCCTGCTTCTTGTTTGATTTATGAATATCTTCCTTTGTGTTTAGGAAAACAAAGACATTTAATATAGGTTTGAAACAACTTAAGGATGAGTAAATAATGACAAAATTTTCATTTTTGGGTGAACTATCCCTTTAAGAGGATAAAATAAAGAGCAAAAAAAACCATTCACACCAGCCGCGTTTGAGGCGTCAAAATTGCGTCCTGCGACTCCGCTCGCTTTCTGTAATCACATCACTTCTAGAGCAAGCTTCTGATTGGTTAACACAGCGCGTTTTTCCGCCAAAGTAAAAAAATTTCAACTTGCGCGTTTGCTGCGGCAACGCTCAATTTGCGTCATTAGCGTGAACTAGACGCGCGAATGAGTCGGTATCACATCTACCGCGCCACGCTAAATGCCTCATTCACGCCGCGAGACCTCCAGACGCGTCTTCACATTGACTCATTCGCACTTGACGCCTCTACCTCTTGCGCTGATGACGCAGCATTTGGGATTTCAAGTTTACTTAGACCAGAATATTTGCTAGCTCATTTAGATTTTTTTTAAACTAAATGTAATCATTTTGATTATATTATAAAATGTAAGTGAGACAAACCAACTAATTTTGCCTCCAAAAGGATTTCAATTCCTGAAAAAATTGGTTGAAGGGATAGTTTACCCAAAAAAATTTATTATGTCATCATTTACAAACCTGTATCAATTATTTTCTTCTGATGACCACAAAGAAAGACATTTTGAAGAATGTTTGAAACCAAACCGATCATGAGCCACATTGACTTATAGTAGGAAAAAAGAATACTATAGAGGTGAATGGGGCTCATGATCAGTTCGGTTTATCTTCCTTTGTGGTCATCACAACAAATTAATTGATACAGGTTTGTAACAACATGAGAGTTGTATTTGAAATTTTTGAAACGTTTCGATTACAGAAAAAAATATGAACAGACATCAGCAATGTTTTATACTGTTTTGTGTAATTATATAGAACATGGGAACATTGCAAATGACAATGTCTGTTCATAACAAAATAGGATAATCATTTAAAACGTATCCCCATAGTTTGGATATTGTGGCTAAAGAAAACTGACTAATAAACTAATTTTCATCTTTAATATTTCATACAATGCAGGACAAATATGTTGAGAACATTAAAGCAAAATCTCTATAATTTTTGTATTAGTTTGTATTTGTAATTTGTTTTTGAAAAATACTTCTAGAGTTACACATCAAATGTGCTAAAAGGCGTCAGTAAGACTAAAAAGTTTCTCAAACAGCAATAAAAAAGTAATGTTTGGTAATTATGTTTGCTAATAGTCATTTCTGTGCCTGGCTGTGTTGGAGACTTTATTCTTTATTCAACATAATTGTGTGCTTAAATGTACCTTTGAAGGAGTAACAAATAGTCTTTTGACCGGGTTTTTGACAGTATAATAGCTCAGTCGTACATTCAGTAATTTGTTCTGGCAGCGCAGGCCATGGGAGCAAGAGCTGAAGAGATTTAAGTGATTATGTTATAAATTTATTGGCAGCGACAATAAATACTGTAGGAAAACGCTGGCCGAAAAAATGGTTCAGAGCTCTCACTGAGGCAGTACCCTTTAAAAAGGTCAGTGGCAGCTCGTAACTTCTCATCCGTGGGGCGCTAATTCAAAATAAGTGTTCGGAGAGCGTTTTTTTAAATATGTGTTTGTTGCGTCATGTGAACCATGTGCATCACGTGTTTTGTCAAAATAAGTGCCTGCTGCACACGCGTCAAAAACGTTTATGATAAAAGAGACGCTCACGTTCACAAAATACACGCAAGACACTCCCTTAACAGTAAACTCTGTTTACGCATGAGATTATGTGAGTATCAGGCAAACGCGAGCGTCTCTTTTATCATAAACCCTTTAGACATTTTTGTAGCTCCAGATTTCACTCTATTCCTGAAACGCATTGATTTTGTACAAAACTTTGATTTGAAAAGTTCTGTGTTTCTGATTGTTCAGCTAATCTGTATGTTGTTATTGGCCCGAATACCTCTGACGTCAGCCGGAAATGTGACGCTCCTTAGCATGTTTGAAAGATTCAGTTGCTAACAGGAGAGTTATAGGCTGTGAGACAAACCAGGAGGAATTATGATAATGTCGGTCTTCGCTACATCACCAATCCCAGGAAGTAAACTGTTGCCTTTAATCCATGTGTTTGTTGTAGTCCAAGAAAAGATATTTATGTTGGAGATGATAACTTGCGTCGTAGTTTACTTTGGGGTTTGTACCTTTTGCATATCATTAACATGTACTAATACACACTTACACATCAAAGGAAATAAAAAAATGTGAATAGGACCATAGGTGCTCTTTAATATATTATAGACATATAGCCCTGAATGTTTTGGTTCCTTCCAATGTTCAAGGTGTGATTACAGCCTTGGCTACTACTATGCATTCTCGTACCTTTGGGGTAAAGGGATAACATTCATTACAGATAGTTGAACTTTCCTGTCAGAAAACCATTTAGAAAGTGTTAGCGTTGTAAAAATAGAAAGGGGAAAACCACTGGGAAATATTTTTCTATTTTTAGAAACTGTAAATGTGTCACACCTTGATAGATTTATTAAGCTGACTTAAGCTTCCCTATTTTTATCAGCTTGGGGAAAATTTACCCTCAACGCCCTGTCCTTTTAAGGAATCGATTTATTTGATTGTAATCTATTCATTTGAAATGGTTTTGCTCAGTCCAGAGAGCATGGTTGTTAAAACCAGAGTTTTACATATTGACAGTGATAAAATGTACTTCTAATCAACTTCAGACTTGAATGCCTCAGTTGTTGTACTGTGTACGTGTGTATATAAAGCTCTTCTTTGTTGACCTTTCAGACTTTATAGTTTCCTTATGCAATCTTTGAATTAGTCCTCCCCTTCTACTGCTTCACACAATGCAAGCTGTGTATTCTCAACCAGATGAGAGGGGTTAAGGCCGTTTCAAACACACACACATGCACCCGTGAAAATAAAATACTGGGTCGAGTAAAAAACAGAATAATGTACTCTTGAAGTTCATGTTCTTTTGTCCTGTGCGTGCCATGAGAAATACATTTTTGATGTGTAATTTTGATTTTAATCTTCATGGTTATGATTTGAAAGTAATTGTGAGAACATCTCTATTAACCTTAATCCTTATTATGTGTTTAATGTTTTGTGGTGCTGTACCTGAACACAGGACAGTCATACAGTGGAATTCAGAAATTAAACTAGAATTCGACTGTAATTGGTTTTAAAAAGCATTGCTTTTGGTCGAAAACTGTGGCTTAGTTCGAAACCTTATAAAGCAGTAGCTGAAGATACTATTTGTGCAAGGTTTAATTCACATCTAAAATTTTATTTTACAATCCAGTGCATACACTATCAGAAAAAAGGTACATTACTATAGTGGTTCTGTACATTTTCAAAAAGTACACTTTTGTACCTAAAGGGGTGCCTATTGGTACCTCAAAGGTACACGTTGGCATCTTAAAGGTACATATATGTACCAAAATGGTACATATTAGGACCTTTTTTAAAAGGTACCGTCCCGGTTACAAATTTTGTACATTTTTTTCTAAGATTGTAGTTTGTTAAAAAAAGAGTAACACTGTACAATAAGGTTACATTTGATAACATTATGAAACAAATATATGTTCTGAAAGGGTTCTTTGCAGCGATGCCATAAAATAACAATTTTGGGTTCCCCGAGGACCCTTTTATTACAAGGTCCTTGAAAGAACTTTCTTCCCTTTTATAATCTAAAGAGCTTTTCTCCACTACAAAGATCCTTATGTGTAACAGAAAGTGCACAATGTAAGGTTCTGTATGGCACCATACAGTCTGACAACGGACCTTTTAGAAACCTTTATTTTTAAGAGTGTAGTTAACCACATTACAGGGTAGGTAACATGTACATAGATTAACAAATGCTGCAGAAGCATTGTTCATTGTTAGTTCATGTTATTCTTAGCAATTAACTTAAACTTAAATATTTAAAATCAAACAATTTGCCTGTTAGCATCAGTTCAGCACAATTAACTACCATGAATAATGAACACTTTTATTTGCATTAACAAAGATTAATAAAGGCTGTTCAATTATTCATTGTTAATGCATTAAATGAACAGTTATAAATAAATGAAACAATGAAAATTAGTCCATATTTTCCTCACCCTCAAGCGATCCTTGTATAAGACTTTCTTCTTTCAGTCAAACACAGTCAGAGTTTTATTTAAGAGCACCAATGATCCGATTCATGATTTTACCTTTTCTTTGGTGTGTATTAGTACATGTTAACGATATGCAAACCCTAAAGTAAACGATGATGTGAGTTATCGTTTCCAACATAAATCTCTTTTCTTGGACTGTAACAAACACACGGATTGTTTGCAACAGTTTACTTCCTGGGCCTGTTGACGTGGACACGAGGGTCATTATAATAATTCTGCCCGCTACTGACTTACAGCCTGTAAGTAATCTATGTTTTCATATTTAAAGAATTAACTACTGACTAAACCATGACTCAAATGCAAGTTTTGTGCAGTGCACAGTAGCACTTACTGTTTGTTGTTTCTACGATCACATGATCCTTACCTTACCCAATCTGTTACGTTCCGCTCAAGTGGCGCTGGTAAAAATGATCTGTCAGCTTGATCATCTGCATTTTCTGGATTAGATTCGGATCATAATGATAAGGTAGGAAAGACGATTTTTAACTCCTTCCAGTATCCAAGTTTGGTAAGGAGCGTCACATTTCAGGCTGACGACAGAGGTATTCAGGCCAATTACAATGTATAGGTTAGCTGGCCAATTGCTTTTCAGAACGGTGAGCTTTGTAAAAAATGTGTTTCAAGGAGGCAGGGCATAAAGGAGCAACAATAATGTACGGTATGCGAAAAAGAATCAGTTTTTTTAACCATAATGAACACAATGTATTACAGCAAATACACAAAATAATGTTGTGTTTAGAAATGTAATGGAGCATTGGATAGTGCCCCATTTTATGAGTACCAAAAAGTGCATCATCTATCAAATACTAATACTTTTATCGTGTGCCTGTTGAAAGCTTTATTCTTATTGGTTGAGAAAGGTTTCACGGCTATGCATTATTTTTTGATGAACGCACACCTGACCTGTCGGATGATGGGGCATCAGCGTTAACCTATTCACTTTAAATGGGTGATGTCAAGTGTTGCCGAACTGAATTGTGGATCCGTCGGAGCCCTGTCACTGCCGTTAATCGTGGCAAAAGTTGAAAATTTCTAAACTTTCTAGCGGCAACGCGTTATGGAAGACGTGTAGCGGCCACTGTGATTGGCTGTTGGCCACACTTCAGACAAGCCTTCCGTCAAGCATTAACGCTTCTGCCCCGTGTGAATGTACCGTTTAAATAACTACCAGAGCAATGTCTGTGGTAATTGTCGTATAAGCGAAATAATTGACTCCAGTCCTTTAAATGATTTGAAATAATGCGGCTTCGTGTCATGCCGCATTACCACTTTAGGTGTGCATTATTTTAAAATAATTCAACGACCTTCAGTCATCAGTTCCCACTGCGCATAGTGACGTCGGAATGACGTCTTTTCATGTAATTTTTGGACGTCCGATTCCGGTCCATAAATGGGGTTGTTTTGTAACACCAGGCGACGTCTTTTTCTCAACGTCTTCTGCACGTCTAAATGTTTCCATCCGTAGGACCTCCGTGTAAGGAAAAGAGACATGAGATTATTGTTTCTGCACTTCACCCATCCATTGCAACCCCGAAACATTTCAGTCTTTTCCTGCCAGCTGTGGGATTCAAACCATCGATCTCTGGGTTACAAACAAGTCTCGCTAACCACTCGGCCACACGACCATATCTTAGCCTTGTATTTAAGGCACACTTGTTGCATTCATAGCATGAACTCAACATTATGAGAATAGGTGAGAATATTTTCATGTTAAATTGTTAGTTTGGTCATATACTTTTATATAACGAACTACACATTTAATTACAGATTTTTAATTGTACATTTAGATGAATTTGTATATAATTCACGAAAGCAGAAAAAACAGTGTATAAATAATATAGACTATTCGTAAGTATTAATCATGTTGGTACAATAATGCTGATATTTGTAAATAAACACATTTTTATAGGCCTAATCATGTAATATAGACATAGTCCTGTCATAGACGTCCAAATGACGTCCAAAGAATTACCCAGTTCAAATGTCAAATGTTGTCCGTAAATATGACGTCCAAAAAATTACCCAGTTCAAACGTCAAATGTTGCCGTAAATCTGACGTTCTAATGATGTCCAAAAAATTACCCAGTTCAAACATCAAATGTTGTCTGTAAATATGACGTCCAAGTAGGGTCATGGTTGGACGTCCAAATAGTGGACCTAGTTTGGACGTCGAATAGATGTCCAGAATTGGTCATGGACCGACGGACCCAATATAGACATGATCTGCACGTTTATCTGACGTCCTGTGTTTAGTGGGTTACAGTATTCTTTACACTCAAAAAAAATCTTGGTTGTTTCAACCCATATAGTTGGGTCTAAATATAGACAAACCCAACTGTTGGATTAAACAACCCAGCATTTGCGTTAAAATTTACCCGGTTTACTGTTGATTTTGTGCCTATGTGACCCAACTTTGGGTTAAAACAACCCAACACCCTTTAGAGTGTACTATCATATGGTTATAAAATGTCTTCTGGAACAAAGCAGTTGAATAAAGTATAGGAAATATTTTTATTTCAAACTTTGTAAACTACACTCTAATAAATGCTGGGTTGTTTTTAACCCATGCTGGTAAAATATTCAACAAAAAACATTGCTGGGTTAAAAATTCCCTAATATTGGGTTGTTAAACCCAACTGCTGGGTTTTTACAACAAATGGTTGGGTAACAACAACCCAGCATTGGGTAATTTTTAACCCACCAGTGTGTTCTGTCCAATATTTACCCATCACCATGGGTTAAAAACAACTCAGCATTTTTAAAAGTGTGTGATCATCTCACAAGAGTCAAGTTGGAAAAATATAAATATTTTCCTTATAAATACCCATTGCTTCTCTTCAGAAGGGATTTAATAACTGTATGGATGAGTTTTGATGGATAGATGCACATTTTGGAGCTATAAAGTGGGGCACTCCAATGCTGTTACAAAGCTGAAAAGAGCCAGAATATTATTTAACCCTCGACAACCCAAGCACCCCTTTCTTCTTCAGCAATAACAGCGGCCACATTTGACCCAGTGGGTTCTCCAAGGTTTATATAACTCCAACTGTGTTTGACTGAAAAAATGAAAAAAAAAAAAAAACAATGTTAGTTTAGGGGTAAACTATTCCTTTAACTAATGTTAAGTAATGAGATCTTAATATGTTTTGGTTTCTGAGAAATCCTGTGTTATAGAAACTGATCAGAAACGGACTGTTCAGGGCAAATTGAGTTCTGTTATGTTTTATGCTCATTAGATTTTAATTATATTTATGGATTCAGTTGGTTGTTTTAAATAAACGTGAAGTAAAATTCACCAAAACAAGATTTGAAGACTTGTTAAGATACTGTTAGATTCTTGTAATAGATTTAAGTCGTGATCTGTACTTTGTTCTCTTAATGTCTTAATCATATGTGTAATTGGGGGTGAATGTAATTGCACAAGAGTACAAGTTTTAATATTACTCCAGTAAAGTACAAGTTGCCCAAAATAATACTTAAGTATAGTAATGATGTACAATTACTTAAGGAAAGTACATATCAAAATAAAAATGTACCTAACAGAAGAGACGACATGTCTCTGATAATTGCTAGGGAATGTCTTAGCAATGCCCTGGGTTTAAACTGTTATGCAGTTTGTTACTTTGTGTTTTTCACACATTAAAGATGATTCAAATAGACCACACCAATATTTAAAAGTTATTGACGTCATCGATACGCCCATGGATGGCACCATGATGCTAATTGGCTGAAAGATTGTCTTGACCTTGAGCGGCGTTTATCTTGCATTTCTCAGTACTGATATGTACTGTAGTCCTGCATATGAAAGCTTAGCAAAAACATACGGATACATTGGTTTGTTTGTGCTTTCAGCTGTCTGAAAATAATTACTGTTTTTTTTAATCATGTTGAAAGAAGATCATCTCTCAAGAACAATCCATGGCGGCATATCTTGTTTGAAGATACGATGTACGAGCCAGTTGATGAGAATACAGAGTTTTGGCTTTACTCCCAGGGTCCCATGCATCATATTTAGGGTTTAGATAAAGCGTAAGTGTGGGGGCCTCATGTTCTTACAAAAAGAGCTATGATGTTTTTATGTAATTGTATGAAAGCGTCTCCCGTGTCTTTAATTGATTACAGAATTCTGGCACACAGATGAATGGTATGAGTGTGAGTGTCATGTTATGTTGAGATAATGTGTGGGACACCTGTAGCATTGGTTTAGTTTTAAGCCTTCATAAAAGTCCACCTGGTCCAGCTGATGTCAATGTCCTCACAATCAGAGCAGACACTGTTTACTTTTTGGTGCCTTTCACAACTCTCATAGACTTCTAAAGCCTTCACTAGAATTACTGTCTGCATTATCAAACAAATCACACACTTGGGCTTAAATGCTTTGTCCGTCATCATTTTTTTTTTAGCTTTTGCCTTATTTTTTTCTTAATAGATTATAGTCAGTTTTCGTTGAACAAAGGTCAATTTGCACTGTTGTGATATAACATGGTACTGCCATTGTATTTTGGACATGAAGCATGGTACAACCGTAGTTTTTCGGACATGTAACATGAAGAATTTTTTTTAAACATGAAGAATGGTAACACCATGGTTTTTTTTGGACAAAAGCATTGTAACACCATGGTTTTTTGAACATGTAACTTGGTATTACCACATTTTTTACATAAAGCATGGTAACATAGTGTTTTTGTTAGACACGTAGCTGCTTTTTAACTTCTACTACCATGTTTTTTTTTTCTTTGACATAAAGGATGATAACACCATTGTTTTTCAGACATGTAGCATGGTATCACCATGGTTTTTTGGACATGAAGCATCCCCTGGTGGAAAACCAGCATTCCAGCAAGACCAGCATATGTTGTGTTTTGGTGCTGGTTTGCTGGTGACCACCAGCACAGACCAGCATGGACCAGCATGGGAATTATGCTGGACTATGCTGTTTTTTTCCAGCAGGATGGTAACACCATGTTTCTTAATTTAATTCTACCTTGGTACTACCATGTTTTTTGGACATGAAGTTTGGTACTACCACAGTTTTTCAAACATGTAGCATGTTACTTACTACCATGTTTTTTTTTAACATGAAGGTTTTTTTAACTTGGTACTACAGTACCAGATGTTATTTTTTGGACATAAAGGATGGTAACACCATAGTTTTTCAGACACGTAGCATGGTAACAGTGTTTTTTTTTGGACATGAAGCATTGTAACACCATGTTTCTTGGTATAACATGTTTTTTAAAGCATGGCACTGCCATTCATTTTGAAAAATTTAGCATGTTATATTACCATGGTTTTTTTTGGACAGGAAGCATGGTACAAAATTTTTTTTCAGACATTTAACATGGTACTACAATGTTTTTTTTTGGACATGAAGCATGGTACTACCAGTGTTGGGGGTAACGTATTCCAAGTAATGCGCATTACGTAATAATATTACTTTTCTGAAGTAACGAGTAAAGTAACGCATTACTTTATAAATGTACACATTAATATTTGAGTTACTTTTTAAAAAGGTAATGCAAGTTACTTTTTAATTTAATTAATTCAATTTAAAAATAAAATAATGTACTGAATTAAACTGAACATATTAACGTAGAATTTCGTGCACTGTGTGCCTGAGCGGGAACAGTTTGGGTCAGACTTTAGACTAGTTTTTTTTAGTCAGTGGCGCAATTGTTTTTTGAAACTGCAAAATAGCATCAGGGATGGTTTGCGCCGCAACACCCCTCCTTTTTTGCGCTGAACCGCCCAGGGAGCGCAAGTTCATTCCCTAGTTTGCCGACGTGCGTCTGTGGAGGGAAAAACCCGCTGTGCGCCGGTGCAAAATACGAATGATACATGCGTCACTGACAAAGTCAATTGCGCTGGGTGCAAGATAGGGCCCTTAGAAGTATTATAATCATTCAGCTTTTGCAAACCATTGATATATCCATATTTCGAGGTGCACATATTTCGATATCTTATGAAGCTCTAACCATGATAGAATACTGAAAAAAATGATTAATTCAATTTACTAAATTTTTTTAAGGTAAGTGGTTGCAATCAATTTATTTAAGCTACATTTAAACAAAAGTTTTTTTTGTTTGGCCTTTCTATTTTTTATTTTTTTGGTTTAAATGTAGCTTAAATAAATTGATTGCAACCACTTACCTTAAAAAATTGAGAAAATTGAATGAATCATTTTTTTTAGTATTTTAAGAACTACCTCAAATTATAATAAAGATACCTTATAAATACACTAACTTCCATACCATGGTTTATGTTAAATTACAAGGGATTTACAAAATGATACATCACTGTACCCCAGTACATTTGTATCTTTCATTTTAAAGGGCCAGTCACACTTATCATGATGTTGATAAAAGACTTTATGTGTTTCCTCACGTGTCCTTAAGAAAATGAAGTCAATCAACTCATCAACAATCAACTAAACAGGATTGTTTGCTTGCGATTTTTAGGGGGGTCTTGGCCTTGATGACCTCTTTTTTTCTTGTCTCTTAATAAGACCTGTCTCTGAAGCAGTAACAGAATGGTCAAACATATGTCAAGGGTAATCAGGGTCCAAATGCACCTGACCTGATATAATCCCCTTTGAAAGGGGCTTCCAACTGTTTACTATTGTTAACAATGAGCACACCGCAAAGAAAGCCTCTGATTGCGAAAATAGTTTATTGGAGCACTTTACCACCACATAAACTGAACTAAGAAGTTTCAGAAGATGAGATCAAACCCAAAGCAGGCCTGGAGATTGTTGTCTTAGGAAAGAACATTTTGTGAAACGCTTGCACAAAAAAGGATTTTAACAACATCAAAACACATCTACGAATTGCTGTAGCTTTTAAAAGAAAAACTATTTCATCTATTTACTAAACATTGTAAAAAGTTTTAAATAAAGTTTAGGTTACTATGCTCTAATTTGCATCGCAGTTGGGGTTCAAGAAATCTGACATTTCTGCAAATTGTAGACCTGACATTCGGTCCCAGGACCTTTTCGACCTCTTCGCAGAATCGAGAGGGAAAAGCATTCACATAAAACTTGTGATTTGAATTATTTTATTTTCGCTTCAAGTCCAAAGATTCCTTTCTCTAAAGCTCACAACGGCGTAATGGCAGTGAATTAACAAGAAGGGTCCTTGTTTTCACAGGGGGTCAGAGGCGCACGAGTTACTCAAAGCGCAAACCGGCATTATTGCAGACTCCCACGTCGGTCATCAACTACGCTACGCCTTATGTCAGCCTCCATTAACCCTCTACACAAATTTACACAGCCAACCCCCACCAACACCACCACCAATTCCCCCTGTCAGGTTTTAGAGGGGGTGGGGTGACAGACCGACCTTGCATGTCCACTAACGGTCACTTTAATGCAAGGGGGTCAAGGGATTAGTCCAGCAGGGCTCAACTCTCTCACACCATACTGATAATGCAAATCGTACAATGAGGTCAGTGTCGAAGAGGGAACCAACGGAGCCTCGCTTTCGGCCGAAACCCCTCCCTGCATCTCTTAGGGTAGCAGCAGTCATGCAGAACTCACAAGTGAACACTGAGTATGAGCTCATAGGATTAGGTCATTGAATAAGGTCAGGACACCTCTGTGAAAAGGGGCAATATAGGGTTGGAATCTCTTAGACTTGTTCTATTCACCAAAAAATTGTTTGCATCACACCGGTGGTTGTTAGGCGAACAGATTTTACTTGAATTGGTTGGGGTCTACGATGTAGATCTTTGGAGAATAAAAAAGTCACGTTCATGATCACGGAGAGACGTAGATCTCCAACAAAATATTTTGCGGCAGTGATGAGGAAGGCAGTTAGTTACTTTTTATTTTTTTGCCACTTTAGGTTATTACTCTGAAATCTTTTTCATGGCTCACTTTGTTTTTTAGATAAATCAAAAAAAAAATTTTTTTTTTGTAAAAAAATTATACTATTTTAATTGCATACATTTGCATCAAATTCAAAGTCAAATTGTAAAGGTAATTTGGGCTCTTGTGTTGGTTGAAACGGTCCTTAAAGGGGACATTCCACATGACTTTTTTAAGGTGTAAAATAAATCTTTGGTGTCCCCAGAGTATGTATGTAAAGTCTCAGCTCAAAAAACCATATAGAAAATGTATTACATTATGTTAAAATTGCTTGCGTTTTTGGGTGTGTTTTTTATATGCAAATGAGCTGATGAAATGCAAACACTGATCGCCATAATGGTGGTTTGTTGAAATTGAAAATCAATTGTGCTGTCAATTATTCTCCCTTTCTTTCTTTCTCTCGTTCTCTCTCTGCACTAAATGGCAGTGCCGTGGTCGGATAGTGCAGATTAAGGGGTGGTATTATTATAATAAGATCCCCTTCTGACATCACAAGGAGAGCACGATTTCAATGATCTATTTTTTCACATGCTTGCAGAGAATGGTTTACCAAAGCTAAATTACTGGGTTGACCTTTCTCACATTTACTAGGTTGATAGAAGCACTGGGGACCCAATTATAGCACTTAAACAAGGAAAAGTCAGATTTTCATGATATGTCCCCTTTAAAGGATCACCCAAAAATGAAAATTCTGTCATCATTTACTAACCCTCATGTTGATACAAACCTGTAAAATGTCTTTGTTCTGCCGAACACAAAGGAAGATATTTGAAGTGAAGTATGAAACAGAAGCACCATTGACTTCCATTGTAGGAAAAAATATTACTATGGAAGTCAGTGGTGCTCAAAAACGGTTTACAAACATTGCTCAAATATCTATTTTTGTCTTCAGCAGAACAAAAAATTAATACAAGTTTGTAACAACTTGAGAATTGAGCAAATGATGACAGATTTGTTTTGTTTTTTTAAGTGATTGTGTGATGTTATTTTTTGTGTTTTACTTTGCAAAAATGCCAGTCAGTGTTGTTAAATGATTTGCATTTCTGTTTTGATTTGGAAATGAACATAATCAATGCATCACAGTCTGTTTACTGATGTCCATTAGCTTAGCCCCTTCCGAAAGAAACACACATATATACACATCAAAGCATATATATATTCAAAGTGACATCTTAATATCAAAACTTGACTGTAATTGAAGTCTGAGCATTTTTATATATCAAAGGTGGAATACTTGTAAATACTTGTAATCCCTGTCATATACCACAACAATTACTCAAGCTCATTGTTCATTCAGTGTGGTTTATCTGTCATACAAGACAACATGAACATGTTGTATATCTATCACCATATCTATAATCCCCTTTGAAATACATGATCTGGGGTTCAAGCATACCTGCTGTCAGAGAGACAACTCTCTTATGTTAATACAAAGCGCAAAACACAAACAGTAATTTTCAGGGCTGACAGCAATATCATTTCTTGTTTAAACATGCCAGAAAATAGCACTGCAAAGTAAATATCTCAACGTGTGCATAGAAGCAAAAAATAACTGGTAGTCTTTGCATAGTCAACAAATCTTTCTGATTATTAATTACATATTTAGAAATTGTGCCATTTTTACTTTGACTTCCTTCAGCTGACATTGCAACATGAATAACCAGTTTCCTATAATGCATTATACTCTTATAGTTGGACAGGCTATGTAATCCAGTCATTGATCATTTGCAATGTATATGCAAAGTTCTGATTGGTTATAATGTTGTTTGTTTATTATAATCTGCAATTTATTTTGTGGTTTTTCAAAGAGCTGCATGAACATGTGTGTTCCTGTCCACAATCCTTATGTGCATGCTGGTGTTCTGAGCTGACACTTATTTCAATCTAGCTGTTCATGTTTTGTTATCATTTATTACCTGTAGCGAAAAATCTGTGGTTAATGGTGCTGTATTTATATCACCAACGGGATAAATATGCAAATATTTCAAGATAAATTTTGATATCGCCCATCCCTATGAAAGAGAGATAGAGATAGAGAGACCCTGTGTTGCAGCTGTAAATGACGCGCTTGATTAATAACACAAAACAAAATGACAGAAATGGAATGGGGCACAATTATCACTTTACTTCGATTTTGTTTTTGTAATATTTTGAAAAAAAGCACAAAAATTTTTTTTTTTATTAAAAAATGATTAATTGCACAAACCTACCATGCATGCATGCAGTGAAAAAAAGAAAGGAATAGTCCACCAAAATATTAAGATTTTTTTACTCTTGTTTCAGGGTGACACTGATTACTTCAAATCTCATTGGTTCTTGTGTATCTCACGACGAAACATGCATATGACAGTTAGTCATTAGACATACAAAATGATCAACGTGCTGCTATGTTTACAACTCTAATCTCTACGTAATACGTATCCATGAATATGTGAAGCATCAATGACTTAAAAAGCTCAAAATATTTTGTCTAAAAAAACTTAACAGTATCATTTCACTTCAGAAGACATATCTATTAATTAGAGATGCACCAATATAACATTTTTCACTGATAATGATTATTCAGATTATTGAGACTGATATGTACCGACGACAATGCCGATATCATAGTTCAGTTGTTATATTAACTTGCATTAACTAAATTCATTCATGTAATGACCGTTAATGTTGAACATTAAACAAGTGATGTTTATTTTTTACATTTTCTATGTAAAAATTCAAATTTCAAAAAAGCCCTGTAAATTTAATTATTTTATAAATTATTTTTTGTGTTTAACCAAAGATAGGTACTTAAATACATCTGGGATATGAGAGTGAGTAAATTATGAGAGAGTTTTTATATTTGTGTGAACTACTTTTCAAATTGGCACTGACACTGACTTTTGGATCAAATGTTAAGATGTAAGTTTATATTGAGCACTTGATCAAGTGCAGAGTAAAGACTTAATTAGCATTTTTATTCTTTATCACTAAACAAGGTTTTTGCTTTTATTAAAGTATTTTGACTTGCATGTTTTATAGAGTGGTCGAGTGATGTCACTGTTGTAAAATGCACCATTTACCTGGTATTTGAGCATCACCATGGGATTAAAGAAAATGAGGGTCCGATCAGAGATCAGTGACAGCTAAAGAAAGAGAAAAGAAATGACGTGTCTTGACTAAAATGAGGGCTTGATGGTTTGTTCTTTAAGTTGTGATCTTGAGACTTTGCTGGTTCAACTCATGGCAATCAGCAGGGACACCAGACATGTACAAGTGTGACCTGCTTTCCTTCAGTCCATCTGATTGGCTGTCCACCTGCTGACATGACTCACATCATAGCAAATCCACCGCCTTATTCTGATTTCATTGACAACTGAAGTAACATTTCAGTTTTTGAATTTGAAATTGAAATGTAGAGTTAAGTCAGAAGAATTAGGTAGAATTAAATGGAATGGAATCATTTGAACATAACCCTTGTGCTTTAAATTTACTACACTGTAAAAAATATGTTGCTGCCTTAAAATGTTTTGTTAAGTCAACTTAGATTTACAAATCATGTCAACAGAGATGAGTTGTCACAACTTATAAAATATAGTTGAGAAAAGTCAACTTAAGTTTATAAGTTATAACAACTCACCTGTAGTTAAAACAACTCATCTCTAGTCAAGATAAATAATGGTAAGTTGTAATGACTTGTAAATCCAAGTTGATTCAACAAAAAATGTTAAGGCAGCAAAGTATTTTTTACAGTGTACCCTTTTGTGTTTTTAGTGGCCAAAAAAGGCCGCTTTTTATTGTTTTGCATGAATCTGTAAATCAACCTCATAACTGTTCAAAACCACCAAATGTTAACAAAAATGTAAATAAAAAAACTTTAATTGTCAACTTCATGAGTAATGTAACTGATTTGAGGGGGGGGAAAATTCAATATAAAAAGTGATTGTGGACTGGATTTTTTTTCGACATTTTTCACACTCTTCGGCATGTCGAAGATTATTAAAAACATTGGCATTGATGCTTTTTTGGTTTTTGTGCAGCATCAGATTTTATTTTTTTCTCCCTCATTTATGTTTCGTGGCCATTTTTGCCCCATTGACTTCCATTATAACAACATTTTTTGATTGCAGAGCCATGACACCTTATTATCATGCATTTTTGATTGTTGGTGGTTTTCAGGTAAAATTTGTCAATTTTATAGTTTATACCCTGTGGCACCGTTAACCCTTTATTAGGCATGTGCAGAAAAATAACAAAGCTGAATTTCTGGTTTGTACATTGAATTATATAGACAGTAACACAAAAGGGTAGTAAATTTGCCCACCGTATATTGTTGAGTTAAGGTTTTAGGGTTTAAGCATTTTCTTAAAATATGTATAAATATAAGATTTGTCACCAAAAATCATTCCATTTGCTGAAACGCAGAGAAAGTTGTGGCCAAATTTAGACTAAAAAAAAAACAAAAAAGACACCAAAACCAAACTAGTTAAATTTCTTATCATGCATTCTACTGCCTCTGAAAGAAAGTTTTGCACCTTTCAACCATTACGATGTCTTGACATTAGCATTACATTTTACATTTCCAAATTTGGTAATTTATATATTTTTATATTTTGTTGTATTCTGTGGATTGAAACCATGACCTTGGTGTTGCTACACTGTCTGAAAAAATGGTCCCAAGCTGTCATTGGGACCTTTCAAAAGTACACCTTTGTGCGTAAAGAGTGCATATTAGTACCTCAAAGGTACATGTTGGTAGTACCAAACATACATGTTCCTGAATGAATTTTATAAGAGCCTTTCTTAAAGGATACCGTCTCATTGACGTCTTACCTTTTTTTTACCTCCTAACAGCGCACATTTAGGGGAATAAATAGGCATACAAGTCAAAACAGCTTCATTACAGTTGTGTAAGTGTTAAAGTACATTTTCTTCTTCCTATCATTTATAATTGAATTCACAGTTAAGGGTTTGAACCAAAACCGGTTCAGAATTTCACTTAATCCTGATCATTACTGTCTGTTTGCATTGTACTATATGTTGGGGTGTTCCCAATGGTTTTCCCAGCATTACTAAATGTTTTCAGAATGTTAAATGAGTCTCTAGTTACTGTTAAAACAAGTAGAGAAAGATAAAGTCAAACTTAGTTTTTACTACAGGGTTTGTTCTTTTAATCACCAGTTAGTAAGCCTCGGTGAACTGAATGGCAGTTGTTTAAATGTTTTGAGCCATTCATTGAGTATTACAGCTTAGGTTTCTTAGCTTGCAATGCAAACTGTTTCCAAATACTGTAAGTAATCGGCCTATTGCATTTAGACCTCTAAAAACTAAGAGGGATTAAGAAAGCAATTCAACTATATAATTCAACTCAAAAATCATTCTGGCATTTAAACTTTATAATGCATAAATTCCGTTTACAAAATCTATCATCTGTATTTTAATTTATATTTAGATCATTGACTCTCATTGATTTATTTAGGATGAACATGTTACTGCAGACCCGATTCTTTGGCTCTGCTTGAGTTTCTTCTCTTGTGAAACATGTGAACCTGTGGCATTGTGCTTTATCTGATTAAACAGAGCCACAAATGCTCAGTCTGAAGGACACAATTCAAAACGGTTGTTTGTTTTGGTATGCGTGTGGAGCAGCATGCATGGAACTATGCAGTTATTGCTCTATACATCTTGTTATTATGATGTCAGATGGTATTTATCTATTTTTCGTTCTCCATAAAGAAGCAGTTGTGCCGAGCTCTCGCTCCTGCCCCTGTGTGTCGCCCTGTTTGTTTAAACTGCAGTTTGCTGTGTTTGGGTTATGGATTGTAATTTTATAATAGTTGTTTGGATAGCCTCTGTTTCTAAAACACTAGTTGGGAAACATACCATTACAAAACATACCGTGTGTAACAACTTGACAAGTTTACTCTTTTTTTTTGGCGTTTATGCATTTAAAATGTAGGGTCAGTTTAATGTTTTTAATGATCTTAAAACCCTTTTGATCTGAAGGTGTGTCCGAATTTTACGGTATGTGGAAAAGATATATTCCCACGTATTCATTTATTTCATTACAAAGCAAATACTTTAAAGGGAATAAATTGGACTATAAATTAGGATAGCAGCCAATACGAGTCCAAAATAGATGTAAAGACTTTCCATACTGTCTAAAAAGCATACCACGGTTAGACCTTATGAAGCTGATAAATCCCGAGAGAACATTAGAGTGTTTTTTCAGATATTAAAATATTATAATTTTTAGTCACACCATAATTATCTTTGTTAAATTTGTTTTGTGTGTGAATTTTTGATAGTTAAGAAATGTTCAGACTGATCTCACGGAAAGTCATGTTATAGTCACGAAAATTTGTATTAATTTATTCGTGTCCATGGTACGAAATTCAGCTTTTTTCGTCTTTTTTGTGTTACTCGCATTTTTCATGTCCATGGCACGACTTTCTTTTTCATTTTATTTTACGTTTTCTCATATTTTTTTCCAATTTTCTTACCATTGTCACTTGGGGTTGGGGTAAGAATCACTTTCTGTTACATTTTTACACATTCTAACCCAAACCCCAACTCCAGGTGAGAATAGTTTTAAAAGCCGAGAAAAACCCAAACCCCAGATCTAACCCCAACCCCAACTCCAGGTGAGAATAGTTTTAAAAGCAGTGGAAAACCCCAAACCCCAGATCTAACCCCAACCGACAATGATTTAAAAATAGGGGAAAAAAAGAGAATAAACAATACATAAAATGACACAAAAAAGGAAGTCGTGCCACGGACACAAAAATTTATAAAAAAATGTAATGTATGACTATAACATGACTTGCCGTGAGATCATGTTTGAAACTTTCCTTAATCAAGGCACAACAATGATGTAGTAAAAAAATTTTTTGAAAAATTTCACAAACAAGTTTCATTGAGAAAAAATTATATGTTATATATAATTAAAAAAATTAAATTAAGTTTAGTTTTGCGTGCACACGTGAAATTATCGAAAGTTTCACGTGCGCACCCGAAAGTTTCACTTGCGCATGTGAAACTAAACTTTAAAAAGAAATTATGCACATGAAGGTTTCGCGTGAGCACATGAAACTAATACTTTAGCTTTTTTTACTCCAATGTCACCTTAGGGGCTCAGTACAAAAGTTGGATCAACTTAAAAAAAATACTTTAATTGGTAACACCTAAAAAGTTTTTTTTTCAACTTATATTTTTTCACTTAAACATGCACAATTTTTTAGGTGTTACCAATTAAAGTAATGTTTTAAGTTGATCCAAATTTGACTTTTTGTGTCAAAAAGATAAGCACTTACATGAATCCATGAAGTCTACTAAAAATGCTGTATGATATACTGTAAAATAAATCTTTTTGCACTTTATATTTTTAAGTTTAATCAGCTAGTCATTTCAACTATTTTGACAAATAATGAGTTTCTGTAACTTATTAAAGCAAGTTAAATTTACTTTAGTTATGCCAACTTTATTATATAAGTTACAGCAACTCATCGCTATTCAATACAGTTGGAATGACTTGTAAATCCAAGTTGGTTAAACTTAAAGGTTTACGTGCAAAAAGATTTTTTACAGTGTACATGCAAAGCCAGTAGATGAAAATATTAATTTGTAAAGAAACACTTACTTACTTGGTTGGTGTGAGTCCCGAGGACAGTTGAAATCAATCTAAATTTTATGGCAATGAGCTATAACGCTGTTGGGCGGCAACCAATCAAAAGGCGGAATCGGAAGGCGGAAAAAAATCAAAAGGCGGAATCGGAAGGCAGAAAAAAGGATTCCAGATAATGCATTTGAGCGTCAGAATGTCCACTTCTCTTTTGCTTGGTGGCAGGGCAGCTAGAGCGTTTATTGATGCTCTCGCCAGTGGCGGTGTGAACGCACAGTAAGGGGCATGCCAGCTGTTTTTTTTAGCTGAGCGCCAGCTTTCATCAGCTGGGCACTTTGGTTGTTGTGATACTTGTCCGCGCCGACATTCAGCGCGGAAAAAAACCCTAACTGCTGGCTTATTTGAAAAACGGCGAGCTTCCATTGGAAACAATTGAAAACATGCACCGGCCACGAGCGTAAATGCTGTGGTGTGCACACCCCCTTAGATGCCTGCACACATATGCATTCTTCTAAATAGGCGATAAATAGAAACAATCAAGATGGCAAAAGCATCAAGCAGGCTGCGATTGTTGTTTTGGTTATATCAGCCTAATTTAACGAGAATCTGTACATATATACAAATTAGCTGGTTTGTATGAATTTGTATGAAGTGAATCATACAAAAACTACTATCATAAAAAACACCCAAGAATGGCTTTCTGTTTGGTAATAGACTAAACTAAATATTGATTTTTCCACTATGAAAACAGGAGATTAAGCCATGAAGAACAAAATAATAATAATAATAATAGGCAACAACAAAGTGTCCAGACCGTCAATTTAGAGCTAATCCTGAATGCTGAAAATGCCCATTTACTTGATACGATTAAGCCCTGAGAAGATCCAGATGTCATTGTTTGTAGTGTTTCATCTCTTTTGAACAGACAGTTTACTTTTGTACTTTTTGCCTCTCTGTCTATTCAGCTTATATGAGACAATAGCAGTTTTGTTTGACAAAATCAATGCTGTCTTAGTAAAGAGAGAGGGGATAAAGTTCCATTTACTGAAACAAAAAAGCAGCTGTTCGAATTGAATGTAGAGCAACACAAATTTGATCAAGTGTGTGATAATGAAAATATTCAAATACATTTCATAAACAAAGATAGTAGTGCTAAAGGCCATTGATATATTATGCTTATATTGTGGCATCTTTGAAGTCTTGGGTCTGACTGGTTGACACACTTCAAGGGTGTTATAAAGACTTTTGTAGGTTTGTTCACCACATTAGAATTAGAAATGACTTTGCAGTCCTAAAGGATTTGTCACAAAGTTTTAGATTAACAGGCTTGAATAGTGAATTAAGCATTTATTACTAGCTTGTAAAAAATAAATATATTGGGTTGCTTTTTATGTTTTATTAGATGGTTAAAATATCGGTAATAGATAGTTATTGTGGCTCTGATGTTTTTTTTTTATAAAATTTCCTTCGAGACAAAACAAGACAATTATTGACATTTAGTCAAGTTTAGCATAGCTCAGATAGTTTGGCCTAGCTAAGTAATGTTTAAGTTCATATTGAAATCATTTGGTTGTAGATTTTGGTTTCTTGGCAAATCTGAGTAGTTTAAGTGCTTTTCAGGTGAATTTTAGGCAAAGGTTTCCCTTTAGGCAATTCCATTTACATTATCAGGAAAAATTAAGTTTTTACCCAAATTGTAAACCATACTCAGATGTCATTTTTCTTTTGTTTATATACCCACACTGTAAAAATTATATGAAATTAATTTTATGTTATGTTAACTTAACAAATTAAGTTAAAGAATTTAAACTTGTTTTTATAAGTTGTCAACTTATCACAAGTCAAAACTTAAATTAGTATGTTGAATTGATTGGCATAAACAAGTTGTTTTAACTTCATGCTGCATTTTTTTGTTAGGTATGTGTTCATTTTAGAACTGTCGAAATTAAAATAAAATAAGGATGAATTTAAAAGGCACCAAACACTTACTTCCATGTTTTCCCTATTTAAAGACTGTTACATGAGTAGTTACACGAGTAAGTATGGTGGCACAAAATAAAACACGGGATTTTTTAAGTTGAAAAAAAAAGAACTTGTATGTAGTTTGCAGCACTTCGACCTTGAGCGCAGTAATATTTACGGAAGTTTGAGCGAGAGGGGGAGTAGTCAGGAGTGATGATGTTACTGCGCCCCGAGGTCGAAGTGCCGCTAAGTGCTCTTCCGCCATACAATATAGTTCTAATTTTTTATCTGCTTAAAAAATCGCCACATTTTATTTTGTGCCAAAAAAACGTACTTGTGGAACTACTCATTTAAGTCTTTAAATAGGGAAAACATGGAAGTGTTTGGTGTCTTCTAAATTCATCAATGTTTGGATCCTAAGGAATGAAGGGGGCTAGGCTAAATGCTAACACATTCACGATGCGCTGTACAAAGATCAAGTGTAAGCATTGAAAAAAGATAAGTATGTATTCATTTGTCTAAGTTGAGGTAAGAACATAAAATATTGAAAAACGGTGGTGTTTTCCTTTAAAGAACCATCCTTTCAATATTTGCATTATTTGCTTCTGGTTTGTACCTTTTTAGTTCACAGAAATTCTACAAAGTATGTTGTTTCCCAAAACCGTGTCTCCTTTTTGTCATAACACATACATGTTTCCCTAATCTAAGATAGAGTAGCCTATAGGCTAATAAAATTTCTGGACTCCATCATCAGGGGATTAGGAAAATATAAACAGATGGTTCAATAATTTGGTAATAAATGCATTTTTCAAAAAATTATATTTAAAGTTTTGACTGCAAATGTCACATCCATAATGCTGGAATTGCTCATTTGTTCTTCCTTTTTTGCAGATACTAAAATATTATAATTTTTAGTCACACTATAATTCTCTTTGTTAAATTTGTCCTTAACCAAGGCTATGTGTACACAATGATGTAGTAAAAAACATACTTTTTTATAAAAAAATTCACATACACATGACAAGGCTGCACTTCAAAAAGTAAGAAGTTGGATAAACTTAAATGGAAAGTTTACCTCAAAATGTAAATAATGTCATAAATGACCCATCCTCATGCCGTTCCAAACTCGGAAGGACCCCGTTCATCTTCAGAAACACCGTTTAAGATGTTTTAGATTTAGTCCGAGATCAAAGTAGTCCATGTGACATCAGTGGGTCAGTTAGAATGTGTTGAAGCATTGAAAATACATTTTGGTCCAAAAACCCCCCAACTTTACACAACTTTTATCAGCATTGTCTTCTCATCCGGTTCTGTTGTGAACCACGTGCACAAGACTAAAGTCACGTGACTGCAGTGGCGCGGCTTATTTTTGGACCAAAATGTATTTCCGATGCTTCAACACTTTCTAACAGACCCACTGATGTCACATGGACTACTTTGATGATATTTTTATTACCTTTCTGGACATGGACAGTAAACCGTACATTGATTTTTAGTGAAGGGTCAACAAGCTCTCGGACTAAATCTAAAACATCTTAAACTGTGTTCCAACGATGAACGGAGGTCTTAAGAGTTTTGAACGACATGAGGGTGAGTCATTAATGACATTATTTTCATTTCTGGGTGTGAACTATCACTTTAAAAAATGATTTCATCTGGTAACACCTAAAAAAATTGTTAAAATGTTTTTCACTTAAACATATAAGTTAAAACAATTAAAACCAATCAAAGTAATTTTTTTAGTTGATCCAACTTTGTATGTTAAATCTTGCTGTCTACAAGAAAGTATTGCAATACTAAAAATGGCTGTTTTATCATTTGAATATTTTTCATGTGGGCCATGAGAAAAAGTTTTTTGGCCAGTGCATGCTCTTTTAAAGTTAAGAGACACAAATACAAACAGTTATTGACAGAATAAGAGTAAAGCTGTAAAAATTGGGTAATAAATGTTTAAACTTTGGCATCTTGAGCATGATGCTAGCAACACCATGGTCAGGGCTTTAATCCTCAGAACACAGAAAATATATAAATGTATAAACTGCCAAATACATAAATGTAAATGTAATTAAAGATGTTAATGTCAAAACTCCTTTATAATGTTTGCCCGAGAGCAAATGATCCTTGGCGCTATCTTCTGTAGATAAACTACATTTGAAGTCAGTGTGCTTAGGCAGCAGGCTTGACAATGAGAAGAGACCAATTCATAAACAACTAGGAGATCAATGGCAATGGGGAGGATCTCGAGTTCAAAGCTGGGTCACAGCATTTAAATCCATATAGAAGAGATGGAACAGGTGTTGGCTACCTCAGAAAGGCGGTTGGATGTGGGCGATGAGGGCTTTTTCGGTATCTATTCAGGTAGTCCCTCTTAATCACACCTGGGCTTGTCAGCACCCCCAGGATGCAGCTTTGAGATCACAGCATTATGGGAAGATCAAGGGAGACAAAGTCTGCATGGTCAAGACATCGTATACCATGCAAGTCAATAGTTTTCCACCCATTAAAGAAATATAGAAAAAATGTCTTTACTCAGTCAAACAGAAGCCGAATGGTTTAGCAACCACAACCTAATTTCCTCTAATCGACCATGAAGCATTTCCTCGCTTTCCTTGCCATGAAAAGCCGAACTGATGTGTGTCTTATGGAAACCTGCATGCTGTCTGCTTCTTTCAGCCCAACCTCACCTATATCCTTATATTTTTTCATAGGGAAGCTCAAAACCTCAGCAAACACAACAGAGCGCTGTAGCTTTTGATTAACGATTCTTTTATTGACATGCTCCCTCACATGTGGTTTGGCCATTGTATTGCATGTGGTTAACCATGATATAGTAGGCCTTACGTAAGGCAGAATATCAGACTTCAGCAGCAGACCATTGCCTATTTTAATCCTATTTATGACATTGTCATGTGCTAATAAAAGGGCATCATATGTGAGCCTGTCATTATTGTGTTTTCAGCTTAAGTCGAAATAAAAGACTTTGCAACTAAACGGGGCATTGTGGAGAGCCTTCAGGTCTTAATAATGGGTGTTGATAAAACCATGACAATAGAGAGCTTGATTTAAGCTTCATTTTTTTATAAGTATGACGTTTTACATTTCTGGGTTGTAAAACACTGCTTAATGAATAATCCATTGTAATTTTTAATACAGGTGTATCCTTCCTGTGGCCTAAAATTCTGATAGACGCGACTGTGCAAAGGCTACCCAATCTCACGAAATTATGTACCTATAGTCAAGTAATTTTTTTCATTCTTTTTCGTGATACTGTCACGAATTTCCGAGTTTTTTGTTATCGTATCACGAATAACATTCTGATTATGTGTCATTGTCATGTATTCCTATTTTCAAATCATTGCACTGCAAAAAATGACTTTCTTACTTAGTATTTTTGTCTTGTTTTCAGTAGAAATATCTAAAAATTCTTAAATCAAGATGTATTTTCCTGATGAGCAAAATGACCTAAGAAAAAAAATACTAGTTTTTAGACAAAAAAATATACAATTTAAGTGAATTTGTTCTTAAAACAAGCAAAAATATCTGCCAATGGGGTGAGAAAATTTTACTTTAATTAAGTGGTTTTTTTCACCCCATTGGCAGATGATTTTGCTTGCTTTCAGGACAATTTCACTTAAATTGTATATTATTTGTCTTAAAACTAGAATTATTTACTAAGGTCATTTTGCTCATCAAGAAAAAGCATTTTAATTTAAGAATTTTTAGATATTTCTACTGAAAACAAGACAAAAATACATTGCAGTGTGTCGCTTCAGTTTAGGGTTAGATTTGGTGTTTGCATTAGGATGTCACTTTAAGTATTGGTTTATACTATTTTTTCTGATAGATTTTTTTATATTTTCTGATTTTTAAACCATTGTCGCCTGGCGTTAGGGTTAGAGTTGGGTTTGGGTAAGGATGTCAATTTATGTAAATCTAACCCTAAACCGAAGCGACAATGGTAAGAAAATAGGACAAAACAGTTGAGTAACAAATACGTGAAAATGACACGTAAACAGAAATTCGTGATACGATCACGAAAAAACGGAAATTCGTGACAGTATCACGAATAATAATAAAAATATTACGTGATTATATGTACGTAATTTTGTAGCGGGTTTGGTAAATGGATGGATAGATGGATTCAGGATTCTGCTGTATTTAATGTAAGCAAATTTGTGACATTGACCATATCAACAATGCTGGATACTATTCACGGCCTATCCAACATCCCAACTGAATTAATTAAACTGTGTGAATCACATCCGAAAAAGTGAGCCCTGCAGTGGCTGAAAAGGCGGTGTCACAGGATGCTTAGCTCATTCTGACCGGAGAAACGTGCCTCGGTTATGTAAAAAAAAAAAAAACATTAAAAAGTTGACTTTGGGCCTGTGCCACCATGTTGGAAATAATTGAAAGGATTTGTTGTTGTTTCCCGCTGAGACTTTGTTATTAAGGCAAATGGTGCAAAATAGCATGAAATTAGCTTGTAAAGCACAGCACATTAAAGGAGTGGAAAGTGTTGACTCTTTCCAAACGTATGCAGAAGCGTGTTAGTTTAAAGAGCATCGTTCTTGAGTTTCTCACTACCTGCTGTGTCAGTCAAAATGAGTTATGTGGCCTTTCTGCTATCAATAAACCAATCAAGAAAATTCAGAGACTGACTTAACCTCCTAAGACCTCCTATTATATTTATTGGTTCTTCCTAACCCCAACTTAGCTGGAAGAAATCTGAAAAAAGACTTAACCAAAGCTCAGGTCTTAGGAGGTTAAAATGTCCAGTATTGACGTATGGATTTGGTGAATTGCACATTAAAGACATGGCTTGTTAACCTTGTTGTTACAAACCTGTATGAATTTCTTTGTTCTGATGAACACGGTGGAAGATATTATGAGGTATGTTTGTAACCAAACCAATCATGAGCCCCATTCACTTGCGTAGTAGAAAAAAAATCTTAAGGAAGTGAATTGTGCTCATGAACGATTTAGTTACCTTAAAATATCTTCCTTCGTCTTCATTAGAACAAATAAATTTTTAGAGGTTTGTAACAACATGAGAATGAGAAAATTATGTGAGAATTTTCATTTTTGGGTAAACTATCACTTTAATACAATTGGGTGATTCTCGCAAAATTAGACTTATGAGGTGTCATGAAACATTTTGATAAAAAAGTAAATGAAAAGTAAGAGGATCAAAATAAGAAGCATACAGTTACAAACATCTCTTCATGTGCTATTTTGCATATGATTTCAAATGACATCATACAAACCAATATTGGTTGTCTTTTCCACATTTAAGGGGAAAATTTTCATTACCGCAACGTGTCCATGATTGGATTTGGGTTCTTTAACATTGAAATATTTATAATAAAAAAATCTAAAACATTAAAGCTTCAGTGCATGTAATACTATAAACATTTACAGTAAAGAAATATGTGGTATTTGGTGATCATTGGTAAATGTAGAGACAATAATAAGAAATATGAATGTGTCCAAGACCAATTTTATCATCCTCCTCAACAATTTTCAATCATTGTTTAAGCCTTCAAGGAACTAACATTAAAAAAAAAAAAAAATAGTTGGAAGAGACATAATTTACTGTGACACTCAACCAGGTAAGCAGTTCTTATTTTTTCTCTCCAGATAAAAGTTTTTTTTAGAAATTTTGTTTGTAATAGTACCTAGACAACTTTTTAGTTCTCATAACCGAAACATGAGTTTGTAAATGCATATATTTAATGTAATGTCATGTTGCGGTAATGATCATTTTTGATAATGATAATCTAAAAAAAAATGTATAATTCTATATTTTTTAAATCCTCTAACAATAATGGTTATAGTAAGTTGTGCAAATATGTGCAAAAAAACTATTGGCTTCAAGGGCTTTTTAAAAATTCTGATGCTGGACACCTTAATCTGGATTTTGTTAGAATCACCCAATTTGACTACTATACCAGGACTAAAAGTTACATATAAAGAATGCATATTACGTTTCCAACCCTTGCTATCCCTATCCCTACACTTTCAGAAAAAGATACAAAGCTGTCACTTTTAAAAAGCTCCTAATATGTATGTATTTGGTAACAATATGTACCTTTTTTTGCATTAATATACACTTTAGGGCTGCTTAACGATTAATTTCCAAAAAATAGTTTTTGTTTGCATCATATATGTGTGTGTACTGTGTATAATAAGGATGAACATTTTGTATGCACATTTTCAACAAACATCATCCTGTTTGATTTATAAGCTTGTTTCCTCATGGGGACCTCAAAATGATCCCACAATGTCACAAAAATATTGGTTTTCCAATACCACAATTCCCCACAACGTGATAATTACCAGGTACACCACACACTCACACGAATATATACAAGAAATATTCACTTGTGTATATACATTTTTATATTTAGATATATTTTATATTATATATAAATATAAATACTTAATTTATTTTTTAATTATACATGCATGTGTATCTATTTATATAAACTTAATTATTATTCACAGCACACATACATATTGTCAGAATCCTGCCGGATCCTGTTGGTATTTAGATCTAGTTTAGCATGGCAGGGTTCTGACAGTACATATGTTCTATGTGGGAAATGTGTGGTTGTAGTATTGGTTTATTCTGACCACGCATTTCCCGGGTCTCGTCACTTTTTCCCCGATCCCTTACTCGTGATTATTTTCCAGGTGTATGTAATTCACTTTGTCCCTATTTATTGTCCGTGTGTTTGCTGTTCTTTGCACGTTCGTCTTGTCTCATGCCCTGTCGATTCCTGTAAGTTTGTATATCTCCAAGTCTAGGTCTGTTTTGTGTTTAAGAAGTTTATTGTTAGTCTTGTTAAAGTTTAGTGTCAGTTTAGTGTAGTGTTGTTTCCCTTGTCTTGTTTTGCCCCCTCGTGGGTTTTGTTTTTCTGTTTATCCCTGTGTTTTTTAATAAATTCTTTTGTAGTTTATGTCCGCATCTGGGTTCGTGTTTTGTGTTCCCCGATTCCTGACACATATATGATATAAAAAAACTTTTATCCTGCCAACGATTAGTCGCGATTAATTGTTATGCAGCCCTGCTCTTTAGGTGCAACGGTGTACTTTTAAAATGGGTACCGCCCCAGTGACCACTTTTCTACCTTTATTTCTGAGAAGTGTACTTACTCATGTAATCATTCTATAATGTAAAATTGACTAATTTGGGCATTAAGTATATGCATTATTAAAGATGACCAGTATTTTATTTGATTAACCTTTTAGTTAAAAATCATAAATATGATGGACACGCTATGGTTGATTTTATCATTGACAATAAACATTTACATGAATCCGAATAATATAGAATTTCACATGCTTGAAGTCTATTTGTACAGAAAATGTTACATTATAAACACAGAAAACAAATTCATTTAAATCTTAAGTGTCTCTTTTGTCAATGCATTGTATATTGATTGTCACCCGATGAACGCTCAGTATAACCAGGTGCTTAACCGTGTGTCTTATGAGGCGTCGGCTCTTCTTTACCAGTCCTGAGCAATGAGCCGTTGTTTAACTTGGCAGAAATTGGGCCCTCCCAGGAGCTACACCACAAAAGAGGTTCTGTTATTCACAGGAGAGCTTATTGTTGAAAAATTACCCTGAGGGGAAACAAGAGAATGACAGTATTCTGCAGGAAATATTTTTAGCCAATGATATCTACTTGGCTGGGCCGATACCTGTGGATTGGTCTCTAGTGGGCACTTGGAAATGAATCAGGGGGTTTACAGGGGAGTTCCTCCCTTAACTTGTTTGGTTGTCATGTAATTGATGGGTAATTCTTTCTTGATTGTCTAACACAAGCTTTAATTCCCATGTGTCAGTGATACCGTCTTCAGTTTGTCTTTATATATTAAATCGTTCAAAACCACATGCAGGAAATCTTTCTGACATATGTTGATAGTCACATCTTGACAAGAGGGTTAACGTATAGGGATGGCCTGCGGGTATACCATCAGAATTTGTTAGTTGTACTATAATTATTATTTATGGTCTGTATGTCATTATTATTACAGCAGCAGGAATGAACTTTGAGCTGAAATGTATACTTTGCCATTTTATTTTTAAAGTTAATTTATAAGTTAAATTATTTTTTTTTTGTAAACCAACAACAACAATTCTGCCAAATTCCTAATAAAAATAATGTTTTTTATTTGCATTTATTTACCGAAAATGTAAATGGGGACAAATGGTCAAAATAACAAAAAAGATCCATTGTTCACAGATCTTAAATTCTGCAAAGAAAAGAAATTATATATATACTTTTAGACAAACACAATGCTAATATTTTAACATTTATTAACAATTCAAAAGTGAATATTTGATAAAATATCCCTCATGGAATAACTTTTAATATAACTGTGTGTCAAGCTCTGTATTTTTTATTTTAATTTATTGTGTCACACATTTGCATAATTCGTTTTTACCCTGATGACAAACACGGTTAACGTAACTGTAAAATATTGTATTGTGTGTGAAGTTTTCCATGTAGCGTTTCCATTTTATGATCAGTTTAAATAAGGATCAAAGGTAAATTAGTTTGTTTCTTTAGTGTCTTCTTATTTTGGCATCTGTCCTCCAAACCTCGTCCAAAAAGGAAAGGAAACCAACACATATAACCCAGAGTGATATCTACAAAGACTCTGGTTTAGCTGTCGTTTCAAAAAGAGGCCCTTAAGTAACTCTACTGTCAACGTTAGAGGGGTTCTGGTTTTTGAAAGTGTCAAGATCAAAAGACACTTCTTACAATACATGCTTTTCTTATTGCTAAAGATGCCATAAGCTTTTAATGTTGGAAAGCAATTACTGTAATTAAGAACAAGCCTTACAACTCTTGGATCTCTGCAGAGGCTTTGAGGAATGAACCGCAAGCATTAAAAAAAAGAAAAAACACTGACAATAAAGGGGAT
Organism: Paramisgurnus dabryanus; assembly: GCF_030506205.2. Lineage (NCBI taxonomy): Eukaryota > Metazoa > Chordata > Actinopteri > Cypriniformes > Cobitidae > Paramisgurnus > Paramisgurnus dabryanus. Next base: position 11,437,048 of record NC_133351.1, read on the forward strand.
GCATATAAATACAAAGTTCTTTTTGTGGAAGAGCAAATATAAAGCCGGGCCGAAGGGTCTCTCATCCGTTCAAAGAGTTCAGAGCTGAACAAATTAAAGGGAGAGTCGTTCAAGCATGTGTTTACAGTGAGAGACTTTGCAAAAAGAGGATATAAAGAGAAATTTCTATGAAGTTTTCAGTGTGCCAAAGATCGCAGGTTCTTCAGTACTGATTGTATAAACTAAAATAATAATAATAATAATTAAAAGAGGGTTTTTGTTCAGGGAAAATACAGCTCACAAAATACATAGTTTTTTTGTGACAACATGCCCGGCTATTGAGGTATGTTGTCACAATGCAATCTGCCAAAGATATGGGACAGCTATTAGTTTATTTAATTGGAAAATTGGAAGATTTAATTCACAAAAAATGTTTTTAAGTGTTTGTTTGTAAGACTCCTAAAACAAAATGTTTAAAAGCAACATACAAAAACACTAACTATTTCTATGTTATTTCCTTGTAAATACACCCATAATGCGGAAATTTACAGACATTAACTAGCATAACGGATTACAACATTCCAGTCCTTTGGCCACAATACTTGTAAAAACAAATAATTGTTTATTGTCTTAAAAATATTTAGCATTAACCTCTTTATTCCCTTTTATGTTTTCTCTTGCATTTTGCTTTAGTCATTTATGAGAATAGTTTCACCTTCTCAGTTTTCTCTTTCATTTCATTTTCTTGACACAATAGATGCTTAAAGGGACACTCCACTTTTTTGGAAAATACGCTCATTTTCCAACTCCCCTACAGTTAAAGTTGATTCTTACCGTTTTGAAATTCATTCAGCTGATCTCCGGGTCTGGCACTAGCACTTTAAGCAGCTTAAAAGTTAGCTATGCTAAAAGTGTTAGCGCCAGACACAGAGTTCAGCTGAATGGATTTCAAAACGGTAAGAATCAAATGTTTAACTCTAGGGGAGCTGGAAAATGAGTGGAATGTCGCTTTAAAATTGCTTATACTACGGTCCGATGAAAGCTTGAATCTGATTGGCTGATGAACATTCTGAGGTGTGCAATTATTATCTGGGAAACGCACGGCGAACGTAGTTCCAGGCAGCTCTCTTGACCGCATTAGTTCCATATCACTTCGCATAGTTAACTGTAATAACAGACTAACAAAAACAACATGACAGACGATTTTCCGAGGCAATAAGAGCGCTGTTTAGAGATGCACAATCTCTCTCTCTCTCTTTCTTGCTCGCTCACCCTCTCACTCTCTCTTTCTTTATTTCTCTCTCTGTGTCTCTGTCGCTCTCTTTCTAATAACTTCATTAATAACTGCATTAGAATGCTATGAGGCTCCATTGCCAGCTTTAAAATGACGTATTGGAAAAAACAAAAGAGCCGTTGGATGAGAAGCGGAAGAAATAGTCCTACTCACAATAGCGATTTAAGTACAAAAACTTGACGAATCCCTTTAAATATATCATGTGATCGATGCCTTGAGGTGTGGTAAGGGGTTGTGTACACCAAAACTTTTAAACGCGGCTGAAAACGCCTGGACAATGCCGAATGCCAGCTGTTTTTGAGCTGATTGCCAGCTTTCTTCAGCTAAGCGCTTTGGTAGCTCTGATACGTCAGCTGTGAGACGGTTGGTTGCTGTGGTAATGTCCCGCCCCTCCTCTACTGTGATTGGACGGCCGCGTGAGAACTGACATTGACGAGCGGAGCATTTCTGCCAAAGTTGAATCTCTTTCAACTCTCGACGCTCAGCGCCGAGCGCGGAAAAACCGCCGAGCGCCGGTTTTCAGCGCGGAAAAAACCCGCTAGCTGCTGGCTTATTTGAAAAACGCAGAGCTTCCATTGGAAACAATTGAAAACATGCGCCGGCCGCGGGCGTAAAAGTTTTGGTGTACACAACCCCTAACTGTGGTATAAGCGGAATAATTGATTCCTTACTTAAAACTTTGAGTTGTTTGAGTCTAAGAACAAAATATATATTTTTTTATTAAATTATCCTGACACTTTCTCTGAATGTAATGAACATACATATATGTTGTAATATACACAGTAGCCTTACATCCATGGGTTGGTATTGGCAACATTCATAGTATTACCATAGTACCATGCAATTTAATATTATAATAAACCAATGAATGTTATTAATTTCAATACTGCTTCTGTTTCAGGTCAAAGCTGTTCTTCAGTTGGTCTCTGTTCCCCTCCGTGTGGGCCACACTGAAAGCTGCCTGAGTTGACCCTGGCCTGAAGATATTGTTCACAGAGCTTGGTATTCCCCTCGCAGCACGCTCCAGCCTGTGAAGGATGGCCTTTTAGGACCTCTTCAATTCAAGTTCTCCTTTTTTCACCCTTAAATTCACTTTACCCAACCCCTTTTCTAACCCTGAAGGCTTTCTCTAAACTCACACTTTATACACAAATTGAGCTCTTCTTCATAAATGAATTTACTTGTGTTGTACCAAAACACAACTTTCTCTTGATTTTTTTACTTTAATCTTTTATGGATAATAGTTGTATTGCTGATTTGCTCAGTCATAGTTTAGGTGACTTATTGTCTTATAATACTTAATGTTATCAGCTCACTTAAAACTTGAAGTATATTGAGATATGATCTGAGCATAGCTCAAGAAGTTCATTTTGAAATCGCTTTTGATTTACAAACTCTGAGCACAGTTTATGACACTGTTGAGATCTTTTCTCTGAGAAGCAGATTGAAGCAAGTCTTCACTTGATCTCATTGCTGTCTAGGGGAAATAACTGATATATTAAGAGATCTCATTTGTTATACAGTACTGTGCAAAAGTCTTAGGCCACCATGCTGCTGCTAACATTAGATTTGTTGTTTTGGCAATTGTATAGAGAGATCATATATAATTCATTTTTAGTCTCTTTATTAAAATACAACCAGAAAATACAGGAAATGGGTATGTAGTATTAAAAACAGTATAAAGGTAGAAGCTGAAGTGTCAAGAATTTAAAGTAAACTTCCCTTCCACTTGAACAATATCAGGCAGCTGCAGGATCTCTTAAACCTAAATGAAATTAAATCCTATTTTGAATTCTAATCGAATGACAGGACTTCAGTCTCCTCAAAAAAGCTCAAGATGTGTTTCGTGCCAAAAGAGGTCACACTGAATACTGACTCATGCCTGAAGAAAGACGTTTAGTTCTGAGATCTTTTAGTTTTTAATTTTGTGTACATATTTCCTGTATTTTCTATTTGTATCTCAATAAAAAGTAAAACTCAAAACTGGCAAAATGTATCAAGGACAGATGTAATGTTCTGACTCAGTGAGGTGTACAGGGTTACAATAAAAGGTTCATGTTTTTGATATTTGCTGTCAGGGACCTTTTCATCCAGCATAAACATACCTTCTCTTGGGTTTTTAAAGTCAACATTTACATTAAAAAATTTATTCAAATAAATAAAATAATAACTAAAGCTATTTTTTATGCACTTCTGGCCTTATTGCAAAATGTCTTCATAAATCATTATTCAAATTTTGTCATTTTAGTCTGTAAGTATTATTTGATAATGTTAAACATTAGCCAGGTAACTATTAAGCTACTGTTTTAATACATTTGCATTTGGTGTGTAACCATCCATTTAATATAATCCCCTTACAATCAGGGCCCACTATATGCACAAAAAATGCTGGGATCTTTTAAACTTATAGTGTTGGGTCAAAAAGGGAAAAGGGGGTTTAAATTTAACCTATGCTGGGCTCTTTCGAACCAAAATGCTGAGTTATTTCAACCCAAAATGCTGGGTTGCTTAAACCCAAAATTCTGAAATATGACAATTTTCTGGGTTAATTAAGGCCAGTGGGTTGGGTGTATGCCTTTTTGACCCAACCCAGCATTTTTTGTGTGTACATTTTTAATATTCACTTCAACATTCAAAGTTCGCATTGTTATGGAAATGAAATGAGTTGTGAGACGCAGTCTTGACTTTAAATTGTCTCCTGCTGTCCCATCACAGCTTTTTATGTCAGGAAACACTTTACTTACTGAACACACACACAGAGAAAGAGAGAGAGAGAGGGAGAGAAAATTTACAAATACCTTTTCATGCCTGTGTAATGACAGAATATGCAAATATTCTCCCCACAGAGCAGAAACTGCTCTGTTTAAAATTATTTGTAATTTGGATAATGAAATGCAATTCCTTCCAGGCTACATTTACATAGTAAACCTTACACCGAGTATCCTGCATGTTGTATACCTGCTTTGTGCCCTTGTGAAGGTGTTTGCTGTTAGATGCTATCAACCGTCCTACAAGGGTATATTTTAGTGTTCTGTATCTACAGAAATTAGAAATATTTTTTCAAAATATACATTTTAATTGTACTGATTAAATAAATAAAATCATATTAATATAATGTGATCTCTGGTACAGGTACATTCAGTTGTTTTTCTTAGACAGCAGTGAGTTTAAAGGTGCCGTAGAATGTAAAACTGTATTTACCTAGGCATAGATGAATTATACGAGCTCTGTACATGGCAATGACATATCGTGAGCCTCAAACGCATTTGTTTCCTCCTTCTTATGTAAACCTTGTGCATGCAAAGAAAACAACCTCGACATAACAACCACTGTGATTTTAAAGTTAAGATGTACACCCCAATATTAAATTACACATACATTTTACAATCCTAAAAACAAAATTGTGACAAAAGTTTAAGTGTCATAAACATTTGTTAAACACAGAGCTTATGTTTTTACAATAATCCAAAAATCTATAGGAAAAATTAATGGGCTTTTTAGCAAGGGAACCAGTGTCCCGCTAACTTCCGGGGTTGGCCTTCAAAAATAAGTTATCCCTGCAGCACTCTATTCACATTATCTTTCTATGCGTACTGTATATACAACAAAATGTCCTATTTGTGTGTATTTATTAAGCAATTGCAAGCAATACATAAGAGATAAAATAAATCCAACTTAAAAGTTATTGATTTTCCTGAGGTTCAAAAGAGCAATGAGACCTTCATCTGCATTTGGTGCAGTCACCGCAAATCTGAAAAGACTTCTGATGTGAATGTTATTGTTATGATATGGTCCTTGATTCTGTATAATCTCACTATGCATATTTGGAGACCTGACATTGAACATGTCTCAGTCTTTTGGTTTTTCATGTAATGTCCAAATAGTTTTTGGTGTCCCGGGAGAAAGTAGTGAGCAGGAATAGGATGGAGACACTGTGGAAGTTCTCTAGTGTCCACCATCAGCTGTGGAGGGTCTGCTCTGTGTTTGTTTATTTCTCTCAGCTGTCTAGACCTTCACTCTGGTTAATGTCAACACATTCGGTCCCTGATGCTGATTCAACTTGAAAGTGATGAAGGCAGCCAGATTATATGAGACTAACATACTGTTTGAGTTGAAGCTCCAGTGTTCAGATACAGATTTAAAGATTTGGCAGACGCTGTTATCCAAACTGACCAAAGATGTGTATACTGATATATCCGTTTGTACTTTATGTACTGATATATCCATATCAGTATGTGTTTCCTACTGATCAAACCCATGATCTTTGCACTACTAACACACAATGGTTTACCTTTTTTTACACTTTCAATCCAATTTTCATTGACATACCATTGAAACCGTGTCTTTCCCTTAAAGGATTAGTCAATTTTCTTAAAAAAATAATCCAGATAATTTACTCACCACCATGTTATCCAAAATGTTGATGTCTTTCTTTGTTCAGTCGAGAAGAAATTATGTTTTTTTAAGGAAAACATTCCAAGATTTTTCTAATTTTAATGGACTTTAATGGACCCCAACACTTAACAGTTTTAATGCAGTTTAAAATTGCAGTTTCAAAAGACTCTAAACGATCTCAAACGAGGCATAAGGGTCTTATCTAGTGAAACGATTGTCATTTTTGGAAAGAAAAATAAAAAATATCCACTTTTAAACCATAACTTCTCTTTTTCCTCCGGCTGTTTGACGAGCCAGGACGACCTCACGTAATTGCGTAATGACGTCAAAAGGTCACGTGTTACATATGAAATGCGCATTTGTGGAACCTTTTAAACAATAAACTGACACAAAGACATTTATTAGTATCATTCCACACACAACAACGTCGGAACGGTCCTCTTTCTCCACACTTGTAAACACTGGGGCGTAGTTTCGCATACGTCATCCGTGACCTCGTGACGTGATGACGTATCACGTGAAGTCACACGACCGGAGGAAGACGAGAAGTTGTGGTTTAAAACTGAATATCTTTTCTTTTTCTTGCCAAAAATCACAATCGTTTCGTTAGATAAGACCCTTATGCCCTGTTTGAGATTGTTTATAGTCCTTTGAAACTGCAATTTAAACTACATTAAAACTGGTAAGTGTTTGGGTCCATTAAAGTCTATTAAAATGAAAAAATCCTGGAATGTTTTCCTCAAAAACATAATTTCTTCTCGACTGAACAAAGAAAGACATCAACCTTTTGGATGACATGGTGGTTTTTAAGAAAATTGACTAATCCTTTAAAGGGATAGATCATCCCAAAGTGAAAATGTTGTCATCATTTACTCACCCTCATTTTGTTCTTATATCAGTTTCTAAATTCTCAAGACTTTTTGTTTAGATGGTGAGCTCACAGTTGACTGTACCCATTGACTTCCATAGTATTTGTTTTTCCTACTATTGAAGTCAATGGGTGCCGTCAACTGTGTGGTTACCATCATCTATCAAAATATCTTCTTATTGTGTTCAACAAAGAAACACAAGGATGAGTACAATTATGGCAACATTCTCATTTTTGGGTGAACTTTCCCTTTAACATAGCACCCAGACCTAAACAATGCATGTCTTTACTGCAATCATAAATTATGTTGGTTTGTCATTTATGGCTTAAGAAGGCTATTTACATAAGTGAATTGAGATAAACAGACTATCCACAGATGTCAATCATAATCCTCTCCTTTCTGACGTTGAATAAATGGCCCCATTTTACAGCCAACATTCTTGGCTACCGAATGGATTTACTGTGGAATTCGAAAGGTATGTGACCTCCAAAAAAAATCAAACAAACATATTTAAAGTAGGCAAATCTGCGTAAGAGGGTGAAAGTATTCAACCCTCACGAGCTTGTATAAGCCCCTTAATGAAACGAACTGTGCAGTGGGCCCGGATGACTGCGCTCTTGACTGATGGGATCACTCATACCATAAGATTAGTCAAATGCACACGGGGCCTTGACCTGCAAACTTCTGTACGCTTTGCCCTGCACCATACCTGAAGTGAACATGCAACAGCAGGCACATGAGGCACAGGGTCCTATCCGAGCCTTGTGCTCCGTTCCGGCATCAGCAACCGGTCAGGAATGCCGAGCTAATCTTCAAGTGCCGGAGCAAATTCCAGCCTTTTAGCCTAACAGGCCTTCGTTTTACAAGTAAACAAAGTAAAAGTTATCGCATACCAAGATGCATTTTTCTCTCTACATCGTTCTGCTTGTTTACTTTACGTATCATTTACAATGTTTGAACAGCACACATTTTCGTATATTTAGGGATATTGTGACATAACCTTCTATATGAGCAGGCACAATGGCATACGTCCAGCAAGGAAGCGTCGGCCTCTACTGTCAGTTTGTGGTTAGATGTCTTCACTGTGGTTTACTAGCGCAGGGATGAGTAAATGTTGTGGGTGAGTCATCATGGGACTTTGCAAAAAGCTCCATTCATTTCCTTATCTCCGTTGTTGTTGCCAGAGACTTCATGTTTACCACTGGACAGCTGAACATCTGCTGTGTTTCCCCCCACCCCTTTTTTCTTCTGCAGTCAAACATTCCCAACATTAGTACATTGGCTTTATTGTTTTGTGTGGTACTGTTTCACGTGTCAAAACGTGAGACGATTGATCGCCCAGTCATCATAAAATATTATGGTGTCATTTACTGTAAAGCAAAAAAAAAGTGTGTAGTCAAATTCAATTTCAACATCACCTACATGTTTTATATGTTACCTGTTTGCCGCAACTTAAAAGCAGCATGTATTACGTTATTACAGTGTCTATTTTTAAAACAGACATGCCTCTACCGTTCTAGGTTAGCTTACTTTCAATCCACATATCCCAAAGGCTTGCTCCACCCTAAACATAATATTTCATCAGATACCAACCATGTCTTTCCATGCTGCACACATTACAGCAGCTTGAACCTTCTGCTCGGAGGCGTTGCCTCCTCTTCCTGCGAGGATCAGCGTGTCATCGCCGATAACACGACAAAGGCCTGCTGGTCCTCTCGAATCTGAACGCAGACCAGGGCTGGATGTGCTTTTCATTGGCTCTCGGCGTGCACGTATAGAAACTGCTGCCCAAATTCCCCAATCTAATCTTTGCTTTGGCCCTGCGCTCTGCCGCTTGAACGCTGGCCTTCACATCAGCTGATAGACTTGTGGTCAACATCAGGAAGTGGCTGAGATAACTGGGGGATTATTCAGTGCTGCGGGGCATTAGGTAAGATTTGTGGAATCCGTGGCCATTACTTAAGGCTCACTTGAGCAGCACACACCCAGTGCCACCTTATTTGGGCAAATGGCTCATGTCATCATCATTGTGGAATTGGAAAAAAACAACATTACACATTGACATGTGCTTTGTTAATGTGAAGTGGGATTAGGCTATAGCAGTTGTTGGGCTTTGGTTACTGTGGAGTGGTAAGAAAACAATATGAATCACAGTGTTGTATTGTATCACCTTTTAATGAAGGGTGAACTTAGGAACTCATTAAAGACTGAGAGTTCACACCCAATGGAAAATGTAATTGCTCAGAAGAAACTCATAAGATTTTATATAATATTCTCAGTTCTTTTTATGTATTGTTATTGAATCAACTTTGTCTTAAAAAACTGGAATAGACAGATATGTTGACAGTTATTTATAATAAGTAATAATAGGTAAGATAATTCAGAATTTTGGAGACTTGGGCCTCTATGCAAATCTAAAAAAAAGTTTCAGACAATGTTGAGATCTTTTATGAAACTTGCAGGTTCATTTCTCATGAGAAAAAATAAGATGCATATATACAGGATGTACAGTACTGCCCAAAAGACACTACATGTCACCCGTCTCTTATAATGAGGTCGTTAGGAGGGGTTCCTAATTCTTGTTGTCCTAGTAACAATTGAGTAAACATACACTGCAGGAACCTTTAAAAGATGGATGACGTGAACTTCACGCTTCACTCCCATTGGTAGTCGCTCCCGAAAGTTCACTGAAAAAAAAATTACTTAATTTTTTTTTGGCAAGTTTTTGCACTCTTTGGCAAGGTTTTGCAATTAAATTTCACACTTGTGAAATTAAGTCAAATTTACTTAGAAAAGCTAATTTAACTTAACAAAACAACAATAAGTAGAATTTACTTAAGTTTACTAAGTAAAGTTACATTATACTGTAAAAAATATGTGATGATATTATGTATAATATTGTTACGAAAACATTTTTAAGTACTTTTTAAAGGTTATTTTTTTAATGGAATCTTCCTGATTTATTCATATAAAATGTCTTCATTTCTTTACATATTTATTTTTATATACCACATTATGTTGAGTAAGTAAGAAGAGACTTATCTCAGTACTGACATTAATACAGTTATTGCTCATTGAGTGAATTAACACACGTCATGATTTTCATAGTGTCACCTATTCTTTCTTTTTAGTTTAGATGGTGACCACAAAACTCAAAACAGAAACTCTTCTAAATCTCAAAGATAAATGAACATTAAACACTAACAAGTCTTTCTTTTTAGTTAAAAACACATAAAATAGCATTTAATTTAAAATTTTACTCTCCAAATGCAGTCCCATGCAAAGCACGCTGGGAACTACAAGTCCAAGTTACTTATATTTAGTAGTTTTGAAACAAACAACTTCTTACAAATGTAAGTAGATTTTACATAATAAAATTAAGTTGAATTTACTCATTAATGTGTTCATTTAGAATTACTTAATTTATTTATTATTTAATTATATTAAATTATTTATTTTTACTCCAGAATTTTATTTTAAAACAAGAATTGATTTTTTAATATTTTTTAATTTATTTACTAAGGCATAATCATTTTTTACAGTGTTGCTCATCTTTTCCATAAAGTTAAGGGTTTTTCAACTTTAACGTGTCACTGGACTCGCTCCATCCGTTTGGCCAACAGTCAATGTTGCTTGTGTGGGCAGGTCTCCATCAACTATTTCTACAACATTGAGGGTGCATCCCAATTCAGGGGCTGCGGCCTTCCAAGGCCGTATTTGAAGGCAAATGACATCACCAGGCCGCGGTGAAGGCTGTCCGAATTCGAAGGCTCCTTCACATACAAGCCTCAAAATGTGGCCTTTTTTCCCCTGAAACCAAGGATCTTTAAATGTTTCCTTCACAGCCCAAGATTCAATTCGCACCCATGACATCTGGGTATTTTGAAATAAATATTCCAAACTGTAGTTAAATAAAAGTGTACATTTTGCAAATTAAAGGTCCTTGTGAATGTTTTACTATTATAAATGATGTTTTAGTGATGTGAATTAATATTATGGCTGCAGTATTGTGCGTGTTGCGTTTTGCTTTTGTATTCGATGGAATATGCTAAACTATGCTAAAAGTGAAGAAACCATTTTGTTCTAAAAAAAAATTTGTTTTTACATTTTGTGTAAATATTTACTTTATTATAAGAGAGTGAAAAATAATTATGGATGGTCAATAAAACTTTGCTAAAACAACCAAACTGGTGGTGGCCTAAGACTTTACACAATACTGTATATACAGTATGGAGGATTTACAGATTATCTTTTTTATCTTTGCTGCCGTGTGTTTTAACATGATCTTCACTCAGTCCTTGTTTATACTCCCCTTAAATAGTTACCTGTGGTGTGGTTCTGGCACAGTTCTCTGGAATGTTCGCTATGCACCTGTAAATGTCATTCAGCAATGTATTTACATTAAATCACACAATGGGATCCACATTAAAACAGAGGCTTTTGTTGTGTTCGCTTCCCCGGTGGTAGATTATGGGCACGGGTCCAATCTCACATAGTGAGGCCTTTTAGAGTGGAAAATTTAAGATGGTATCTACAGCCAGAGCATCATCATCATCAGAGCCACCGACGAACCGCACGATGTGTGTGGCTCTCATCATCACTTTGACTCAACGCTCTGTGAAATTCATTCGAGTCGGATGATAACCATAGACTTTGAGTCATGTCCAACCCCCAGGGAAAGTTTACCAGATGTCTAACCGTGATTTCCACTTTTTGAGGCTGTGTTGCCCAAAAGCATCCCATTGTGTTTTTATCGACATGAGATAATGCCAGAAAATAAACATCTCCAACTCACGGCAACTGTTCTTCATGGTTTCTATGCGCCAACAGCCAAGGTATTCAGGATTTTAGTGTTGTTCTCTTTGCATAAGAGATACTTTGGGTTTGCAATGCAAAACATCAGTGGAATTCTTGATGCATGGTCACCTTTCCAATGTGAGGGCTTTTAAAAACAAAACAAGCTTTAAATGTTAAACTCACAAACCACACATTTATTAGTTGGCTAATGCACTTTTTTCTACTATTACATACTATTGAGAACATACTCCGTATAGATCTTACATTGAATCGGTCCACAGCCGAGTCGAAGCATGAAGCATGTCAAGTCTTTTCATCTGATCAGGTTGCCTTTCTCTTTGTGTCATTGTTTCTGGCTTCCTTTTAACCGAGAGGCGTGTCACCCAGGAGCGACATTCCGTTACTCTTTCCCCTGCCGTTTCTCTTACACATCTCCTCCGACATCATTTTCTCCTCACAAAGGTCTTCTTTCTTCCTTGTGATGGAGACGTCTGCATCTTCAGACACTCAGCATCCCGTTTTGGTAAGATCATAAAAAGCCCCCGAAGGCGGAACAATGGTACACAATAATGCACCTGCAAAATAATGAACCCTCAGTCAGCCGTGATGAACCACGCAGGAATGATGGCCAGAAAACAATGTATAACCGCACCTGAAATCCCCTCCAATGGAATTCCCCTCACATCCAAATATGCCCTTATTTTTCCCCATATTTTCCTTGTGTTGTGAGATCAGAGAGTTAGTAGGGCTTTGTCTAGGAACTCGAAGAAAGAGCCGAGTTGCAGTTTCACTTGTACGTGTCATTGTCACAATCACCGTCAGCGGTTTCAACCCTTGCATGCACCACGTCACATGAATGTGAGCAGAAACTCTGCCCGCCTGAACAAAAGGCCAGCTGTTTGCACTTGGCTCTCCTGCGATGGGTGCGAGGAGCTTTACTCAGCAGCACAAGTCGTCTTTCTCTCCTGCTTTCGCCGGTTCTCCAAAGGTTAAAATAATCTCATCCTTCAGAATATTGCCACAAAGCAGCCTCAGTTAGCCCAGGCAATTTGCAGACCTATAGGTCTATGACAGTTTTATTTATTAGTAGAGACAAAGCTAAGCAATGTTCCTGAATTTCAAAAGTTTAGGGTCAGTACTGAAATGTTTCTTACCTGATCTGTAGAAGTAACAAAAAAAATTTGTGTGACCCTGCCTGTAAAATGCAGGATAATGAAGTCTCATAATCTAATAATGAGATTAGGAGCATTTCAATTCAGTTTGATTTCAATTAATGATTTTACGTTAAGTTCTACCTTATTCAGTCGTTATTAAAGAGACACTCCATAATTTTTGAAAATATGCTAATTTTCCAGCTCCCCTAGCGTTAAATATTTGATTTTTACCGTTTTGGAATCCATTCAGCCGATCTCCGGGTCTGGCGGTACCACTTTTAGCATAGCTTAGCGTAATCCATTGAATCTGATTAGACCATTAGCATCATGCTCAAAAATAACCAAAGAGTTTCGATATTTTTCCATTTTTTAAACTTAACTGTTCTTGTTGGTTCCATCTTGTACTAAGACCGATGGAAAATTAAAAGTTGTGATTTTCGCAGCAGCCGAAAATAGTCCCCTTGGTAACTTTCAATAGCAGAGGACTATTTTCGGGCACTACGTAATATCATTGCGCCTCCTGCAGCCATGTTACGGCAGCAAAGTCCTTGATTATTACGCCAGAATGAGAGTATAATTCTTAGCCATATTGGCCAAAAAAAAAAATCGCAACTTTTAATCTTAGTCTTAGTACACGATGTGACTACAGAAGTGACCAGTTTTAAATAGGAAAAACATTGAAACTCTTTGGTCTAATCAGATTCAATGGATTATGCTAAGCTATGCTAAAAGTGGTACCGCCAGACCCGGAGATCGGCTGAATGGATTTCAAAACGGTAAAAATCAAATGTTTAACTCTAGGGGAGCTGGAAAATGAGCCCTTTTTTTTTTTTTAAAAAGGAGAGTGTCCCTTTAAATATATCAAGGTTGTGTTACATTATGTAGAATGATTTTGTGTGGAAAACAGTAAATCCCAAAAAACGACTTGCCAAATTATGAGGCTATATTTGTTTTTTCCACATCTTTTTACGTCAGCCTTTTGGCTTGACAGTCGATTTTCAGTTTTGTGCGAGTTGGTTTAGTTTACTATCGGCTCTTACACTGTGGTGACTCTTTGCTAAAGTTCCCTGTGGAGGTGATCCTTGTTGATCTCTGATCCCCAGTCAGTGCTAGGTAAAACCACAACACAAATGGAAGCTTTGTGGCCTTGAATGTACCCTAGTGCTCAAGGAGTCATGAGGTCAACGTGGAGGAGGGCAGGGGGGAGAGAAGTGTGACAAACCAGGCTGTTTTCTGTCGACCGTAGTAAGAACCTTGTAAATCCACACTTTAGACATGGACTTGGTGTGTAGTGCAATCACATGCAAGATATTTCTGTGTAAATGTATTGATATATAATAATGTATATGATTTTTTATAAAAAGTTTTAATGTCCATCCATATTTATCTTTCACTCTTTTTATTAAGATACAAACAGGAAATATGTACACGAAATTAAAAACAAAACAATTTTCAGAACTAAATGTCTTCTTTAGGCATCAGTCAGTATTAAGTGTGACCTCTCTTGGGACGAAAAAACAGTGGCGGCTCAGGACTGCTCATCCGAGGGGCGCGTTTTCGGAGTGTCATGTGTGATGCTTGTGTTTTCAAAATATGTGTTTGTTGCTTCATGTGAACCATGTGCATCACGTTTCGTCAAAATAAGTGCCCGCTTATGATAAACCTTTTATGATAAAAGAGACACCCACGTTCACAAAATACACGCAAGACACTCCCTTAACAGTAAACTCTGATTACGCATGAGATTATGCGAGTATCTGGCAAATGCGAGCATTTCTTTTATCATTAACCCTTTAGACGCATCTACAGCAGGCACTTATTTTGACAAGACACGTGATGCACATACACGCACTCAATGCGCAGAACACATATTTTGAAATTACGAACCACACACACGGGCTACATACATGTTGTGACGAACTTCGCATCGAGCGGCCTCGAAAAAAGAAGTTAAACATAGCAAACTGCAAACATCTTAAATACTACATACACATTTCCTGTATTTTCTGGTTGTATTAAAGAGACAAAACACATCATCAACACATCTAATGGAAGCAAGACTTTTGCACAGTACTGTATGTGTTGTGCGTGGAATTAAAGCCTGTGACCAACGCAATGCTCAACCATCCGATTTTGAATGTTTTTCCTCAAGACTTTCTGTGCTTTACACACATAGTTGTTGCATTGTTTGTCTAAACACCTGCAAAAGCAAAGGTACACAGACTGGATTACACACCTAAATTCTCATTGGCTCTCTTAAGTATGCTTTTATGTTTTCAAGCCTTTTCCTTTCACTCTATAATCCCCTATAAGAGCGCACAGGCCTTGTGCAAGCCAAGGGTTAAATATGAACCTGCATGTAGAAGTAGCTTACCCCAAACTAAAAATCTTGCAAACCTGTATGACTTTTTTTCTGCAGAAGTGAATATCCTGTTCACTTATTGCACGTGGAGCGCTTTATTGTTATTGAAATGATTCGCTTCTCAATTGAATGTTCAGAATAACCACGAGCTATGCAGAGCGTGTTCTACCTCCTGTCATCTCGCATTGGATTTAGTCATCATAAATCTTTTGACCTCAGATAGTGTTTACAGATTGTTGGATCATGTGGGATGGTTGAGGTGTTTTTATGTGTGTGTGTTTGTGTGGGTGTGTGTGGCTTCACGAGTTTGCCTGCAGCGTATCTATGGTATCATTAACATTCCAGCAGTCGTGGCGGCACCGTTAACACTCCGCTACATGACGAGACAGCTCTGCCTTTACTGCTCTTCCTGCTGCACTTTCTCTTGCAGAGTCCTCACCTCTTCGTTTTCTCACACATTGACACTTGCAAACACACATGTTGGTCCTGCTTATGCAAAGACTTTCCATATATATATTAAATAGTATGCATATTTATATATACATACAGAGAGAGAGAGAGAGAGAGAGAGAGAGAGAGAGAGAGAGAGAGAGAGAGAGAGAGAGAGAGAGAGAGAGAGAGAGAGAGAGAGAGAGAGAGAGGAGAGAGAGTTCTCACCCCCCCCATGTAATAATAAAAAAACATATATATATAAATATGTACAGGTATAGACCTATATATATATATATAGGTGTGTGTGTGTGTGCATAACTACGACAATCATATCAAAATATTTTCCCTTAGTTGTGGGTGTCGATACTGACTCATAGCACATCATTCTCGTGCTGTCATTTTCAAGTGACTTCTACAAACACGTAATTTTTCACGCCACTTTGTCTGCCTCTTTTGACAGATGCACAACAGCTACACTTCAGGTAATTACGTGACTGATGTCGATGTGCTCTGCGGTGTGTTTTGGAATGCGCTTGTTGTTTTGCAGCGTTGTACTAGGAATCGACTAAACCACCCCGACCGTTGGTAGGTGTGCAGGCTCGCTTTGTTTGCTTATGGTATTTTAGTGCAGTGTGTTTGCATCTATGCCTCTAGGGCTCAGAAAAGGCAGTACATGTTAATAGGGCTTCCAGGGGACCCGCTCTGATCTAATCTGTCTTTGTGTGGCTACACGTTATTGAGTAAGAGACCTGTTGCCCTTGAGCTAAGTGTGTACTAAAAATGACAAATATTTTTAAACCAATGAGCTCATTACATGGACATGAGGGGTATATAACCCGGTGTACATATCATGTATCTTAAATTGATCTGACCTTTAAATCAGTATGAGATTTATCGTGCTGATGTCTCGCACCAGGCACTCCTGTAGACCTCAGGCCTTGCAGGAACACGGCAGAGAATTGCAACTTTTTCGAAATGCATGCAAAGATTGGGCTTGTTTATGCAAAGTCATTCACGCACTGATTTGCAATGCAACATCCGTGTTGTCATTCCGATGTGGTTAAAAGCAAATGCTTCACATTTCAAAGAATGTAAAGTAAGAATTTATTTTCAAGTTACAAAATATTTAAGAAAGAATATTTTACATAATCTGTACAGAGATGACATCAGTTTATCTAAATGGCTAGGAAATAAATCTTATTAAATAGTAGACTGAACAAATGAAAGACCAGGAAGAGATTGTGTTCCATTGGTTGCTGTACATAGTAGAAAAATGAGACTACGAATAAAATCCATAATGTTGTACCCTGATTATTAGGCCTCTTGAGAAGGATCAATATTTATTTTATACACACATTGGAATGGCCTTGCCATCTTTTTATAATAGCTAAAATATTGGCCTCTTTGGTACAATTCATAAATTTTCACAAAAATCGGTTTATTACTACAAAAATAACATTTTCAATGGCAGTTTTTTGTCTTTTAACTAGTCCCGCAACTTTTCAGTGCAAACATCGTAACAATGATCCGCTTCGGAAAGCAAGCGAAAGATCACATTTCAAGTATTGATAAAAAGTTAAAGACAAGCAGTACATAAAAAAACAATATTCAGGATTACTATACATTGCATAGTTCATGCGGCACTTTATATTAAAAGGACTATGATCAAGGGTAGGTCCACCTCTTTGTACCCTTTTGAAGGCTTTGCAATATGCAAGTGCTTTAAATTGTGCATTTTGAGAGTTTTCGCAAGTGCTTTACTCACTGTAAACCAGCTGGACAGAATATCAGCCGCTTCGCAGCACGTGCTGCGGGCGCATGTCAGCCACTGAAGTTTGCTTTAAACCGGTTATGCAATCTGCCACACAACACGATTTTGTCCAGAGGTGCTCGCAGTTTGAGTAAAACCCTCACGTAACAATGCCGCAGACGCCTGAAGTCATTGCTCTTAGGATTGTCTCTGGGAATGACTGGGAAAATGACTTTGAAATGTCCACCTCAGCTGGAATGATTTGTGTTAAGGAAGCTGTTGAAGTGCTGGTGTTCTGAAGTTGGAGGGACATTGAAATGTCAGTGCTCGTACAACCGCGTGAACGGTTTATAAGTACTCAGTGAAATGTCCCTCTCCTTTTTGCTGTCGGAGGGAATTGTGTTGAGCCACTTTATTTAAATCTAGAAATGGCAAACTAGAAAAAAAAACCCATTTGGTGTTATCCTTCCCTTATCATCCCAAAGCCTTTTTGTTCATGAAAAAGTACCAACCGGTCACATATCTGATGATCGACTGCTTGATGCACACACACGTGTGTGATTGTACTTTGTGAGCGCACAAATAATAACACAATCTATATGCATGTGGTTCAAAATGATCATAAATATGACTGTCACTGCTCTTGTAACATGTCCTGACATGGACTTTAGCAGGCATCTCAAGCGCAGCCGCACTCCTCCACGATCATGTTAGGCACGTCACGCTTGACGATGTTGTATTCATCGTCAAAGTAAAGCATTGACATGGTGCTGAGTTTGGTGGGTATGCAACAAGAGTTGACAGATCCGGGGCTCATGCCTCTCATGCGGTACTGGTTTACCACTGCGGTGTGGAAAGACGAGGCGGAGCCGGGAACCCCTGCCATATAAGCCGGACAGCTGCCCTCGCAGTAGTTTCCGTAGTACCCTGCCGGTGCGATGATCCAGTCGTTCCAGCCAATGAGTCGGAAGTCAATGTAAAACTGCTGTCTGCAGCACAGACCCCCATTGGTGCCGTCACATTCAAGGCCACGCTTACGGATACGATGCTTAGAGTCTGCCTGCTGAGCACGAACCACCAGGAAGGGACGGTGCGAGGGGTCATTCGGGTCCACCAGGATGGGCATAACGTTGGCGGCCTCGCAACCTTCACAGTAGATGTCTAAGTCTTGCCGGCGACCCCCTTTGCCCAACAGTTCCCTTATAGCCTCAGACAGAGGAAAGGTGTGCCAGCCGCTGCGCTTCAACTCCACGCGTTTCTCCATCACGGGCCAGTGCACGCTCTGTCCACCAGGCTCGTAATAATGCACTCTCACCGTAACCTTCCGCCTCGTTCCTTTCTCCTGAGTACCTGGCAACAGCTTGAAGTAGAGCCACAGGTTTGCCTGCAACACGTAGAGGTTTTGGTTGCCCTCATTGGAGATCAGGAAGTAGAGGTTGGACTTGGATGGATTTGCATCGTCTGTAGGGGATCAAAATAATTGTTAATACACAATTCGTCATATGCAAGATGTGCAACAAAATAACAAGGCATGTTTCCTTTGACTGTAGCACCAACACATCCTGACTTCTTTTAGCAACGTTCATTAACATAAATCACCTTAATTGTCCAGATAGACTAGGTGCCTCAGTAGAGCTCTGGGCCCAAGTCCAGTTGGCCTCGTGGTTTGGGCTAAAGATGTTTGGGCAAAGAGGGTGGGAGGGGTCGGACGTGGGCCTTTCCCCAGGGGGTTCATTGAGTGCACAAGGAGCGCTGAGAAAACCCAGAACTCCTGGAGCCTCAGAGACTGACAACACAATGCCCCGTGAGAGGTATTAGGAGACTGCTATGGCACAGCCAAGCATTAAGCGTGTGGCCTTCAAATAAAAGGCATGATGAGGCAACATAAAGGCTATTTACATTACACTGGCCAACAGTGTAGTAATTTGTGAAGTCCATGATGCAAAGCTTTTTGTCATCTGATTCTAAAGACAATTGGAAAAATTCACTTGAGCTGAAGTTGAAAATTCATAATGTTTTTCTGTAATCTTGATGTAAGTAAAGGAGCTATAACCATCTTATGTATGGATTAGTATGGTTCAATCATAATACCTATGGATTAGTGTGCTTCAGTTTGTCACATATGATGGCTTTACAATGGGTCACAATGGTTGACTGACTAGTCTAATAGTGAGGTTGATTAGATTAGATATATTTTTTTTGTTTTGATATTCTTATTGGTGATACTTTAAGTAGATAAAATTAAAAAAATATGAAATTAAAAAAATATAAAATTAAGTAATAATCATTTTATATACATGATTAATCTTAAGATAAAGTAGGATGTACATTGAAGAAAGATTTATGTTTTTTTTATTATATGTCTGCTTTATCTTGTCCGTTTTGTGTTTTGGTAAATATTGGGGGGTAGGATAGATAAGCCTATGGCTTCTATCTTAGTATGAAAAAAATTTTGTTTAAATTATTTAGATAATTATTTGTGTTTTCCTCCCTTGTATTTTTTGCCTTTAAATTTTTCGAAAAAAAGTTTTTTCTTTTTATTATTTTTCGCCTTTATTTAATAGATAGTAATTAAGAAGACGACAGGAAAGTATAGGGTGAGAGAGGGATTTCCCAATGACCTCGAGCTGGCATTCAAACCTGGGTTGCCAGAAGTGCGTCTGCACCATGTGTCAGAGCGCCGTCCACTACACCATTGGCTCCAACTTTTCGAAATAAAGTTAAATCAAATATTATTAAAACAAAGAAAACATAAAAATGAAAAACAATACATGGAAATTAACAACCGATTCAATAAAAGTTGTATTATTTGTTCAGGTATTGTACAATATTCTATTTTGGGTTACAGGTTTTCATTGGACGCACACACGTTATCGCGGTTACGCTTCTGGACAGAAGGTAATTTCCGGTCTTTGTTTGTTTAATAGTCTGGCTAGTGGCTAAACTGAACTCTGGAACAAATACCTCGTCGAAAATAACAAACGTTTTGGTTTCCTAAAGACTAGAGGAGATGGCGAGCATGGATCACCGCTGTGTGAAGGGAGGCGGATCTGTAGTTAACATTGTATACATATAGTACACATTTTACACAGTAACATTAGCTCCGTGTAGTTTTTGATGCACTTTAGCTATGATTTGAACTAAGGTCATCTACTTTTTTAAGCTTATTATTCAGAAAAACTACTCTAAAAGAACTCTGTTGTTATTAATTCTTTGCAAAGTTTACCGAAAGTTATGTTTGTTCCGCTCAAGCCTATTATTTATGTTGTTACTGCTAAAACCACCTATAGTGTGATCGTTAAGCAGACTAAGACAAATTCACGTGTGCTGGTTAAGCTGGTAGACAATGCATAGCTGGTGAAACAGGTTGACCACCATGGCTTTTACTTAAAAAGCCTAAGGGGACCACCAGCATTACACATTGGTTGACCAGCATCCAAAGCAACAATTGCAGGTAACCAGTAATTTTGGACTTTCAAAACTGCTGGGAACCCAACCCTCTCATATCCCGCAGTGCAGACACAGAGCGACAAAGAATCGAGCCCTGGAGATATGTCAGGTGTGAACAAGTATGTACTATGATAATAGGGAACACATTCGTTAAGACAATTCCTTTGCTATTTTTAACTCCTTAACTTCCTTGATATGCCCCCTGGATAGAAATCTTCTTGCATAACGTTGTGTACAAATGTTCCAGAACCTGTCTTAACAGCTCCTGCTTGACATTAATTTATTTACAGAGTAAGATATTGTACACTTTGTGGCCAAATCACCCACTGTCTCTGCAGTGACCGGTTATTCACATACTTATTAGAAGGATCTCAGACATTGCATTACCTTGAATACCTTGCTTCAGTATTAAGATCCTTTAAAAATAATCTTACAGTAAGACCTCATCTTCTGACCCCTCAAGTTCTATATTTTGCTATATTGATTCAGCTAAAACACCAATCAGACGTCCAACAGACACAAAAAATTGGTAATAGTTTTTGTGGTTCACTGAAAACCGCTCTCATGCTTTAAATGCTTAATGTGAACCGTTTGTCAAAGATCAATAAGATCAAGAGCATGGCATGATGCCTGATTAGATTTTGACTGCCCGTCAATCAATTAACACTACGGGCTCTCATTTCTTTGCTCGGATCAAATGTCAAAAACACAAAGATACTCTAAAGAGATCGGTTTGGCTCTTTGACCTTACGGACACTGTGCCACACTGAATAATGTGTAATAATGAAGTCTTAATACCCTGCGCTGAACCGGTCCTATAGAGTTCAGCGAGTCCGAATGGCTATGCTGACAAATGAGAAGCGAACATCTATCGCTCCGCTTCTGTGGCTACGGGACACCAAATACTTCTGAAATGGCCCGTAGGACAGTGTCAATAGAGACCTGAAATTGGCAGCAGGCCTCTCCTGTACTTTGGCAGCCCTCTCCTTATTGCTCTCCTGAAGCATGGAGCCAGATAGGAACCATCTTCTGGTTTATGATCATACCACATAACAGAGCGAGCAGGGAAGAGCATGCAACACTGGAGGCGGCACAGTCGCCTGCAGCTGCAGTGATTTGCGCCTTGCACCTGACAAATGTAACTTTTCCGCTCAGCACGTACCTCTGAGCAGAATACATCTGGGGCTCTCCTATAATACCACAGCCTGGCTGGCAGTCTTTACACAAGGGGCTAGCGCCAGCTGGCCTTGAGGCAGATGGGGGTTTGGAGACCCGGTTCCATGATGCATTGCTGCTCAGTGGTTCAAAGGTGTCATGAATAATAGGGGACACTGCAAAGAGGCCTGATGAAGCTTTGATATTTTAAATGCATGTTCAGAGTAGGATATAAGAAGACCAACCCCCACGCCAGCCTCGGTCACCCGCGACTCAAATGTCTCATGCATTATTCTGAGTGATATCTTTTGTTTTCTTTTGTTGTTTTTGTTCCCAATGTTGACATATTGGGTTAAGCAAGAACGCACAGTACTCCCAGTACTGTCATGAGCGTGTTCAGATCATTCTTACTGGAGCAAGACGTTCGGATAATGTCCAGGATAATTGTGCTACACAGTGCGAGACTGGAAGATAAAGAAGCCAGTTTTGCAAGATTTAGGCTCAATCCCTGACGTGCGTATAGGCTAAAAAAGATAGAAGGCATATATGTGACCCCGTGTCTGTGAAATCTGAATGTAATTTTGATATCTGGTGCATCAAACTTTGATTTTTACTCAATTGTTTTCACATTGATATGATCTTACTCAGTCAATATTAAAGATATGAAGGTAAGATATGAATCACTAAAAATGACTTTAGCTGGGTTTTACACATATATATATGGTACCAACTTGCAATAAGGTGTCATTAACATTAATTTATACGCTAACAAGAAACTAATAATGAGCAATATCTTTGTACAGCACTTATCAATCCATTACAACTTTTTATTGTTTATTTATGGTAGGTTATTGTGTATTAATAAATGTTAATAGGTAATTTTATAATAAATGTTTCAATTAAATGGTGGAGAAGAATTGTTTATTGTTTGCTTGTTTAACTGTGGTTTAAAAGTAGTTAACAAATAAAAACTTAAGTGTTATATTAAGTGTTATTATAGACAAGGTGAATTCAGGAAGGTTGTGACTTTTTGGGACATTGAGATGATGGTCAAAATCCTTGTTCCAATCTACCTGAATTCACCTACCTGTACGGTGCGCTTAACTCCCACAATTTACTGGGCAGTGGGCCGATGCATATACATATATAGAAACTTAGTACAGCATTGTTTTAATGGTGTAAAGGGTCATGTGTTCGATTCCCAGAAAACACAAATACACCCTTTAATGCATTGTAAGTTGCTTTGGCGTTTGCCAAAGTAATTAAATGTGAATGTAAAATGTAAGATTATGAAAATGATTCTATATTTATTGACTATATTAACTCTTTTATACCACAGGCCTGTAATTGATGAACTTTGCAGTTCATGAAATAAGATCTAGTAGGGCTCTTACCCCAACTTTGCTAATGACTTCAAGGAGACACATATTCCTTATGGTCATTAGGAACAAAGATTTTTATAGGCATATTATGGTTTAATAAAGAAATAAAGGCGTGACACTGGTCTTGCCCTCTTATTAGCAGATTATCCATAATACTTTGATTACCATGTTGTTTGATGCTCACTTGGCGTTCCCGATGATGCTCGGATCGTAATTTTCTCAACACCCACCTCGTAAAGGTCACCATCCGACAAACCAGTCATTATTATTTGCCAACATATATCTAATTATATGGGGTCACGTATTCTAATCGCATCAATTACATCTGAACGTAAGATCAAAGGGCGCACGCCCCATTAAAACCAACCAAAGTCATTGAGCTATTTAACACAGTTGGCATGCGAGTGCTTTTACACACCTGACTCGGCGAAACTGATTATTTCCGACGTTTCTTCTTGCACGTCGTTGTTGTAGGCGGCGTGTCCGTCTAAGTTGGGAATCTCAACCCTCCCGTCCTCCCTAACTTTACCCGCGTGCAGTTTGCGCAGCGCCGTAACCATGGCAGCTTTAGGAATGGGATGCGTGATATTGGGTCTTTCTCTCATCTGAAGTCGGTTCAATATGTGCCGTTTAACCGCTTCCAGAAAGTCCGTGTCCACTTGGCCCGTATCATCCCGATGCCCGAGTCCACACGAGACGCATTGGGAATCCTGAGACACTCGCTCAGCAACCACAGTGTACTGGAGCGAGAGCACGCAAGCCATCAAACAGGTTACAGGGAAGATGTAAATACTCATTTTCTTAAATAACGTGTCCACAAAATCAAACAAATCAGTTCATAAATCCCTACCGTGACCTACAAACAGGACACGTCTATACTTCCAACGACCTCCTGTGACAGATGTCCATTCATCGTAATGTTTTCAGTCATTTTGCGAGGCAGAAAGTGAGCACATACTGAGGAATACTGATGTTTACACGACAAAACTCAAGTCTTTATCAGTTTCAGTCGAAAACACGCGAAAACATCTCGTACTTGCCGAGAAAAGAAAGAGATTATACACGACGTGTACGTACGCAAAGAATCACAAAAGAACAAAATAAAGCGGTCACTGGCGCTCCGTAACTTTCCGCGAAACGGAAATAAAAACACCGATAACTCCGTTAAAGTTCAGTGTAGTCACAAAAGTCGTATCTTTCCAGTTGTATCTCGTTAAAACTGATGCTCATTAAGTGATAGTGTTGAAAATCCCGATGTTTTGAGTTTCTTCAGTCTCTGGAGAGATGTTGTCCTTTGGTTTGCTCTCTCGTGCAATCACGACACTAAAGGCACCTCGCGCTGAAACTGTTTTATATCTTCAAACCACGTGGGACCTTCAGCCAACGGGCATGAGAGATTATGCGCTAAAACAGGTTAATGAATGAATGAATACAATAGCCAAAATTAATTTAAGCCAGTTAGAAAAGACACTGGATCGTTATATTATACGGGACAATCATCTAAAACATTTACTCTATATTAACTTTCTACATGTACAGCTGTTTACTTACAATGTTAATATTTTCTTTAAAAAAATGCAATTTTGTATGTATGTATTTGAATAAGTATATGTTTCTTTCAAATGTAGTTTTATATTTATTTGACAAATGTTTATCAACACTGTTTTTTGTTACAGTAGAAAATATTTACATATACATCAATTGTCTTTAATATATTAGTAGTAGTTGTTGGTGCAGTTGCAAACTTTACTATTTGCGTTATTATTTATCTGTACAATCAAGTGCAACCTGCATTACTTTGTATGATCAGTTTTGTAACTCATTCCATAACTGTAATATTTCAAATCTTTATTTATATTATACAGATGCACTTGCAAGGTCCTAGACAGGTTTTAAGAAATTATACTTGACTAACAATCGATTTGTTTGTTGGACTAATACACTTGTCTATTTTCATGTACAGTTTGCTTTGTCAAATGTTTCTTCAACAATGGCAATCCTTTTCAGTCGATGCTATAGCGCCATCTATCGCGCTTTTTGGTTCTGCCTCATTTCATTCTTAGTTTCCAACTATTCGACATCAATTAATTGTTTAAATATGATAAAAATTCATTTGAAGTTCATATAAATTTATAGTCTACTTATTGTAGTATTACAAAGAGAAATATGCACGTTTTTAAACTCTTTATTATCGTAATGGGTCTCCTTTCTTTAACAACTTTTTAACTTTTTGATGAAAGTACAGTTTATTATTGCAAAACAAGAGTTGTCTTTTTTTTTTTTTTTTTTTTTTTTTTTTTTTTAACAAGAGTTGTCTTTCAAATTTGGTTTTATATTTATTTGACAAATTTTTATCAACAATACAGATTTCTGTTTTTTTGTTACACAGTGCAGTAGAACATTATTTACATATACATCAATTGTCTTTAATATATTAGTAGTAGTTGTTGGTGCAGTTGTAAACTTAACTATTTGCGTTATTATTTATCTGTGCAATCAAGTGCAACCTGCATTATTTTGTATGATCAGTTTTGTAACCCATTCCATAACTGTAATATTTCAAATCTTTATTTATATAATACAGATGCACTTGCAAGGTCCTAGACAGGTATTCAGAAATTATACTTGACTAACACTCTATTTTTTTGTTTGTTGGACTAACACACTAGTCCTTTTTGCTTTGTCAAATTGTTCTATAACAATGGCAATCATTTCCACCCGATGCTATAGCGCCATCTATCGACAAAAGCCTTTTGGTTTTGCATCATTTCATTACTAGTTTACAAAAATTCGACATCAATTAATTCTGTTTAAATAATATGGTGAAAATTCATTTGAAGTGTAAATTAATTTATATCTACTTATTGCAGTATAAAGAAGAGACATATGAATTTTTATTAGACTTTTTATCAAAAAAATGGCTCCTATTTATACTCGTAATGTTTCCTTTCTTGAACAACTCTCTAACTTTTTTGGGAAAGTACAGTTTGTTACTGCAAAACAAGCTATTTTTATTGCTAAATATGATCAAAATTGTCTTGTGTGGCACTGGTTAAGTGTCGCCCTCACGTGGTGCAGAACACTATAACATCGTATGTACGTGTCTGTAACAGTGTAGGAAACTTGAGCATATTTTTCACTATTTATTTTTATTATTTAAATGTTACATTATTTTTACAATGTCTTCCTTTTTCATATACATATTTAGTTCTAACTTTAATGCAAAATATGTATTTTTGTCTGTACAAAACACTGTGTAAAGTTATGTTTATATGATTGTTGAGAATAGATGTCATGTAATGTAATACATATTTAAATGAAAATGTACTTTTAAATGTACCAACATCCAGTATAATGCATGTTTGGGAGCAGCTGTTTTAAGGCAGTAAAGTTAATAGTACCATTCAAAAATTCAGACAGTGCAGGGTAGTAGCACTAGTAATGTCCATAGATCCAACGTTTAAATCATACAATTTTGTTCAAAAAGAACATACAATTTTCAATAAAAGTTCAACCTCCTGTATAAGTTTGTATTTTACAGTACCTGTATATAAAAATTGTTTTAGGATAATAATGACATACACTGTTAAGAGTTTGCACAAGACTGAATTCCATTTTAATGCAACCCTACTGCCACAGGATGTGGGTATTGCTACTAATTTCTCATAGAGAAAATAAGATGCAACACTAAAATCCTCTTTTTTCACATTTATGCCATTGGCATATGCCACACTGAAATCCGTTGGTGTCCTTGTACAGGTTTACCTCCCATTACTAAAAGCAAGTCTGGTATATGTAGAATAGCATCCTCAGCTTCTTCTGTCATGTGACTACTAACGTGTTTCTCACTAACAGCCTCTTGGTTCTCAAAAGTGAGACAGTTGCTTTTCAACTTGGCTTCTTTAAGTGCAAGTGTACTAAAATCTGGTAAAATCATCTTATTCTCCTCTTTAAAAGTCTGGAGCTCAATGTAGTTTTCTTGCATTGGGGAGTTAGACGGTAGGCACTTGTTCTTGAAAGGTCTCAGCTTATTATGTATGAAAGAATTAGGTATTTCCTTACAATGGACACCGGGTGGTACTGTGGGTTGGAAACTGGGACCTAGACCAATGCTGCAGTGATGAATCCGGTATGGAGAGGTAGATCCCGTTAGCAATGGGAGCTTCTTCCAGGTCATTGTGCTCAGGTTGAAACTCCACAAGATATTCTGAGGTAAACTCTGGGTTTCCCCCCCACCATAGATGAGCATGCTGTCCTTAAACAACACAGCAGAATGGCCAACCAGTCTTGAGGGACCTGAACTGCACAGTACAAAGAAATCTTTAAATGTGCATCAGATAATAGAATCGAAAACATTTCAAATAGTGGAATTATTGTTTAGATGCATGTCTGATGAGTACAAACAACAGCATTAAACTGTGTGGCAAGTAAACGTGTACACGGTTCGCAAAAAAATCATGTTATTTGTGTTGGAATAGCCTCCCGTTTGCCGATTTTGACTTAGGCCACGTAAACGACATTTTCAAGAGGAAACTTTATGTGTTTTGGATGTTCGTTTATGCAAATGTGGTTTTGGGGTTCTGAACACACAAACTTTTTGAAATGGTTTTTGAAAAAAACAACAACACCGTTATCATTTCCACGTAAACTGCAAAACCACAAATCTGTCAATCCGGTAATGGGATTCAGGCGGCCTATAGGAGTATGTTTACAAACCTTTTCCGCTTTATTATCCAGGCAAAACTTTTCATTGCTTTTTGTTTGTATTTTCACAGGTGTGTAATGTTTCTTTACAATATAACATTAGTAATTCCAGGCCTGGCATACATAATGTAGTGTTTTTAGTTATTTTGCAAATCTGTGTGAAAGGGGATTGTTTTAACAATGTTGTGGTGTGTAAGTGAAATTTTAGATGCCGCTAAAAACCCACCTTTAAAATGAGCAAATACGACAATGACATATGGCATAAAGAAAAGATACTTACTTGAATTTGATGCAGCTCCAGTTTTGACAGGTAAAATTCCATCTCCACAGGTCTTTCTGTTCCCTAAGGCCCTGAAGGCCACCATAGATGTACATACATTCCTGATGTGTTACGGCTGAGTGACCATGTCTGGGACCAGGACCACCTTGTATGTTATTAAGTAGTGACCACACCTCGGAATCTGACATAGAAAACATGATCAAAAAACTTTCCAAAATTCCAAAGTGTCCATTCAACTTTATTAAATATCTATAATAGATAAATTATTAAACTTGTGTTCAACGCAAAGACTTTTTTATATAGGTTTTCACTTGCCCTGCCAAAATATTCACTGGCCCCAACAAAAAATACGGAGCCCCTAAGGGGACATGGAGCAAAAATTAAATAAAGTGAAACTTTGGCGTGCGCACGTGAAACTATTGCACACACACGCGAAACTATCGAGTTTAGTTTTGCGTGCGCATGTAAAACTTTCACACATGCGAAACTAAACTTTAAAAAAAAAATCTGCACATGACGGTTTCGCGTGAGCACATGTAGCTAAACTTTAGATTTTTTTTTACTCCAATGTCACCTTAGGGGCTCGGTAAAAGAAGATTTTAGTGTCACATATTTTAAATAATTCAAAAGTCAAACATAATTGTATATGTAACATCCATCAGGTGCAGTGCCCTTATGCTCCGCCAGAGGGCACTCCCTCTTGGACATTATTATTCATTATATATTATCTCCCATAATCCTTTGCTTGGACTCATTACCCATCATAGCCCACACCTGTGTATAATTATCATCTGTTACCCATGTTTATATAAACCTGGTTCATTGTCTCATTCATTGTGAAGTATTGTTTAACTGTTACCCTTAGTTGTCTTGCCTTATTCATGTTTCAGTCCAAGGGTTTATGTTTTGTTTATTGATTAATTACCATGTATGACCTTTTGCCTGCCTATGGATTATGTTTATGGATTAAACTTCAATAAATGATTGCGTTTGGATCCACACCTTGCCTTGCCTTTGTCTCCACGTACTGTCAGGATCCTGTCAGGATCTTGTCTTGTATTACATCTAGTTCATTGTGACAGGGTTCTGACAGTACCATGTTTTGTGTGGGAACATGTGGCTATGGATTATTTATTATCAGGCCATGTGTTTTCCTTGTCCCGTCACCTTTTACCCGATTCCTTACCTGTTATGATTTTCACCTGTTCCCCTCATTAGTTCTCTTATTTAAAGTCCTTGTGTTTGCTGTTCTGTGTGCGTTCATTTTGTAATACTGTGTCCACATTTTGTTATCTCGCCTGTGAGTATTTTGTATCTAGTCTGTTATTTGTTTAGTTTATTGTTAGTTTCCTTGTCAAGTTTAGTGTAAGTTTAGTGTTCATCCTGTCTTGTTTTGCCCCCTCGTGGGTTTTGTTTTCCCTTTTTTGTTCAATAAAGTCCTGTATTGTTCACCCCTGTCTGCGATTGGGTTCATCCGTTGGAAATTCCTAACAGTATAAATATACATTTTATTCATCATTTTTTAAGACAAAGTTAACATTCGCACCCTTAAAATGTGTCTCGATAGTAACACTGCATAAAAATATTCTGCATGTTTTTCAAGTACAAACGCGCAAATGTCATGCCATGTTATCGTTCTTCTCACCAAAATTAAATTTCCAGAATTCCTTTGTTGATCCTCTTATATCCATGTATCCACCATAGACATACATAGATGACCCAAAGGTGACTGCACTATGCCCCTTCCTATTTAATGGTGTCACTCCCTATAAAAACAAATCACTATAATTAAAGCCTTATACGGTAACTGTTTCAGCTGTACAAGTACAGATTTTTTACAAGAAATATTTACCAGTACAGTTTCAATCCCAGTTTTCCAGTTAATCCAGCATTCTCTAACTGCAAAGAATATAAAACAAAAGAGGTGAACAGCACAGTGGCATAAAGCAACATGGTTATTAAAACAACTTGGAAAATAACAATGCTGTTATTATGTGCCTAAATATGTGTCACATTACATAATAAACAATACCTGCATCAAACACCCACAGAGGTATTTTTGAGTTACTATATGCTGAATCTTGCAGTCCTCCAAAGACGTAAAGAAATCCCTAAAATGGAAGATGATATAAGCTATCTTCTTAACAGTACATGGCGTTCTCAAAGACCAGTCAGTTGTGGTATTCTATTTTGCATATTAAATGCTTGCTGTATATTTAACCATTTTTAACACAAGTGCTTCTCAAAATCTTCAGCGTGCGTAAATTAGAGAACATACTGTAAAATCTACAAAAAATCATGACAAAAGTCATGATTGTATCTGGTGAACCATTTCATTTCATATTTGTGAGCTTGTTGTATTTACCTGATGCGCTACCATGGTATGTTCCTCCAGTTCTTCAGGTGCTTCCTCACAATTACAGGGAAGCTCAGTCCACTGGTTTAGTACTACAAATAATACACAATATCACTGAATGAATGACCAGACCATCACAGATCAATGCTGCAGGAATGCTGTTTTAGAAAAAAACTGCATAACAGCAATAGAAAGCATGTGTCATAAAGACCAGGCCAGGCAGCATAGATATTTAACAATGACTTACCCACATTATATTTCCAGAAATCTCTCAGTGAGCATTTTTCCCTGCCTCCTAGTACGTACACATATCCACTGTGTGCACAAGAAGCATGCTTGTAACGATCACGTGGTGCAGGGGTGTCCTGAGATACTGAGGTCCACAAACAAGCACCGCTCCCTTGGTTCATACTTGGGCTCTGATAGTCTCATGGGTTAACCTGTGAACACACAGGGACCGCTAATGAAGTCAGGTTAACAATAGCACACAGAAAAAGCAAAACATTTATATGGAGAACAGGATTTTTTACTATGTGTTTGGTAATACATTAGACAACTGTTAAGCAAATATGTGACCAGGAATAACGAGAAGTATGCATACTGTAGTAAGCAACATTGAGGTTTAGAGCAATGCACATAACAGTATTTGAATATAAAAACATGTACACTTTTAAACTACAGAAATTAATAAATATATATATTACATAGTTACAGACGTCTATAAGTGTTGCATAGGCACAGTTCACCATTAATACAATAGTGTCTGTGTTAACATTTACACATTTTGCAGACAACCGATCCAACAGCCTTTGCATTGCAAATGCTCTATGACCACGAACAGTGAGTCACAGGGTTTTCTGCCAACCTACCAATAATATATTGTAAAATCTTAAAACAGGAATACCAAGTGAATGAAAAAGTATGTTTAACAGCAAGTTAACATGCTCTGAACTAAAACCTTTATGAATTAAATGCCTGTTATTGATACATTGATTGTGTTTACATTGATTCATCAGGCTCACATTGTTTTTACGTGTTGATATTACAAGTTTATAAACAAGTAATTAATGGTTTAAGCTTTAATCCTTAAACTTATTTGTAATGTTTTTTTTTTATAAAACCCCTTTTTATTAGCTAAAACGTATTCTCGACGTTCACGTGCAGTTACTGTGTTAGCCCGTTATCCAGTAACGTTACATATGTCTCGTTTCACACGCGTGTAATATGAGCATTATCGTGTACCCATGAAACAATGTTTCACAAAGACTTTACCAAGATGGATTAATTTCGTACAGTAACTTACGTAATAAAATAAAAAGCTTGTACTAGACTTAAAGAAAGTAGTAAAGACGTCACATGACCGCAGGGAAGAACCGTTTCAAAAACTGAAACTTCTCTTCGTAAGACGCGTAAGTTAAGTGTTGGTGTCGTTATTGTAAACATTTAGATTAACTTGTTAGTGATTAGTAGCATTTCAACGCTTACCGATAAGATTCGTCAGTGAATTTCCTCCGTAATCCTTTTTTAAGCGATAACCGAAGATATATAACCGATCACATGTACAATATTTTTCCACTATCTGAGAGGGCGGGGCAAAGACTTGCTGCGCTGACTTTTCTTAAGAGGGTCTCGATACTGTGACTGCATACACTCCCTTTTTTTTTTTTAACAAAGCTTACCAGAAACAACTGTTTACGTTTCAAAGATGCTTTTAACCGAAAAACATAAGGCAGATTAACTGCTTATATCTAGCCTCGTGATCGCTGACCATCATTTCAACCTTGCTAGATATCAGTGTTTGTAGACATTGAAATGTTTGATGTGTGAAGCTCAGGCAGTGCACAGTACAAAATAAAGAACATGGGTAAAACAGCAGAGAAAGTAAAACAGTATCTAAAAATGTTTCAATAGTGTATATATTTACAAATATATAACATGTGTAATGTTAAAGTACGCCTTTTAAAAGAAAACACTAGTGTATGCAATACAAATATTGGCATGTAAGGTATGTGTGCAAAAATGTTGTATGTTGTTCTGTGGTCGAGCCGAAATCCAGGTGTGAACTTCAAAGTCACACTCACTAACGTTAGTTACTGTACATGAAAACGGAAATTTTCAGACAACCAAGTGTTAAAAAGAGTAATAGGCCTACATCTGCTAGTTGAGATGCCTTGCCGTATACTAAAAATGAATTCTTGCAGACTTTATATTTACATTTGTGCTTACTTTTAGATTTAGCAAACACTTTTGCCGGAGTGAAAATATTAAGAGATATCTGACCAAATTAGCAAAGCTGCACTGAGATAGTACCACCAGGAACTCAGCAATGATAACCTGCCTAAATTACTATTTGTGGCACTCATGCAAAATGAAGTTTTTTAAGTGACCTGTGGCCCCACAGAGGCATCCATATCACATGACATCCGCCAGGCTATCATTCACTTGAACAATAAAATCATTAATGTTGTTTATTGACTTCAGTTTAACATTCAACATTTGTATCATGACCAACATTTTCCAACAAACTCTCAATATTTAGACTGAATACACTCTATATATGGATCCTTGATTTTCTAACTAACAGATCCCAAACAGTCAGAATGCATTATTTTGTTTTTTGTTTTATGAAGGGGTATTTATTTGATGGCTTGGTTAGGATAGAGGAAATAGGTAAGTATGTACAGTACTGTATGATCTACTTAAGGATGCCCCATAATATCCAGACACGAAAAGTAACAAATGGCTTAATTTGAATATTTTAATAACATTTTATATAATTTATATGCAACATTGTCACAAGTGTTATGCTGAAAGGGACAGAGGCAGACTATTATACTCAACCAAATATAACTGCAATATTTAAAAAATGAAAGTAAAAACATTAAAACAATGATAAATGTATAAGGAAGGAAGACAATGTATTATCTGTGATCTGTTTATTACATCATATCCCGCTTGTTTTTTTCCCTTACTACAGCGCGTCCAGAAGGCGGGGAGTACGCGTAATGACATCACATCCGGTTCATTTGCATGTCGTGAGGGTGAGGTTTTGGTAAAACCGACAGTGCCTGAGAAACTCGAGTGTGTGTTTGATACGGAACAGGCGTTTAATGCGTTTCACCAGATAGCATCCAGACACTGTGGAGGACAAAGTTACCGAGTGGTAATATGTCTTTATTTACTAAATGTCTATTGATTTGTTATTTCTTTATTCTGGATCCAGAAATGATCTACGTTAGCTCTAGCTTTGTTACTGCTCGAGACACAGTTACATTTCCCATGGAGCATTTGGTTGTGTATGAAAATGTCACTTCAAGAACAGCCAAAAACACAATAATTTCATATCTACAGAGGATGTCAACTCATGTGATGTCAGTATGCTCACGACACGCGGCCGTTTTTGTTAATGTCAAACTCATTCGGTTAAAGCGTATCGTTAACGCCTTAATGTAGATTTGTTGATTAAAGCAACTGGTTAACGTTAATCAAAGACATTTTGTATTGTATTTGGATGTGAATTTGAATTACTTGCTGTAGTCGCCCAGTTATTAGCCACACAGTTATTGACAGTCATTGAAATCATCAGCTAACGTTATGTTCAGTTTTTGTTCTCATACTTTTGTGTACATCTTAGTTATTTGTGTTTACACAATACAGTTTCAGCTTTGAAATGTTTTGGCTTTTACAGCTTAGGATTTCATCATTTTGACGATTCATAATAGATGGTTATTCATGTTTGCCTGTTTAGGTGGTAAATTAAGGTTGAAGATACCTGCATGCACATTAACCTTGAAAGCAGGCCATTATGTGATTTGAGCACAGTCAGCTGTTTTGTGCGGTTTGTTTATCATTCAGTGTTTTTTATGGTTAGCATGTTTTTTCATTTCATGTATCAGTTCTTGCTTAAAATTCATTCATTGTTTGGGTGTAACCTCACTAGCATTAGTGGCTTTGCACTAGTATTCTTATCACAATAAATATGGGAGGGGTAAAGTCCTGGCTCTGTTACCTCAAAGTTGTTTGTTCCATCTTAAATAATGACATAATTCCCCTTAAACACTTCAATATTTGAATGCTTTGTTTCTAATTTAAAGTCCCAAAATCTAATTCTATAATATAAAAATATTTTTTTGTTATTAACTCCATTTCATTACCAACCCATTCATGTGGAATTGAAATAAAATTAATTTGAAGAATGTTTACTGAGCTATTGCATTGAGGCAAATATGGAAGTATGAAAGTGTATATGAAGAGTTCCGTTGCAAAACGAGACAACTCCGTTTTTAACATTTTTGTCAAAACATGTTTATTATTATGTTTTCATGTTATTATTTTGTTTTATGGTGCTACTTAGCTGTATTTTTAAGTTATGAAGTTTTAAATCACAACAAACCAACTGCAGTTGAATTGATATTAATTTGAATGCACAACCAAAAAAACGAGATTTATGAAAAATAAAAAAAGGGAGTTTTCTCGTTTTGCAACGAAACTCTTCATATACAATATAGGTGGTTTCAGCAGTAACAAACACACGTCTTTTGTGGAACAAATGTAACTTCTGTAAACTTTTGCAAAGAATCAATAACAATAGAGTCCATACAATGTTAACTACAGATTTGAAAACCTCCTTTAAAATAGTGTTGATCCATGATCACAGTCTCCCCTCATCTTTAGAAAAAACAAGACATTTGTTATTTTTTACTTTCAACTGGGTATTTGTCCCAGAGTTCAGTTTAGCCATTAGCCAGACCATTAAACAATCAGAGACCAGACGTGTAACCCTGTCAACGCGCGTGCGTCCGATAAAAACAGTCTTTAAAGAGTTATTTAATTTTACATACACCGATTTAAAAATAGTTCATATAGTAAATGTTTCTAGTGCAGTACCTCACATTTAAATGACATATAAGTTTCTTATCCCTTTAGGTTGCAAGAATGTCAATTCGCTAGTTTAATCTGAAACAAACAAACAAACCTGCCCATGCTTAACAACACTGTCTACCATTCAGTTATGTTGATGTAGCCTGACAAGTTAGTAGGTTGATGTTGCTTTAGCTTGCCTTTAACTTGCTAGCTATATTGTCTGCTTCCTGCCTGGCTTTATTTGTTATTACCTTTCCAACATAGATGAGATGTTTAGAATAGCTGTTGAATAACATCACCTGGTCAGACATTGCTCCTTAACATACAATATAACCAGTTTAAACAGTGTCTTGTGTCTCTACTCAACAACCTGTAATGCAATTCAGAATAGAAATAAATCTAATTCTGACAACTAAATGTGACATCTGTGTGGGGTCAAAGAGCTGAGGTGACTACTGCTCAGCTGGTCATGTGATCTCACCATAGCAGCCAACCGTGAATGGGTGCACCGTGAACCCTCATGAAAAAATCATCTTAGGCGTGCATAATTTTGAACACATTTGTTTACAGGTTTTTATCTGTTTAGTCAGCCCTTGTGATCTGCTTACTGAAATGAAACCAGTGGATAAAGAGCAAGTTCTCCTTTTTATTACCAGCTGCCTCATACCATCATATAGTGCATACTGTTTACTTCCTCGGCCAGAGGAAAAATGTACTTCGGTACATGTCCCTACATGGTAGCGGTCCTTTCCTGGTCTTCGGTCATGTTAGCTTAGGTTAATGCAAAGGTTAGGTTAATTCGGGTAGGTTGGATTAGGTTATGCAAATGTTATGGGGTCAGGATTTTTATCATTGGATACTCTTGTTTATTGTAGAACAGTACACAGAGGTTGTATTCTGAATTGCATCAGTCTAAACTTGTGGCAGCAATATGTAAGACCATCAAAATCAGTCATTAAATTTTTGGTTTAGACTTCGTGCTCTTAAATACTGTGACATGAGATTGTTCTCTTGTACCGCACACCCCTTAAGTGTGGAGTGGAGTTTGTGTCTGGCGATGCGATAAAATGGTTTGAGATAAACAGAGAGGGTCTGCTGCAAGTTTAAGTGCATTTTTATTGGATACAGCACTGGATTACATGTCGAGAAATAACTATAAACTAACTTTTTAGTTTTGTTATTTCAGAACAATGTATAAATATAATTTTGGAACGGTACAAGAAAAATGCCTTGCAGAGACATCATTGAGTGTTTTTGAGTTCTGACTGAGATGGTTTACGGTATTTCACTTGCTCTGAGGATTGGTTCGGTAAGCCAGGCTGTTGAAATTAAATACGCTTTTTTCCACAGAGCAATGAGCAGCAGTGAATAAAAATAATTTAATATGGAAAGTTAGTAAAATAATTGTTCAAATCTGTTTTTATTTGTTTCCAAGAGTATAATATTGTGGCAGCTCTTGTTTGATGGTTCATGGACATTAGTGCTAGAGTTTGTTTGAAAAGATTATCCAGCAGCTCTGTGAAAAGAGGCTATCAATTGGAGGAGAGCTTAACACCACTTCATGCCAGATATGGGTAACAAAATGCCTATAGTTCAGCACCATGGCCTTTTAAATATCTCAATGAGGCCTCTGTGTCCCAGCTTTAGATGGTTAGTATTCATCAGAGATGGTCACCTTGAATTTGTGGAGGAAGCAGGGGATTTAGAGGAAAGAGGATCTTTTGCATGTTTCTGCACAGACTTGTGCATTTTTTGTAGTTTTTCATTCATTTGAAAAGAAAACCCATATAGGTAACTTTCTAAAGGGACTTTCTAAAGAGGAACAACTTGAAAGGTATAATTCTTCCATAATACTTTACTCACCCTTATTATGTTGTAAACCTGTTTAGGGCTGCAACTAACGATTATTTTAATAATCGATTAATCTGTCGATTATTTGTTCGATTAATCGATGAATCGGATAAAAAACAAAAAACAAGAAAAGCATTCATTTCCAACCCCTTATTCAAAACAGAACTAAAATCTTTAGAAAGTGCACAAACTTGTTGCTCATTGAACACACCTGAGCTGTTGCAATAATAATAAAATAAAATTAAAATGGACTAACACAAAAAATACACATGTATGCTTTACATCTGCCAAATATATAGACTTTTTATGATGCATTTCCCATCAAGAAGCCTCTCTTGGTGGGATCAAAAAGATAGTATACGAGTACACTCTCAGAAATAAAAGTACAAAAGTTGTCACTGGACAGTACCCTTTCAAAAAGGTACACATTTGTACCCAAAAAGTGCATATTAGTACTTCAAAAGTACATATTGGCAGTTCAAATATACATATTTGTACCTAAATGGTACATATTAGGACCTTTTATAAAGGGTACTGCCCCAGTGACAGCTTTGTACCTTATATTTGACTTTATGTGTTTTCTCTGATCGGATAGCTATCTCATTTGGTAAAACTGTTCCATTACATTTGGCCACATAAATGCGTCTTGTGAAAACGGAAAATGCGTCTTCTACTCCCGCCCAAAATGCAAATACACCATTCATTACTTCGCCTTAAAAATGTAAGACGCTGTTTATGCAACAAAAGGCGGCACTTACTGTATGTTGTATTGTATGTTGGGCCGGGCACGCGCGTCTCCTTGCTCTGCATGAGCTGGAGCGCGCAGTACAGAACAGCAGGAGAGTGACGCCGCGATGATTTAACATACAGGTCCATGACGGGGAAAAGCGTTCATACAACTCTCTCTCAACGTTTTATTTCTTTGTTTAATATCATTAGAGTTTGTCATTGGAGTTTTTTTCGTTCTAGAAACTTTTTTTACTCGCTGTCGTCGCTCCATAAAGCATAAGCGTGTCGTCTTTGTTTGATTACCTCTTTGCCGGCTATAACTTCCAGGTGACGCGCTAACGTTTGGGAGGAGTAAAACACTGACATGTGGTTTTCCTCTACCTTTGCTGTTTTTTTTATATTTTCCCCGCCGCCCTGTAATTTCTCCGCCCTGTCTATGAGGCGCCAAACTCTGCAAGCAACAGTGCGCGAGAGAGACCGACGCTCCGTCCCAAACCGCATACTTCCATACTATATAGTAGGCGAAAAGCACTACTTCTCGTACTCTTTGCCTACTATATAGTAAGGAATTAGGCGGTTTGGAACGCAGTGCGAGTGTGTTCACTCCGCTTCGCGCTTAACTGAAGTTTTTCCTTTTTTTTTTTAATTAAACGTCTCTGCGTCACGCGACACAACGAATCGATAATGAAATTCGTTGCCAACACTTTTAGTAATCGATTTTTATCGATTAAATCGATTCGTTGTTGCAGCCCTAAACCTGTTTGAGTTTCTGTATTCTGTTGAACACAAAATATGATATTTTAATAAATAATGATAAGCACACAGTTGACGGTACTTACTGTCTTCCATAGTTTTTGTAGATCAATGGGTACCATCAACTGTGTGATGATGACAGAATTTTCATTTTTGGATGATGATCCTTTTAAATTGTGATGAACTGTAAAATCTAACAGTTATACTATTTATTTTATTATAGGTATTAGGCAAGCCATTGCTCATACATGGTTTCAGTGGCAACAATATAAACACACAGATTTTTGGACCAAACTCCGCTTCTGTTAGATTTCCGCATAGAATCAATAACAAAGAGTCCCTCTAGAGCAGATTATTTCTGATAACAAGCAAAATAAAATAACCAAGAAATTACCTTAATTCAAATCAGAGTTAAGCGTATCAACCATTACACTAAGCTAACGTTATTAATTTGTAAAATTAGTGTATCCAGTGTTGGGTACTAAGGGTGTCACGATTTAGATTTTAAATTGCAATCAATCAAAATTAAGTCACAAACTCGAACTTCGAATTAAAAAATAAAATGGTTGATGCTGCCACGCCCCCATGTCATGTCTGTTCTGCTTGCCAAGCGAAAAAAAAAAAAAACATGTGTTGAGTGCTGCGAGTCAACCTCCTCTAACTTCGCTAGCTACAGCCAGTTAAAAGATAGCATGGCAGATGCAGGAGACACCACGCGAGCTGCTTTTTACCCTTTACATGGGAAACAACAAACAGCAAGCGCCTTCAGCTGAACTCAATCAGAGCAGCATCTGTGACAGGACCGGTCGTTTCTCTGAACTGAGATCTGTTTAAGTTTCATAACTTATTTCAGTTGCTTAAGAGTTATAAAAACAGCATTTAAACATGACTTATTGGGGTATAGTCTCACAATCTCGTCTGACGAAAATAAAAGCGCATTTTTAAGGTGCAAAGTACTGACAGGAATGTTCATCTAACAGGAAGTTTTGTTTTATCAGGTATGTGCATGTACCATATTTTTCCACTGGCAGCACAACTAACATGGCCGAGGATTTGGAGAATCGTGATACGCCTTTTAGCTACAGATCCTTAAATTCCTGCCTGGCGGCCAAATCCACACAGCTGTGTGATCCATGCTCACTGTCTCCCTTCGGTTTTTGGAAACCGAAACATTTTTAATTCTCCAAAAGGTATTTGTTCCAGAGGTCAGTTTAGTCACTAGCAAGACTGATAAACAAGCACAAACCGGAAGTTAGCTTCAAGCCAGGTGCGTAACCGTAGCAACCTGCATCCAATGAAACTGTCATCAAGTTAAAGGTCTGTCCTCTTATATTCTAATGATTCTTGTAGCTTAATCTGGCTTTTGCAAGCGTAACAAATTGCATTATTTGTGGTCATCCAAGCAGAAACTAGTTTTACACACCACTGTGCCCTCTAATATAAAGCTTAACTGGTACCAACACTACAGTTAAATCAAAGATAGGAATCATGTTGGGTTTGCATTTGTCTGGGAATTTTTTTATTCTGTGTTGTTAAATTTGTTTCTCTGCTGCAAAATAAAGGAAGCCGATTCAGGGCTCGCAAAATCCCTGGTAGCCCTTCAGGCAGGCACTCTTTCATTTTTGGTAGCCCGAAATGAATATAAGTAGCCAGAATAAAAAAGACACTGTTCAATGTAGAATATTGATAAATCCTGGATTTCCATGTAAGCCAACTATTCCTGCCCATCCCCAGCTAACAATTTGGTTCCCAAAACTTTCACCTAACATTAGTTTTTGGTTTCTAGAATGTTATTTTCTAAGGTTTTTGGTTAATAGCAAGGAATGTTTTCTTAAAGAAATTGTTATTTTTAGATTATTTTAACGTTCCCCTAACGTTAGAATAATTGAATCGTTATATTACTGAAATATTATATGAATGTATTATAATAACACAGGTTATTTTTAATAAAAATACCTCAACACATCACACATTGTATTTAGATAACATATTTTATCAAATATAAACAACCACGGACTTTAACACAATATAGAAGACTTAAAACAGATATTTATTAAAAAGGAATAAACATTTAATTCCCTTTAGGTTAACAGATCTTACCTTAGTCGTTTATTTTCGCTAGAATAATGTTAGACTCTGAGGTAAAACGAAATGACAAATAAACATTCTATTCGCTTTAGGTAAACAGATCTTACCACTGCTGTTTAGTCACCTATCAAAGCTTTTAACATCATATTCTCCTAATAGCGTAGACGTGTCAAATCGATCGGAAATCCCTCAAATATATTTTCCTTCTCACATATTTAAGTTACGTACTGAAGAAAGAAACACTAAAACAATGTTAGTCTATGAGATAAAAATGAAATAACATTATTATTTTTTTTAAATGACTTGAGTTTGCGCTTTTTTCTGAGCACAAGAGCAAGCAGGTGCTCG
This sequence comes from Paramisgurnus dabryanus, assembly GCF_030506205.2. NCBI lineage: Eukaryota > Metazoa > Chordata > Actinopteri > Cypriniformes > Cobitidae > Paramisgurnus > Paramisgurnus dabryanus. The sequence goes on from NC_133351.1 coordinate 11,478,039, forward strand.
TGAAGAGCAAAGCCAGGAGAAGCGCGTGCAGAGGGTAGCGCGCATATCAGACGAGCACATTAAAGGGTGGGTTTACTTATACTTTCACTTCATTTCCCGACAGTTTCAATTGTAACGTGAGGATAATGACTGACAAGAGGACGCTGAAATACATACAATATAATTGCCTAACTAAATCTGAGACAAAGCAAAAACATTAAAGTATTATTTCCTACCCAAGATATCCCAACGGGCAGGGCAGAGATACATTTTTGTAGCCTGACAGGAATTCACAATAGCCCCGGGACGTCGGGCTAGTGATTTTGCGAGCCCTGCGATTTAGATTATATGTGCAAATCTGAAGATTGCGCACACTAGTGATAGGCCCATATATCGGGCAGATATTTGCGAGTTTTATGTGTATCGGCATCCACCAATAGATGGCTGCCGTGTTCGCCGTTTTTTTCTGACATTAGTAACAGAAAGAGATCTGGAAGCCGCTTGCGATTGCAGGTCATGTGACCAAAATCAACCAACCTTTCCATGAAAACATCGAAAGCTCGGCCTTACAGCTGATCATAGCTGGACAAAGCAGGTTTTTATTTCTCATCTCTATGGGGCGGTTTGTTCCGGACAGGGATTAGACTAGTCCTAGACTTAAATAATTGTAAGAACTGTCCAAACTTATAACATCTCTTTTTAACATCAGTGCCCTGTGTTTTGCCTCAAAATGGACACATGTAATGTTTTTAGTAAGGCATGTTTGTTAAAACTAGTTATATTTCCTAAGTAAACTAAGCTCTAGTCCTAGTTTAAGATAATTCCTGTCTGGGAAACCACCCCTATATATATTTGTAGTAGTAAATGCTAGGAATCAATATCCTGATAGTTCCTCATCATTGTGGAGAGTGCAGTTCATGGTTCCATAGCACCCTCACCTGTTTTTACAATTTGATAAATATAGTTTTTTTTTAAAGTTCAATAAATGTTACTTTTTTAAATTGAGACTTGTAACATTTGGCATCATCATTGTGTCATTTTTATGATGTAAATTGAGTGAGCAAAAGCAGTATCGGCTTCAAATATCAGCTCAAGAAAATCGTCAGCCTGTATCGGTCATCGGCTAAGGCTGATGAAACAAAAATCGGTATAGGCATCGGCACTGAAAAATCCATATCGGTCGATCCCTACTGCACACCATTACCAGCGTATGGATGTGAAGTGATGTACTACTAACATTTTACAAAACCTACAAAACAATTTGCCATACATGCTCGTATGAATCAATAGTGGAGGAAATTAATTAATTGGGCTTGATTTACTCTCTACACTTCATTTACTGTGTTGTAGGATGTGTAAGTATTTCAGTTTACTTTACAAAATAGGCCAATGATGCAATTTGGCAGGAAATGGCCTTGAACACATCTGAAAGCAATGGCTCGTATCAATAAACAATGATGTCAGATCCTGGCTTGTCATCACTTTGTTGTTTTAATTAATTTGATATTTTTATTTTTCTTATCAAGCATACTATTGGCAGAAATGTAATTTGTTAAGGATACTTTAGGATCCTTAATGCTGTTCTCACCTCAAATATATTTTAAAACTGTAGTGACTGTATGTGTTCAGTAGTGTAGTTTATCTGTGCTTCCCTGGGGCAGAAACCGTCTTCATAACCTGCCTGTACTGGCATGTTTTTATCTTTCTTTTCCTGTAAACTACTTCCTCTAGTATACTTGGTAACAGTTAGGTAGATCTCTCTTATAGAAGAGAGCTTATCTTTGCTTTCTGTTCCCTGCTGGCAAAGGGGATGAGACTGTACAGGGAAAGTATGCAGGGTAGTGAGCACATAATTTGAAAGCAGAGAGGGGGGTTCAGAGCTCTATCGGGACTTGGCCCAGTTATCCCCCTGTTTTTCCCATCAATCTGGGCAGGAAGTTCCAAACAAGCCAGCTTAGTGAAGAAAAAGTCATCTGGTTTCCTGTAGGTCAGATATTTCCTCTAGCACAGCATGTCAGATGGCATGCACAGATTTTTTTAAGGTTGTTTCCAGCTACTCAGCTTAAAGGGATAGTTCACCAAAAACTGAAATTTATACTCTAAAAATTATGGATTATTATCAACCCAGCCAAAAGTCAAAAAGGGATAAAGGCAACCTGTTAGGTTATATTTAACCCACTATGCATGGTTGTTTCAACACAAATGCTGGGTCGTTTTCAGTAGGGGTGCACCGATAAATACACTAATAATAGGTGGCCGATAACTATTCTGATTTGCACAGCTGATATTATTCACAGCTATTTCATGTACTACGACTACAGTAAGTCCTTATCGATCTGAAATCACTGTTAGTTTGACTCGTTCATGACATGCACTTGATAAAGCAACACTCATCAAACATAATAGTTATACATATTCTTTATTATCATGAAAAATGCCATTTCCTGGAGCTGCGTGTCAAAGCTGCGTGTGTATGGTTCTTCGTCTTTAGCGCATATTGAGTTTCTGCACGAGAGCGCCCTCTGGCTTTTGGATGTTGCGGCATTTCACAGTAATTCATTGAGAAGCATAGCAAGCATCATTGGCCGATATATCGGTGCACCCCTAGTTTTAACCCATTGTTGGGGCAAATATAAACATTTTCTGTTTCTACCCAATTGTTTGTCCCTTTTTGACCCAGCGCTGTTTGAAAATAACCCAGAACCTGAATTATTTTCTTCTGTAAACCAAAAGTATATATAAAAAAATCACAGTTATTGTAAGAGATGGCCGTGTCTACAACATGTATCATTTGTCTTTGTGTTGTAGGCCTACACACACACACACACACACACAAAAAAAATGCTGGGTTATTTTCAATCCAGCATTGGGTCAAAAAGGTACAAACCCAGCTGTTGGGTTAAATTTGAGTTTCTATTTGACCCAACAATGGGCCAGGGCACAAAATAAAGTATTGTGTGCTTGGCCCTCAGTCACTACATACAGACAAACAAACAGAAAATATATTGTATATTTATGCAATGTTACCATCGAGACACATTTTAGTTGTTGCAAATGTTAACTTCTCTCCTACCTTATTGGTTGTTGTGGACACTGCGTGTGCTGCGTATTACATCAGCTGGTAGAGCAAAGAGACGTTAGGTTGATAAGTATGAGGCCAAATTGCACAGTTTGTTTCCAGGTAAAGCAGACAAGTCGGGAGCCTTTTTCGTTGGGACAAGCAACTACCATCAGGGCTCAACGCAAATAATTTTTTATACTGGCCCGGTCGGGCCAGTGGTTCAGGTTTTCACTTGCCCTGCCAAAATTTTCAACGGCCCCAATAAAAAATTTCAGTGTCACTGTCACATATTTAAAAATAATAATTCAAAAGTCAAATATAATTGTTTACATATACAACAGACATCTTACAACGGTAAAAGGATCCCAACTTTTCTGCTTTACCCGTAAACTGACAGCAATTGTTTATTTCGGCGTGTTTTACCCAAGTAAATGTCTGCTTCCAAGATCTAAATTATATACATTGATGAAAATATATCCTAGTGACTGAGGGTGCAGCACTGGCCCGATCGGGCAAGTGACAATACTTTTTACTGGCCGAACGTCTCTCATGCTTGCCCCGGGCCACCAGCAGTCCTTTATGTTGGGCCCTGACAATAAACAAAACCTTGAAGCTTTTAAGAAAAGCTGACAGCACATGAGGCGTGCATGTTGTCTAAAAGGGTTGCCAAAAACTCTTTATCCTGATATTCCTGATATATATGACTTTGAAATCCTTTTTTTGGTGGGGCCAGTGGAAATTTTGGCCGGGCAAGTGAAGCCTGAAAGACTGGCCCGACTGGGCCACTATAAAAAATTATGTGCATTGAGCCCTGAATGGGTTAAAACAACCCAGCATTTTGGTTTGGAACGACCCAGCATAGGTTAAATAGGTACCTTTTTGAACCGGCTGAAAATAACCTACTTTTTTAGAGTGTAAAGTAAAACAATGAGGCTGTTTACACTTGGCAATAACATGCGTTTTCGTCGATCGTATCACAAGTGGACGACGTTAATGCCAGGTGTAAATGGTGTTCAAAACGTTTTGAACGCGTCCACTTTCCACCACTTTCAACCACATCCAGAGGTAGTCGAAACCACTTTCGATCCGATCGCTTTAGAGTTGCGGAACGCAAATGTGGTTGAATGTGTTCGAACAGCCACACGCGACCGCCTTCTCTCCGCCCATTTATCTATCTGAGGTATTAAACACAAGTTTTACGTCTTTTTTTGACTTCTGGCATGAACATACGGTGAACAGCGCTATTTTTAGCCTTTCATTGATAAAACTAAAGCGGAGGATCTCCGTAGTCTCGTTTTGAAAGCATGAAAGTTGCGCGATCCTATTTCATCAATTGCGCTGAAAATTCAGAGAAAGCTCTCATATATACACGTAAAAAAACACTGTGCAGCATGTATACTTGCTAAACAAGCAGCGGACTCCGACATAATATTAGTTTGCGTCCATATAAACTCATAATTACTCCCGCTCGCGTTTGAATGACAGCAGAGAGACTCGCCCACCGTCTCATGGACCGTCCCCTCACAGTATTCAGGACAGAAGTGGTCGAAAGTGGACAAAAGAGACGGATTTAAATACCAGGTGTAAACGTAATGTGTCTCTCTCGTCCACTTGTGATCCGATCAATGAAAACACATCTTAATACCAAGTGTAAACAGCCCCAATATCATGTCTTTAGAACTCTTAAATTCTTAGGCATTTCTGAAAGATTTATCAGTGAAGTATGCAGTATGAACTCTGCCTGATCCCGGCTTACTTCCAGTGAGTGTCACCTGCTATGCTTCACTGTGCTGTCTCTTTTATCCTTGCTCGAGCTCCTGACGTGTGGCATGATTACCCACAGTGGTCCTGCTATCAGAGAGATTGAGGCTGAATGGGTCAGCATGCCACTTCACTCAAGCGGCGGGCATTGGCCTCTCTCATGTGTGAAATCAGCGCCCTTCTGCTGATCTGGCCATGCTTTCATTGAATCCTCTGAAAATGAATGAATCGGTGTTGTGTGAGAATTAAATCAGTATGGATCTCTCCATCGATCTCTATGCATGTCGCTGAGAGCCACATCGAGCGACACGGCTCAAGATCGTCCATCGCTTTCAGTGGCACAGCAGCTCCACGGGCCATTCTCAAAGGGGCTTGGTGATGTACTGTATGTGTGTGGACTATAATGTAGCCTGCGTTCAGGGAATTCTAATAAATTCCTTCAGTCGATGGAGGAATAATGAATATTGCAGAAGCTGGTTGCTATACTTAAGCAGTGTTTATATTTAACTTAAATTTGCCATCATTGTATTAAGTCCAGTCTTTGTTTAACCCTGTTTAACTGGCATTTTAATGGAGATGATATTGTGCATGTATTCTCCCACTATGTACGTTGCACTTTTGAGTTTGGACACGTTCTGCTGGGGCTGCTTTAATTTGCATATTACTTTTCCATATTTTTTATAAAGTGGTATACACATCCACATGGCTGTCAGTGGGCATTTACTGTTTTGTGGATTTGATGCAATGTGAAAACAGAGCAGGACAAGTTAAGACAAGGAGGAACTTGTATTTAAGGTGTGTTTGTCAATGGCACATGAAGTGGAATTTAGTTGTTTATGGCAGCTTGTAGCAGTAGTTAGCTATTTAACAGTTACTAGTGCATAGGGGAGAGCTTGGCACAACCTAACATTTTTTGGTTTTGGCTGAATTATTCAAAAAATATTTGAGTTTGATTAATTATATTTTTACACAAGCAACACGCACATCTATGCCACAAATGAACATTTAAAGTTTTTTTCTAGTACTTAGCATTCTTGGACAATTTAACCAAATGTGACAGAAGTGTAAACGTTACAACTTACCCCATAGGTGGGGTTAATTGTAACGGGCAGGTGGTTAGTTGTAACACTTGCTAAAATTTTATTTGAAAGCAAGTATTTCAATAATATTTTGTCTATATACTTGAACTGGATATTGTTTATATATCTGTCTATAATAGACCGGTATTCACACTGTATTCATTCATCCAGCCCTTTTCTAACAATAGTTTGATTATAAATGGATACAAATGTTTTAATATGTGAGAAAAAGCAGCACAATTATAACCAAACATTTTTAATATGTGACCCAGTCTGTAATAACCATACTACAGTTTCAAAATCAAATTCTGAGATAATGAGCATCAAAGTCTGATTTTAGCCATTCATTTCATTATGATTTCAATCTTTGACGTGATCTTATTCAATCAATATTAAAGATATGAACAAAAATAAATTTGACGCACGATTTTTGATAAGACAGGCACATTTATTTTGTTGGCATCCAGCAATCATTCGAGTGCAGCCTATTTAAAACAGCCACAAGAATTACGCTAACGTTAGCGGGTTTTTATACCGTAAGTGCTGAAGGGTTAGTTGTAACACAGCGTTACAATTAACCCCACTGGGTCAAAATATTTTCAAGCCTACCAAAAAAGTTGCTAAAAGCTGCAGACATATTTCAAAACGATGCTATGTTTTAGTCAACAAGACACTGATTAATATGACATAGCATTGGATTTGGTATTTTGCACACCCAACTTAGAAACCCCCAAAAATATGATTTTAAAAAAATTTAAACTTTTAGTTTGCACAATGCATTAATTATTTCCTTGTTTTGTTTAGAAACTTAAACAATATGAAATAACTTTCATTGGTAAATAATCAAATTACCGCCCATTTCCACTGAGATGACCGTTTTCAAGGCTATTAGCACCTAAAGCTTAAAAAACCTTGGTTAGCACAATCTTGAATGTCTTCCTATGCTGTGCCCCAGTTTCCTATTGTGGTTCCCCCAAACTGGAAGTCTGCAGGAACAATAGCTGGAAGCATTGGGTCATGTTTTCTTTTCCTAGGATTATAACCTTCCTTTGTGATCCTTGATCCTGATATGGATTTATTATCTGAAGATTTTTATGAATCACTACTGTACACTATTTTTTTTATAACACTAAAACCTTTTACAGTTTTGTAAGTACTGGTCTTTCAGGAAAATACAAATTACTGTATTACTGGAGTTAAAAATATGATATTTTTCTCTGCAGGTGGTGCCAGTTCGTGTTGTGTACTTGAGGAAAGGATTCAGATATGGCAGCCAATAAGAATAAGAATCAGAGCTCGCTGGCCCTACACAAGGTCATTATGGTGGGCAGTGGAGGTGTAGGAAAGTCAGCACTCACACTTCAGTTTATGTATGATGAGGTAAGCCAACACATCATATACTTTACAAAATAAGTTGTTTTAAACAGTTTGGAGTACATTTATTGCAATGTTGACGGACGCTTTCAGTCTTGATGTCACCATTTCCTACCATGTCCTTTTTCTCCGCTCATCATCATTTCCCTTCTTCTCTCTGCTATGTATCTGCTAAAGTAAAATAAATATATTAAGATCTTACTTTGACCCCTTTAGTTTGTTGAAGATTATGAGCCCACAAAGGCTGACAGCTACAGGAAAAAAGTGGTGTTGGATGGAGAGGAGGTGCAGATTGACATTTTGGACACGGCCGGGCAGGAAGACTACGCGGCTATCCGAGACAATTATTTCCGTAGCGGAGAGGGTTTCCTGTTAGTGTTCTCCATAACAGAGCACGAGTCCTTCACAGCCACTGCGGAATTCAGGTCAGCAAAAATTCCCTTCCCGTCGTCTTCCATTGTGACCTAGTAAAGTCGGAAAATTGGATCACCCGTTATTATAAGTAGAAGTGTCAGTATGTGTGTGTGTGTGTGTGTGTGTTTACAGGGATCAGATCGTGCGGGTTAAAGAAGAAGATAAAATTCCGTTGCTCGTGGTTGGAAATAAGTCGGACCTTGAGGATCGGAGACAGGTTTCGGTGGATGAGGCCAGAGGTAAAGCTGAAGAGTGGGGCGTACAATATGTAGAGACTTCAGCCAAGACACGTGCCAATGTGGATAAGGTACGTTGTGGGTTATATGAATTCAGATGCTTAATATATCTAAACAGTTACAATACACACATGCTTTTATCAAGTCAATCCAGACAATATTTCAGAAAAATGTCCCAAATTCAGCATTTTAATGATGTTAGTGTAATGCATGCTTGTAGTGCATTCTGAATTAAGCATGCTGTCAATACAGCGCACATGCATAGAGCTATTAAGCGAGTATGGAGCAAAATGTACATTGAAAACTTATCATTATTTAAACTTCAATGTTAAGGTCTTTTGCAAGCGTTTTATTTAATGAAATAAATGCTCATTTTGAGGAATAATAAAAATCATTTTGTGCTTCTCTAAGGTGTTCTTTGATCTAATGAGGGAGGTTCGGGCTAAAAAGATGTCAGAAAATAAGGACAAAAATGGGAAGGGAAAGAACAAGAAGAGCAAGAAGAGTTTCAAAGAGCGATGCTGTTTACTTTGAACTGAACTCGGACTTTCACGCCAAATCCGCTTAAAACTCTTGAGTCGGAGCCTTTTCTTTCTTAAAATCAAAAGTGAATGATGGGGTTTTGTACTGGTTCGAGGTAAAGCCTTTATCACAATCATAGTCTTTCACTCCCTCGTTTTTTTTTTATACCTAGATCGAGATCAAAAGGTTTGTATATGATGACCACTATATGTATGGCTACTGGTTAAAGAAGACTGTGGCACTTTCGTAATTTCATTAAACAGTGGTCATGATGCTCCCAACACTAACTGTATTATTCCATAATTTATATTTGCTTTCAGTGTTGTGTAGAAAACATCTATAGTAAACAGTTATTTTTATTTTTATTACCCATTAAGTATTTTTTAATGATCATTTTAGTTCAATATGGCATCAAGAAAGCTTTTTACATTAATATGTATGTACTGTAAAATAATATTGTGACATTCAATTGTCGATTTCTTTGTCTAAAAGCACATATGCTATTGCTTACAGAGAGCTAATAGTGCCACCTCCTGGTTCAAAATAAGACACCATGCGGGATGACATTTTGTGCCTGCAATTTACTAATCTTTGTGAACTGTTTGCCATTATGCTTTCGTGTTATATTGAAATATTTTTCTAGGACTTTACATTTCCATCACTGTCTTATAAAATGAATGTATTCAACAAAAACGTGCCAACAAAGCATCGCTCGACTTTGTAGCATTCTGCGACTGAAATTGGGAAAGCGAGATGCATTTTATTTTGTGTTTTGTTTAGCACTCTGATCTGGAGCTACTTTAAAACTGCTATTTTATATGAATGTCACCTGACCTACACTGCAATTTGGATTGTAGTTCCCACTGGCTTTTAGATGAGTGACTCTAAAAGTATGTTGCCAAATAAACATTTTCTTTCTTTGTATTACTACATCTTCACTTTTGGGAATGTAAGCGTTCTGAATAAAAACCGTGCCATACATCATTATGCGAATCACAGCGATAAAGGAAAAAGCCTTTGATCTTACAGCAGGTTTTCTTTCCATTTCAAGCCTGGAAAAGTCATGTAGACGGATATCTTGTAAACATACTTGCATGTCGTTTACGGGGACTCCATATAGACCATTGTTCTCAACCATGGGGCTGGGGCTCACAGAGCGGCCTCAGCAGATTTCCAAGGGGGCTTCAAGGTGACATAAAGGGGACATTTCACAAGACTTTAAGATGTCAAATAAATCTAAAGCTCAAAATATCATATAGATAATTTATTATAGCATGTTAAAATTGTCACTTTGTAGGGGTGAGCAAAAATATGCTATTTATGGGTGTGTCCTTTAAAATGCAAATGAGCTGATGTCTGCACTAAATGGCAGTGCCGTGGTTGGATAGTGCAGATTAAGGGGCAGTAATATCCCCTTCTGACATCACAGGGGGAGCCAAATTTGAATTACTCTTTTTTTCACATGCTTAAAGAGAATGGTTTACCAAAACTAAGTTACTGGGTTGTTTTTTGTCACATTTTTCTAGTTTGATAAAAGCACTGATGACCCAATAATAGCACTTAAACATGGAAAAGTCAGATTTTCATGATATGTACCTTTTAAAATTATTCAAAATTTTAAGCTCTAGTTCATTTTATAAATTGAGTGGGGACCTTCAAAAAAATTTTGTGGGCAACAAGGGGGCCTTGAGGTGAAAAGGGTGAGAACCACTTTAACACACCCCCTAACCCACATGGAAAACGTTTTCATTTTTTTTATTTATACAAATGATAATTTAAATGAACACCTAAATACAACACCTTTTTAGTGAATTTGAAAGTATTGGTGTGAGGATTGATATAGTATAAATATTATTAACATACTATAAATTACCACTAGATGGCAGCCACGATGTTTCCACATGAACAGATCAAATTGTTTTGTGAATATATTCATCAGTGGTTCTTATGGACAGTTTTTTTATTTCCACATTCCAGTAGTTGTATGTGCATGTCATATAGCATGTTTGGCCAAGGAGGAACCATAGGGTTTTTGTTTGCTTGTTTGTCTGTGGTACATGCATAAACATTCTTTTGGTTTTTCTACAAACCCCAAGTATATTCTTTTGAACGCCAAACAATATGCAAATTTGTTTACATGATTTAGGCTGAACGGGACAATTGCCAAGTTTAGTTTTGAAATGTTTATTCATATAAATTTGACGGTGTAATAATTTCTGCAGTTAATAATTCAACTCAGAATACAGTGTGGTCAGTATAAACCAGATTTATACCTCATGCTCAATCTTATGTTGCATTTTCTTTTACTAAATTCATGCTTTTCACTTTTCACACCTATTTTCATAAACCTAATTTGGCTTGTATCTAATGACAAAATAGTTTTGCACCCTTTTAGTTTTAGTAATGCTCTGTATTTAAAGTTTAACACATTTATTAAGTGTTATGGGGTTAGTTGCATATCATTGCATATAACATTTTTCCTTCTGCTGTCCATAATATAACACTTTCTATATATTGTTCATTATTTCTCATGCATTTTCTTTTGTCTGGAAGAAAGCTTAAGACACAGGTTAATTAATAAGGCCAAGTTTTATATCACAGGAGTTGAGATCTTGAGTTCTGACAGAACCTCTCGGCGTGAACTATTTTTAAGTGTCTGAATGAAAAGGGCAGGAAGGATTTTATATCTTTTAAATTATATCTGTGCATTAGAAATAACACCCTGGTTAATACTCCGTACTGAATCAGTAAAACGGTTTCCATCCTAGACAAATGTCATTTGCATCTGACCTTTGCAGAATAGATGTTCATAAACCTTGCATTTGTTCATTACAGTCATTTTTTACCTTCCTTAATCAACATGAGATGTCTTCGACCGTGAATGCTTTTTATTACTTCGTATTTCTGTATTAAAATAACCATAACAGCAAAGATAAGTGATGAAAACACCATGCACAGATATTAGTCTGATTTTAAAACAGTCTTGGGAAATATTTGCACTTGTGGTTGCAGTTCAAAGGCAAGAATGTCTCCAGACATCTCCCTCAAGGGATGTTTTATAGTTCTCTGTGAGTTTACGCATCCAAATCTCCATTATGACTCCCAAGGCTGGTGAACTTTTAAAAAAGAAGTAATTAAAGGATATTTTGCTCCTCCCACTTACTGTAGCTGAATTCAGTATTTTTCTAGGAAAGTATTGCTTTTAGCTTCTTTATGGTTTTCACAAATGTGTTTTTATTATTGATCATTCTGCTTTTGACTAATGATTTCTGAGCTCCTGAAAGCAGAAGGGTCAGCCAGTGATCTGAAGATAGAGACACTGATAAGACATGTGACATTTTCTTGATTTTATCCCACCATCACGGTGTTGATCTCTAGTCATGCTTTTAATATTCACTCTGCGTGTTTGGATTAGGTACATAATATTTAAAAACATCCAGCATTTTATTTTACTGCAGCCATATTTTTATGTTAAAGAAAGCTATAGTCCTATCCTGTCTGCCTAATATTTCTGAATAATCCAAGATCCATCTCTGGTTTCTTATACGAAAAGTGTTTTAAATGCAACAATAAACTGTTGCTGTATAGGTTGCATAACTAATTTTTTTTTACAACACAACTGCGATTCTTTGGTGTTCAGAATGAAACTATGCCAGTGCACTTGTTGAATATTGCTCAGTAGGCGTATATATTGTATATTGACCAATTTTAAAGTTTACGGGAGGTAGCGCCACCAGGCGGTCATTTTTTTTAAAACGCCTCCGGGCAGTTATTTCAGTCATGCAAGACTAAAGTCCTATCTACTTGAAAGGAGAAATAGAGCTATCCCTAAAATCACAATTAAACAACATATTTTTGACCAACAATTAAAACTCACATTAACTGGACCATACTTGTTGTTTCTTAAGATCAAACTTCGCTAAAGGGTCAATTCAGGACTGAGCATGCGCACAGGTTGTTTACAGCCCCAGATAATCGTCAGTCGATTGATGATTGGTCCTTTAAACTGAAATGCGGGTCGCCAACAGTTGCCAAAAAGCACATTCATTTTCCCATAATCTTTTGTATTATCAAAAAAAAGTTTTTTGTTTAACAACATTTTATGAAATTCACGTTTTGTCTAGCAAGATCATCATCACAAATGAATATAAGTCTAAATCCGTTAACTAGCAATTAAAAGCTAACTTAAAAGCTAAATGTTAAGAACTTTGATCAAAACCGGTTCTGGCTAGATGGGATACAGCTACGGCCAAATCTCGCGAGAAGTTGAGTTTAGGGTCAGGTTTAGAATGAAAACATCACCATCTGGCGACATTTCACGAAATTTTATACACCAAAAAACCCCAAGTGTCTAAAATGCTAACTCGTTTATGTGTTTTGACTACAAAAACACATAATCGGTTCGACGCTTTTTTTCCAGAACATTTGCAAACTGCACATACTGTCTACTACAGAAATGGAAAGATTAGAATGTTTTAGTGATGGGAGACGCGAAGCTTTTCGATTCTTCGAATCAATTGAATTGCTTCCCAAATTGATTCGGTTTTTCAAAGTGTTCAAAACACCACACACGCAAGCGACACCTGCTGGTCAAATACGTGTATAAGCAACAAGATCTGTCCAAACATTTTACACTTTTTACAAAATAATAGCAAGATTTTTCTAAAAATGTTAATTTTTTACTTAAATAAGCCATAATTAAAAGTTTATTCTGTGTTTTTAGTTTTATTTAAGGCAAACAAATCATTAAAACTAACTCCCCTTTTAATTAGGCCTATGCAAAAAAAGTAGGCAAAATGGTAGTGTTATCAGTCAGAGACAAAAAATGCTAGGATGCCTGTAAGAAAACCTGCAATGCATGCCCCACCTCCGGGGCCCGGGCCTTTCTGACTGGTCCACTATTCGGCGTTTAAATCGCAGCGCTGCAAAAGACGAGCGCTAATCACCTCAGTCTAGCTTGTGTTTATAAAGAAAAACAATTAAATTAATGCAAAGCGGAATAAAAAAACTGTGTAAATCCTTACCCTGGAGTTGATTCACCCTCCGCCTATAGGCTATGAGGCTTTATGGTTAGCCTGATGGTTGAATCAGTGTTTCAGATTGATTCTGTAGTGCTCCAGGCCTGAGCCTCATTAACTGATAGAGGTCAAGATGAAAATATTAGCAGGGAAGAAGTGAATCAGTGCTTATACTGTCACAGATGGGCTTGGGTGTTGCGGATGGTCGTGCTGGGACACATTGTGGGTTCCTGTTCCTGACTGCTTTTTCTCTCTGGAGGACGAAGTACAGTTAAGGACAGTGAAGACGATAAGACGTAGACAGTTTAAAGTTTTACCACTTTCTCCTAGATAAGATTTCTGGTACAAGGTCAGATGCAGGGCTAGCTAAAGCTTCTCCTCTGGCTCGTAAACATCCGTCTTTTAGGTATCTTTTAATATTCCAGCACTTAAATAAATAGGATAAGAGAGCATTTAATTTTTCTCTTAAATTGCATAAATAGCGAAATAGCCTGCATAAAACAATGATGCCTCGACAAATACGCCCAGCACAATTTAAAGCATCTCTAGATAATTCCGTCTGAACATTATCTCAAGATTAAAATGGTCCGAATATTGCCCTTCAGTTCAAATGGACTATTTCATCTATTCATTTAATTGTTCTTAAGATGCACATCATGCCCGCGACGACGACTCCACATTAGGGAGAAGGAAATCTAATCATAGGAGCTTACTGTTTCCTTTTATTAGGCCTGGAGGGGATCTGCTCCTTTGCATATTCATAATGCTGTTGTCCATTGTTGTGGGGATTTAAGGGATGAGCTATAGCATGGAGATCTGGGAATAAAGCTCCGTTCAACAACCTCATAAAACAGCGTTTAGAGAAACTGCTAATTACGCACAGAATCAGGTCAAGCGCTGGTTAGAAGGTTTAAGTGATACCATATAATTAAAGGGGAGTAGTTTTTTGATGAGAAAAGTATGGAAACATTTGAATGTGATGCATTGCTGATATTTTATCATAGGTAGGTCTTCTCTATGTATCCGACCGGAAACATACCCGACCCAAAATTACCTTAATCACTTTTAACCCGACGTGCATCATTTTTTTTCCAATGAAAGACCCAAGACAAACTTTTTACAAAATTAGAGTACAAAATTTTCAAAAATTACCTAATGTAAACAGCACCGATGTGTGCCGTCTGAGGTCCCGCATGGCATGCACCAGTCAGACAGATAGAAACTTTGGTGGCCTAACAACAATCATTTATTTTCATCAGTCTTTTGCATTTTTATGTTTGACACATGAAAACGTCTCGGGTTACGTATGTAACTGTTGTTCCCTGAGAAGGGAATGAGACGCTGCATCTCCCTTGCCATACTCCTGCGTCCCTGTTACGCCATTTTTGGCAATATTTCAGATAGCGATATACTTCCTGGCTAAAATCACCCTTTCTTTGTCATTAAGCCTCACCATTGGTTAAATTTGATATACACATTCAGACGCACCTCCCCCTGGAGGCGTCCCCAAAGTGTCACCGCAGTGACGCGGTGCAAGTTCCGTCGAAAGAAAACTGTAACAATGTATCTTAAAAGGTAACATGATGTAACCTTACGTTCACTTAAAATGTGTCCCCACATGTAATCCCTGAATTTGAGGGTATTGGAACTGGAAAGTCCTTGAAAGGTCTTTGAAGTTAACTTAGGTGTGGGAACCCTGAATAAAAATGAACCTATCGAAAGCCACAAGATGTTGCAAGCCTTTTCGAAAGGGGCGGACCCGTGATTAAAGGTCTAATCACGGGTCAGCGTAAGCTCATTAGATGGTCATAATGGATCTTAGTTTATTTTACTCTTCTTAGACAGACTGAAACTTTTAAAGGAAATTTGTCTTTATAAGAAACTTATAAAAGACTCTTGAGACTAATGATGCTTTTCGCTTTTTGGGATTTTCCTTTAATCAGCTGAGATGCACTTGACCGTGGTGTCAAAGTTTTAGTCATTAGTCTATTCAGTGACTGTTTTCCAAAACAGTGGCTTAAATTAATTGGTTCTCTTACATGGGGAAGAAGGCTTTGAACGGGGGTAGTGTATAAAATTTGAATTGAAATACTGCTTCTTTTCATGTATTCTATGAACAACAACATAATGCTGGCTTGATTTTCCATCCACCTTGCAATTCAGAGACTGCCGCTCTTATCCGCATGATGAGGAGTGATATTGATGGAGCAAGATTGCATATAATGACATCTCTTCATCTGAATTCTGTAGTCTGTGTTTTCCAGTCACAGGGTTTAAAGAAGAGGTGGACAGCATATTATACGGTGTCAGAGCTGTTAGGGTTAACACACAGCATGACAAACTCCTATTAGGGCAAACAGCCGGCATCACCGATAGATGCCCCGGTCCCAGAGGAGGTCATTACGCGACAGCTGAGCCGGTCTTACAACGTGGTGGAAAGTTTCATGTACGACGGTTGCAGAGTGGGAAGAAAAACCGGAATGATGTAGATCGAGCATAAAAATAATGGATTATGATGATGTAAAATTTCCTGGAGGGCTGTCGGGTGATATATCTGGACGGGTTTGAAATACAATAAATCCAGGAGACAGAACAGCCCAGACCTTTAGGCATTCTAATGTGACTGCAACTAATGGTGAGATTTGACAGACCGCTGTTGAATATTGTGAGACTTGAAAAGCCTTGCAACATAATTCCCCTCTTTCCCAGTCTGTGCACATCACTTTCTTCAACATTTCATCCACTGGGGCTTTCACACGAAATGTCTTCAGAAGTTAAACCTCCTGATGTTAGAAAAGGTGACACGTGAATGGGTTATGCAATGGATAGGGGCGTATGCAAAATGATTTGTTGTATAATACCAATGAACATTCAGATATGACACTATGCACTTAAAAGTGAATTTAAAAAAAGTCTGTGTGTTGCCATCACTGAATATCAAATAAATCACTGTAGGCTCTGCAAAAACAGCAAAAAAATGAAACCCACAATTTCACCAATCACAAAAAGTTGACCAATCAAGGCCAATATCTTGCTTTTATGTGTTGAGTTGGGCTGACATTTGGAGATTGGGCTTTTAGAAAGAGGGTGTATGGTTGATGGGAAATTAACTTTTTATCAATAACAGTGGATTTTAGAATTATATAAAACTATTGAATAACCTTGAAAGAAAGTGTTCCTGTATTTCAATTAAAGAATAGTATTGCATTTGCAACTCAAGGTCATGGGTTTACACAAATGTAAATGTATAGGTGCACTCTTTGTCTAAGCTTTGGATAGTCATGCAGCAAATGTGCATAATGAAATGTAAATGTTTAGACTGAATGTCCTTCAATTATATTAAATGCTTAAATGTAAATGAAATTGCATGACTGGAAAACCTTGCTGTATTTACTTATCTGAAACAATAGAAATAACTATTTCATGCTCTTTGAGTGGCTTTTAAGTCATACTATATGTAAAGGATTACTAGCCAAGATTTTTTGTATTCCTCCATGTCCACTGCGGTAAAGTGATAGTTTGTAAGTCTGGAAGAGAAATGTCTCATGGGATACAGACGTTGACTTCACAGCCAACCAATTATGTAGCTTAAACTTTGTCTGAATACAAATGGTGTCTTGTCTTTGCAGCCTGTGACTGCTACAGTCCTTTAACAATGTGGAAACTGACAGCCTGTCACTTTTTGCAGTCTATCCTTTAACAACACACAGAGCCACAAATCTTTCCATACAGATATATTTTCTATTCCCCAATAACTCTCGTTTGCAGAAATTTATGTACATTGATTTTGCCATTTCATCACTTTTTCATTTTTATTGGATTAAAGATGCAGTGCAAAGTCTGGCAACAAATATTGCTGTTTCAGTTGCAAAAATTGAATTTAGTTTCATTGTCATCATGTAAAAATCAAACTGATTTTGACTGCGATGTTTCCTGTAGCTTAACTGATATGGCCTGTCTCATTGTGGAGGTTGAAGTATAAATATACACATATGGTGGGTTTTCCAGTGCATGACAGCCTGAGAGCGCTATATGGTGCATTTTCCATAAGGAATTGTATCAGCTGTCTGATACTGTACGCACACTCGGTCTTCCCCATGCTGTATGATACGTGATGATATAAAATTAGGCAGCCTTTCATGTAGACTTTGATGTCTCCAGCATCTTAATCCAGCTCTCGTCTTGCGTGCGCTTGCTCTCGGAGGTTTACTTAAATTGCAATGCCTGTGTTGATGTGAATTCGGAGCATATGGTCAGATTCACCTGTGGTTTGGTGGATGTCAGTGTTTGAATATTTTAGTTGGAAATAACCAATTATTTTTAAGTGTGCTAAAATGATTTAGTTCTGGTCTTCCCAACCTATTCTCAAACCCATACGATTGCTTTGGTCGTTTGTCCATTTCACCAAATATGACCAATAGATGCATGTACTAAATTAGTGCCTCTACCGGCAGAAACCAAAAACCTTATCCCTTAATACGTCACTTTACGTCGTAATAAGGTGCTTGCACAAACGACCTATAAGGTTGTTATTTTTGGAGGACAGTATCGGTCTTCTGGTAAATCTGCGACCTCAAATTATTGATTCAAACATTGTTTACTATGATTTACTTCTATACTTATAACATATCTATCTTATTGACAGATTCTGATATGTTATTCTCAGCGTTGCATTAGTGCTATTAAAAAATCGAAAAACGAATCTCTCCATTGACAGACTGTGCTTTTATTATGTTTACCTGGAAAATTCAATAATGCACCCAATGTCAATGCTGAATTACTTGGAGCCGAGCCTACGAATGGACAAAATACATTAAAGCCCAGTGAAACATTAATTTCTTCTCGAGAGAATAGATATGCAGTGAGGACCTCACTGTTCTCTCGGGCACCTTTCCAGAAAAGTCTTATTGATGGTCACTGCTATCCAACCATTCACAACGCCTATTTTGACTTTAATGATAGTAGGTTATTTGCTGGACGTTACAGATTGCCTGTACTGAAAGTGGGTCCAAGCAACACATAATAAGGGGCTACAGTGGCACCAAAGAATGAAGAGAGGTGCCATTGGCTGCTGACCCCGACAGCACAGGGTAATGGAGGTGCCAGCGGTCACGCTGAGGAGAGATAGCCTGGTCTTATACCTTTGTCACACAAAATAAAATAAAAAGTGCCATTGTTATATTTTTATTGTTTTTCAGTTCGCTGTATCTACACACCTGCCATGACTTTATCACTGGCAGCTGCATAGAAGCACATTAGTCATTGAAAACCAAGTAATAGATTTAGTATTTAAATCAATATTATGGACACAAACCTGCAATGAATGCTCAAGGGAGTCATTACTGATAATGTGAAATGCTACATTAATCAGTCATGATGAATTTTAGGGATGTTTCAAGTAAATAAATCAGCTTGTATGTCTGCACTGAGCCATCAATTTTTTTACACATGGACTGGCAGACCGAATGTTCATATTGTGTTTGTTTTTGAGCAAATGATCGGAGTTAAATTTTCACTTTACGGGGCAATTTCCCAGATATGGTTTAGAATAATCCAGCACTAGGCATAAGTAATATTAGGACCTTTAAGTAGTTTTTACTTTTACTTTATTTATTTATATATCACATTTAAGTCCAACAATGTTGCCCAAAGTGATTCACAAATTTTAAATCCCATATGGGACCACAAATAAGATGTATCTGTGTTACAACTGAGGTATGCAGCAAAGCATTTGTGAAGCCACAGCACACACAACCTTGAGGCGGATGGGTTACAACACCAGAAGACCCCACCGGGTACCACTCATCTCCACCAAAAATAGGAAAAAGAGGCTACAATTTGCACGAGCTCACCAAAATTGGACAGCTGAAGACTGGAAAAATGTTGCCTGATTTGATGAGTCTCGATTTCTGTTGAGACATTCAGATGGTAGAGTCAGAATTTAGCGTAAATAGAATGAGAACATGGATCCATCATGCCTTGTTACTCACTGTGCAGACTGGTGGTGTAATGGTGTGTGGGGGATGTTTTCTTGGCACACTTTAGGCCTCTTAGTGCCAATTGGGCATCGTTTAAATGCCACGGCCTACCTGAGCATTGTTTCTGACCATGTCCATCCCTTTATGACCACCATGTACCCATCCTCTGATGGCTACTTTCAGCAGGATAATGCACCATGTCACAAAGCTTGAATTATTTTTAATTGATTTCTTGAACCTGACAATGAGTTCACTGTACTAAAATGGCCCCAACAGTCGCCAGATCTCAACCCAATAGAGCATATTTGGGATGTGGTGGAACGGGAGCTTCGTGCCCTGGATGTGCATCCCACAAATCTCCATCAACTGCAAGATGCTATCCAATATTGGCCAACATTTCTAAAGAATGCTTTCAGCACCTTGTTGAATCAATGCCACGTAGAATTAAGGCAGTTCTGAAGGCGAAAGGGGGTCAAACACAGTATTAGTATGTTGTTCCTAATAATCCTTTAGGTGAGGGTATATTGCACTGTATATGTATTTTACTGTGTTTTATTTTATTGATGATTTTATGTAGCAGTAATAAAAAAAGACTTTAGCTGGGTTTTCACAGACAGGGTCACATAAAATGGATAAGCTATTATTTTTTAAGAAAGCTTTATTTTTCTCACGGGTTCAGGTAAAACATTGGACATTATAGATAATTCGTTTTTTTACAGCCGTGAAAACACTTTCCATGTAGCAGGCCAAGCACAGATAGTCTTTTAAGTAGTCTTAGATCCTCATTGTCAGTGATGAGGGAGTTACCACACAGAAATTATGACTCTTAATAACATAGGCAGACAGATATAGAGCCCTCCCTCAACCACCCATCGCGTTGTTTGCTTTCCATTATGTTGCTTACTAATGATGTTTGTTTGAAGTGATTGATATTTTACCATCAGCTTTGACTTAATCGGAAAGGGTAGCGCTTTAGGTAATTGGGTGTATATTGATAATAACTCAGAGACTATGGAGTAGTCAATCAGTAAGTTAATTTCGGTGAAGGTGCCTCTCAATTCATTGTCTGTATGCTTCTAGCTTTGCGTGGACTGTTCTTGCTTTGCCCTTCACTATATATCTGTGTTTAACATTTGAAGTAAACCATGGATTCAGCCCTTGATGTTGGCAGAGTAAAGACACGTCCATGACTCCGTACAGTATGTGCACGGGTTATCGCTTTTATGTTCTTCCGAGCCAACCAGCTCAAGATCTTTCCTTCAAAGCGTCACCAGGACATTTTTCATATTTTAGAATAAAACCGCTAAGAAATTTATAATAGACCCATCGGTTGTCATGCGCACTGCTTGAATTATTCTCTTTGGTACTAATTAGACAATCCTGCCGTTGTGATCACAGCTCACCATGCCTGACACTGACACGGCTCTTCTGCTGGTGAGCTATAAGCAGAGGTAAAATCCACTGGCTTCTCTATTTGCTGCATGGCTGAACTTGCACAAAGAGTTTGTGAGTTTCTTTAATGCAAAGCTCTGTGCTGGCCGTCGTCTCGCACATGACATGCATTTGCGTTAAAGGTCATGCTATATTTGAATAAAAAAATCATTGAGATGCATGAAACAATTATATATGAGAGAGAGAGAGAGAGCGAGAGAGAGAGAATTTATTAGCACAAAGTGTAAGTGGTTTGTGTGTTGCATTACCAAACTAATTGACATTGGTTTACTGTGCATTGCTTTAATAAGTTCTTCTATTCATAGAAAGTATCTTATTAGGCTACAACCCGAATATGCACGCTTGGCACTAAATCATTGTGAAGACGTCTATTAGAGGACAAAAAGGAAATTTAAGCACCTGCAGGAACCGAAGGTGCGGTGATAAACACACCTGAAACAAACAAATGAGCCATATTCAGGAGCTTTTTGTCACAGCGAGTATCAAACTGAAAGCATCAGTAAGATGAAATTTCTCTGGAGACCTAACTCACCTGGGAAAGGATACAGATCTTAATCATGAGGGACCCAGTTCTCTGGCATCTCTCTCAGTGTCGTAATGCCCTTCACAATTTCATTCAACGCAGAGCTATTCGCATATTTGCAAAGCTTGAATGACTAGAAATGAGCATTTGTGATATTTGACCCTTTCGGGAATAAGCGGTGTCAAGCATCTTTCTTCTGCAGGTGTTTAAGTTGCTTTATTGTATTTTCAGTCATATTCTTTTATAATAATATTTTTGGCTGTTTTCTGTGCACTTGTCACAAAGACAGAGAAAAGTCATTGTGTGCATAAAACACAAAGCTTATACTGAATCAGATTCTGACATTGAGTGTAATTAAAGACTTCAGGCATGAGATGTTTGTCTTTGTATGTGTGCAGGGAGTATTTGTATGAAGAATCACTGCTTGACATAGACTTTCAATTTGCTCACATGCCACTCTCTCTCTCTCTCTCTCTCTGTATGATTTTTCTCAGTTTTTCAATAGGGGGCGCCCATGCACTTCAAACAACAGTTGATGTAATTCCAGATGTGAACACAGTAAAAGCATTTCTAATTCATTACTTCTATCTATAATAATAGCAAATGAATAGTAGTGTTCCTTACTAGCATAAGGCTTTCATTAAAATAATTCAGTCATGTTATATTTTTGGTAAAAACACAAAAAAGACCATGAAATATTTGTCCACATTTCTTTTGGACAAAAGCTTTACCATATAATCAATCCATGCTTAAAATGTTGAAAAAATAATCAAAGCATATACAGTCCTGAATGGTAATGCTTTATAATAAGGTTGTATTTGTTAATAGTAGATATTGCATTAACTAACAATAAACAATCTTTCAACAGCAATATTTAAAATCAAAAAATTAATTTGCTTAATGCACCACAAACTAATATGAACAAGTGTATTGCAATTAACAAAGATTAGTAAATGCTGAAAACTTTATTATTCATTGTTAGTTCATGTTAGTTAAAGGTGGGGTGCATGATCTCTGAAAGCCAATGTTGATATTTGAAATCACCTAAACAAACACGCCCCTACCCCAATAGAATCTGGACCTTCTTTTGATAGACCCACCCAAAACATACGCAACACAGGCAATGATGACGGTTAGTAGACATGCCCCTTACTGCTGATTGGCTACAAATGTATTTTGGTAGTCGGCCCAACTCCCTAAGTGTTTTTTAAAAAATCACGCACCCCACCTTTAATGCATTTAATCTAATGTTAAAGGGGTAGTTCACCCAAAACTGAAAATTCTGTCATCATGCTCACATGTTGTTACAAACCTGTATACATTTCTATTGTGATGAACACATAGGAAGATATTGTGAGGAATGCATGTAACCAAACCGAACATGAGGCTGCATTGACTTCCATAGTAGGAAATAAGATTATACTCATGTTGTTTCAGAAACGTGGGCATGTGGGTTGAGGAGTTACAATGACAAAAACTGCTCACCCCATCCTGACATCTGCCTGTCAGCAAGTTCATGATCCAAAGACCTAGGGAGGAATTCAGAACCATGTCCCTGAGCTTTTTGACAAGCTTGGGGTGAACTATTATATTGAATGCTGAGCTGAAGTCAGTCAGTATCATCCGCAGGTGTAAGATGAAATTTTGACTCGCCTGGGAAAGGATACAAATCTCAATCATGAGGGACCCAGTTCTTTGGCATCTCTGTCAGTGTCGAAATGCTGTCATCATTTACTCTCATGTTGTTACGAATCTGCATACATTTCTTTGTTCTGATGAACACAAAGGAAGATATTTTGAGGAATGTTTGTAACTTAACCTATCAAGAGGCCCCATTGACTTCCACATGAAGATTTTACTATGTAAGTCAATGGGGCCTCTGATTGGTTTAATTACAGATATTTCTCAAAAATCTTCCTTTGTGTATAAACACACAAGCAAACCAAAACTTTAAATGTAAGCTTTTGCATTGTTCCTACATGACTTACACCTAACTTTTAGTTTTCACTTACTAACATTTTACCTGCGCATCAGTGCAATGTTGGTTGAAGCACTTAATTATGTTTACCAGCGACAGTGTCGGTCTCACTCAATGCTGAGGTCAGTAAGCAGTATGAAGACCCATGGCAGCATCATCATTTTAGATCCGGATGGCTTCGGGGTACTAATTCCTCCTGAGCCTCTCCAAGCTGGCCTTCAAGCTGTGGAATTGGTTACAACAGAAGCAAGAAGACATCATTTTCTGGGTAGCTGGGATCTTTAATAAGTCTCCTAGCTTTTGTCCTAGTCCTCACTGTGTTGATGTCCTTCAGGCTGGAAAGTGCACTCCTTGTGAAATGTTTGGCGAAGCATACAACCTTTTGCAAGGTTGTGTTTCCAGTGACATTCTGTTTTTATCACTAACTTCACCTGATACATGTTGATGTTATAGATCAGGGGTCGCCAACCCTGCTCCTGCATTCCCAGAAAAAAGGAACATGAAAGTACAAAAGTTGTCACCTTTTTAAAAAGTACACTAAACATGCTGTTGGCTTACACTTACAAAAATAAATATCTGAACCTAAATCTGTTACATATTAGGACCTGTTTAAAAGGTATACTGTCCCAGTGACAAAAATCTACAACTTCTTTAGATAATGTACAATTATTATATACAAAATGGAAAAAAAATCTGATAAAACTGGATGGGAAAAAAATGGAAAACCTGTAAACAACTACTTGCCATTAGCTTTTTAAAATTAAAACCCCAGTGCTAACCCTAACTTGAACCTAACCTTAAAATCGTACTGGTGTGTGTTTCCCAAAAGCATTGTTGGCCAACTACTGTTGTAAGTTTTGTCATTACTGACAAAGTTCAGCAATTTTGTGTTTCCCAAAACCGAACATTCGTCACTTGCATCGCAAATTTGTGTGATTGGAGCGATACCTCTCCACCTGTGGTTAGAAGCATTGTTCCTTGTTATAATAATATTTACACTTGCGTTGATCATGCTTTTGAACAAAACAAGCAATAAACATGTAGTGCATTCTATATCCATCATTCTTAATATATACAAATTTTATTTTATGGCTTTAAATTTGTAAACAGAATTAAATCACTCTATTTAAAAACTGCACACGTGTTCAGCCCTACGAGCTTTAAGACCCTGGGGAATCCCTAGGAGGAGTGACGTAAGAGGGAACTTGCACATTAATTAAATATCTTGAAATTAAACAACAAAGAACTCAATCACGGTAGCAAAATCAGTCTTCCGATCCAATGTACGTTATTTACAGCAATAATCTGACATTAAATCGATTAAAACCGATTAATTAGTACTCCACCTCCCATGTGACATCATCAACTATGTTGTTGAACCAACAGGGTTCAAACAACAAATGTGTGACAAAGTTACTATGTTTTCGGGAAACAGTTTCGACTAGGTAGTTAGTTTCTCCAACTATGCATCGTACTATGGTGGTTCAGCAGCGAGTTACTTCGTTGTTTGGGAAACGCACCCCTGGTTGACAAGCATGCTGTTTCAGAAACATGGGCATGTGGGTTGAGGAGTTACAATGACAAAAACTGCTCACCTCATCCTGACATCTGCCTGTCAGCAAGTTCATGATCCAAAGACCTAGGGAGGAATTCGGAACCATGTCCCTGAGCTTTTTGACAAGCTTGGGGTGAACTATTATATTGAATGCTGAGCTGAAGTCAGTCAGTATCCGCAGGTATCTCCTTCCTGTGGGAAAGGGTTGTGTGCTGTACATACGCAATGTGCTCGATCCATGTGAAGGTCTGCATCATCAAGTCATGAGGTCTGTCACTTAAATAGTATAAAAATGACTCTGTTGCCATGACAACACCAGAATCCTTTATCATAATGCGTGTGCATATCCGTGTCTAGGAGTGATGTGGAGAATCAGAAAAGCTAAGAAACAATTTAACAACTTAATTATCCAATTAATGAAAAACTATTGATGTGAATATTTTTAGTGATGCAAATTTCTGCAATAATACAGTTACAGAAATGCAGCCATGTTTCGTCACAAACTTAAGAAACAACCATCGAAGGCCAATCTGAATGTTGAAGAAGGGTGTATTGTATCTCCTTCAATGTCTAGGATGGTTATGGCCTCGGTTAGATGTTGTATAATGATCTGTGACGAGAGTTGATGTGCCTTATCTTGAAGAGAATTCAAGCTTTCCTGATTGATGTCCCTAGTCTCACCGCAGACTCTTGCTGTAAGTCATAATTAATGGCCAATAAACCTATATAATGTAAAATACATTCAGGCCTCATATAATTGGTATGTGTCTTCAATCCAGCCATGACAGAAAAAACTACCATGGCGTTATCCAAGGACATTTTTGACTTTTCATCTTTCATTTTTACAAGTAATAAAGTACTCTTATTTTCAATGGGGTTTTGAGGGCAGTCAATTATTTAAATGGCGGAGATTATCAAATCCAATTAATAGAATAGACCATTTCTTAGGTCGGTATGTGATAATCTCTTACGTCAGACAGGGATTTATCAGTGAAGTAAAACTATAAATCTCGTGCCCCAGTTGAAAGAGTCTAGCAGTAGCTATTCTATTATCATGGGAATGACATAATACTAAATATTGATCATATTTATGAATCATCTCATTTTTTGATAGCAATCAAAAGGATTAGTCAATTTTCTTTAAAAAAAACCCAGATAATTTACTCACCACCATGTCATCCAAAATGTTGATGTCTTTCTTTGTTCAGTGGAGAAGAAATTATGTTTTTTTGAGAAAAAACTTTACAGAATTTTTCTCATTTTATTGGACCCCAACACGTAACAGTTTTAATGCAGTTAAAAATGGCATTTTCAACGGAGTTTCTGGACTCTAAACGATCTCAAACGAGGCATAAGGGTCTTATCTAGCGAAACGATTGTCATTTTTGACAAGAAAAATTAAAATATGCGCTTTTAAACCACAACATCTCGTCTATCTCCGGTCCTGTGACGCGCCAGTGCGACCTCACGGATGACGAATGCGAAACTATGCCCCAGTGTTTACAAGTGTGGAGAAAGAGGACCGTTCCGAAGTTGTTGTATGTGGAATGATACTAATTAATGTTTTGTGTCAGTTTATTGTTTAAAATGGTGCGCAAATGTGCGTTTCATGTAACACATGACCTTTGCACAGCATTACGCAATTACGTGAAGTCGCGCTGGCGCGTCACAGGACGGGAGATAGACGAGAAGTTATGGTTTAAAAGTACATATTTTAATTTTTCTTGTCAAAAATGAC
This sequence comes from Paramisgurnus dabryanus, assembly GCF_030506205.2. Lineage (NCBI taxonomy): Eukaryota > Metazoa > Chordata > Actinopteri > Cypriniformes > Cobitidae > Paramisgurnus > Paramisgurnus dabryanus. The sequence continues at coordinate 11,504,707 of NC_133351.1, forward strand.
AATTGTTTCGCTAGATAAGACCTTTATGCCTCGTTTGGGATCGTTTAGAGTCCTTTGAAACTCCGATGAAACTGCAATTTTATACTGTCTGTATTAAAACTGTTACGTTTTAATACAGACTAATACTTTACGGTATCTTCCAGAATAGTAATTGAACATCAATAAATGCCATATAACTTAAGTATTGTTAATTGGTAGTTCATGTTAATAAACACAAGCTTATTCTTAGGTGTCAAATAAACTTAAAGGAGATCTTTACTAAGCTAAACTAAACATTATCCACAGACTACACAAGACAACATGAAGTGCATGGGTGCAAAAATACAAACTGAAACAATTAAAGGATAACAACATGGCACAATAGTGGAGGATGTGCAATGTTTAATAACACCATGATACTTGTTCCTCTTTTCATTTGCATTCTTAATCTAATCAGCAGTGCAATTACTAAATCTCAGTCATTTCAGATGAATATTGTGTGAAGTTTTTTCCCTCAGGTGCTGTCACTTAGCAGAGATGTGAAAGTCCAGACACCCAGAGTGGAGCAGTTTAATGACAGGAGCTTCTGTTGTGGAACAAAAGGATCTGCAGGTTTCTGGTAAGAGAGGTGCAAGCAGTTTGTCATACAAATTTATGTCAACTGGGTACTTGGTGAACAATTACACTGATCCCCTGGATGTTTCATAAGCCTGGATATTTACATAGACAGCTAGAAAAACATGTTACTCCTTGTTTTTATGATCAGTTGCCGTTATCCAAAATATCTCTAAAACTTATTGCACTATAAATTATGTGGAAAACATAACAGATAATTAATTGTGCAATAACAGTAACAAAAATGTTGTTTTATAAATGTTGGTAATTAACCATCAGTGTTTTTCTCTCTAAATGAGACTCATAAGCTTAACGATAAGGTAACTCGTATGCCAAAAAGTGATATTACTGATTTTGAAAAATATGCAGTTGTGCCAGGCCGAAAATTTCACGAAATAGAAATGGTTCACTCTAAAAAATGTTGGGTTGTTTTTAACCCAGGGCTGGGTAATGGACAGAACACATTGCTGGTTAAAATGACAAAAATAATGGGTTGTTTTATAATAATTTTTTTAATATAATTTTGTTCTTTACAGAACTTTTGGCTAAATGTTTCTGTGAGGAACCAAATATGTTTTTTCTACATTGTAAAAAAAAGTTGGATCAACTTTTTATTTTGTAATTTTAAAAATTACATCAATTAGTAATACCTAAAAAATTTAGTTTATGAACTTACATTTTCTAATTTTAACACGCCAGCATTTTTAATAATTTTCACATCATGCCTTCCAGAAAATGTTCTTATTTAAATATATAAACAAACAATATATTAAATGAAAGAACAGACCCTCTGCTCTAAAAAAAAAACAAAAAACAAAACTGAGATATTTGCATTTTTATAATGATTCATAGCGAAAATCAAAAAACATGCTAACATGGATAATAGCGGATATATGGATTGCCATAAAAACGTCATTAGCAGGGAAGCGTTTTCTCTTAATTGACGAGACAACTCATCAATGGCGGGGAAAGAGTTAATTCAAACATTAAGGTGAAAATTTTTTCAAAAATTACTTCAGTTGGTGACACCTAAAATATTTTCAACTTGAGCTTTTTTACTTAAAGTAAACTTTAGACATTTACAAATTAAAGTAACTTTTTAAGTTGATCCACCTTAACTTTTTACAGTGTATGGCATCGCTGTAAAGAATCTTTTAAGCACCTTTATTTTTAACTCTTTCCCCGCCATTGACGAGTTATCTCATCAATTAAGAAACATTTGCATGAAAAAACGTGTTCCTGATGAGTTTTTAAAGTTAATCTGTAATACAGCGATGATCCACTAGATTTCCACTTACCCAGTTTATAAAAAGCAGAAGCAAAATTTTTTTTTTACTAATTTTACACTCCGTGCATGTTTTGATAATCATTCTGAATCTGATGTCTAATAAAATTCCTTCACAAAAATGCAATTATTTCAGCTTTTTGTTAACATTTTTTTTTAAGAAAAAAAACCTTTTTAGGCGTTTATAAGCAGAGAAAAAATATAGAAATATAGATCTTCTTTCATTTGATATATTTGTATGTTTATCTACTTTTTAGAAAAAAAAATCATGGAAGGAATGTCATTAACCTTTCTTGGTAACTTCTACCATTTTGTTTGACAACTTATGCAAACTCATACTTTCAATATGAAGGAATATAATTTTTAAACCATTGTGTGCTTTACAAATGTAAGTTGCTAACGTTACTACATAATGACTACTCTTATGATAATGCTAACAACACATCTTACTTGTAAATATTGTAATTGCTCTTCTATAAACCTATTAGGAAGTCCTGAGGGAATGAATACCCATGAAGAATTAGCCTTTCAGTATGATGTCATACAATTACATCTCTTTTATCAATCAAAAGAAGTACGCTATGCAGGAAACATTGTTGGCTTATTCAATGTATTGAATGCCGTATAGTCGTGGGTGCATACTAGTTTGTCACAATTTGTACAGAGTCCCATGTTTTATGCAGGATTTATGCAGCTCACTCTTTAGGTGGCTTTAGTGTCCCCATAGTGGAAGCACTTTAGGAAATGGGCATGAAAGCATGTCTTTTTTAATGGACTTGGACAGTTCTTTGTACCACATTGTACTGCAGGGCTTTTCACAGGCTGCTTCCTAACAAATTCATGTTCTTCCTTCTTTATTGTACATTAACCAAGTGTTGGTGCGAACCGGGGTGTCATAGCCTAGAGCGCAGGTCTGTCCGCGAAGATCTGCTTATTGTCTGGCACAGGTAGACACAAAAATAAACCATATTAACCAGAAATACTCTTTACCGAAGAGAGTTGTGGTTCTGTGGTCCAAAAAACTGAACAGTAGCTAACCAAATCTATTTGTGAAGCACAGAAACACTAGTTTAATTTTTACTGAGTACTAATATAAACGCATTTCTCTAAGTGTCCTCTTTAATTTGTTTCAGGCACACAAAAAATATAAATGTCATTCCACTAATTGTCCATTAGCGTAATGTCCCTTGTTTGCAGATCTCATTGTCAGTCTTATTTTATCCCAGTCAGTTTAATAGGATCCCATAAGGGCAAAGCCATGCTAGAAAAAGACAATGGCTTGATGCTTTTACACGTAGAAACAACTGAATAATGTGTGACTGAACAAAAGGGATGATTTAAAAAGCTCAATGGCTTTGAGATGCTCACCAAATGCTTTAAATGAGGTCATCTATAAGTATAGTGTGTCTGGATAAGAGCATCAACTGAATGCTTAAGAGAGGGGTCACAGCGTGAAAATCAGACTTTTACTATGTTTAAGTGCTATAATTGGATCCCCAGTGCTTCTTTCAACCCAGAATACATGAAAAGGAACAACCCAGTAATTTTGTTTGGGTAAGCCATTTTTGCTAGTATGGGAAAAATGAGGTCGTACAGATTTGCCTGTTTTGTGAGGTAGGTAGCAAGGCCAATTACAATAATACCGTCCCCTTAATCGGCACTATTCAACCACATCACTGCCATTTAGTGCAGAGAGAATAAGAGAGAGAGAGAGAGAAAATAATTGACAGCACAAGTTTCAATTGCAACAAACCACCATCATTGCGATCAGCATTTGCATTTCATCAGCTCATTTGCATTTTAAAGGACACACCCAAAAACGCCACATTTTTGCTCGGACCTACAAAATGGGACTTTTTAACATATTATATAAATTATATGTGGGATATTTTAAGCTAAAACTTCACATACGCACTCTGGACACCAACGATTTATTTTACATCTTTTAAAAAAATCATAATATGACCTCTTTAAATGTAGATGTAAATTTAATCAGTTTTTATGTAGCCACAAACATTGCAAATACTAGGAAAACTAACATAATAGTTAGTGTGTGTGCGTGTTAGTCATCCTAACAATTATTGCAAATGAAGGTCTACAGTATTTACAATTTTGTGCATATATTATGTGTTTCTAAATGGTTCTTTGGGGAACCAAAAATGTTTCTTCTGTGGCATCGTTGTGAAGATCATTTGTGTGCATGCTTCCTAAAATGTGACTGGATCATAAGATGTTGAATATTCTGTAGACAACTTAGCATTTGACTGAGACATGTTCTGGCCTCAGAATAGTTGAAATATTGCAGTCATTAAAGCGACAAAGTAAAATCAGTGTTTTTGGATCTAGTGGGAACTATTTTATTGGCATTCGCCTCAACCAAACTCTCATTAGTCGTCTGAGGACCAGTGGGCTGGACTGTGTCATACAGATTGATGGATACTCCCTTGCAGTCCACTGCTCTCAAAAATTAAATCACATGTCCAACCAAATCAAATGACATATGGACCACAAATATTCTCAGTTCACTACAGTTGCTTGTGCATGTGTGTGTATATATATATATATATATATATATATATATATATATATATATATATATATATATATATATATATATACAGGGGCGTCATGCACCAATTTTTTTTAAGGGGGCACAGTGTCAAAAGCTCACAGAAATGTGTGCATACACAGACATCAAACGAAATATTATAGAGCTTTCAGTCTTTTCCATGGCACTTACATTTCTAACAATCTGAAAACCCCTGCTTTCATGCAAAAACCTCCAAAATAAGAGTGATGACTAACTTTAATATCAAATACTATTCAATCGGAATAATCGACACATTTGCATCATATTTACATCTGAAACGGCATGTTTTATTTATTTAAGTCTTAATGGCTTGTTTAATTGTGTCATTAATGCATTTTGCACAACAACTGCATTATCATATAAAATTAATGTAATTTTAAATCCATAAAGTATATAAACAACGAAAATGACATTAAGCTATAGCCACGTGATTGATTTTAATGTTCAATAATGATAAAAAAAAATATGTTTAGATAAAATTATTAGAGGAACGGATTTTTGCATTAAATTTGAACTCATATGTGAGCATGTGAGATTCCGCGCCCTTGTGAACTTTGGCGTTGTGCCAAGAAGATGAATCTCTACTAATATAACGTTGAGTTATATACTAATATAACGGCTATGAGTAACCCACTTCTACCCTAAATAGCCTTGAATTTGGTTACATGCCATTTTTTGCCAAAATAACTTGAAGATGTATGATATTCCAACATGTAGGCAAAGTCAACAGGTGTTCAAGGTGTTTGCTTTCATTTGTTTTAAACTTATACATATCGTCTATTCTTGGGCTATGGTAGACGTCTATTAGATTTTCACTGACAGCCCAAATTTAGCCTGGTTTTAGCCCAAATTGCTTGCTGGGTACGCTGTACAAAGATTAAAAGTGCACACATTGAAAAAAGATAGGTATGTATTAATTCATCTAAGTTGAGGTAAAAACATGGTAAAATATAAAAACAGTGGTGTTTTCCTTTAAGGTTATTTCTTCACGGCAACAGATAAGTTTTTTAAAGAACCATTTCTTTTTTCCACACAAAGAACCTTTTTTGAAACATAAAGGTTCTTCGGATGTTAAAGGTTCTTTATAAAACTGTTTAGCAAAAAATAATTTTTCTATGGCACCGTGGAGCACCTTTATTTTTAAAACATGCAATTTTTCCTATTGTGATTCTATAATAGTGTGTGCAATCTGCTTAATAATCAATATGGCTGAAGTGAAGTCATTCAAATAATTGATGGTGTCTATGCAAATACCATTACAACTTTGCCAAGTACAATATGAAGAAACAATGCTTCTCTGATTAAAAAAAATCTGGGCTTCATTCCAGCCACTATAAAATGACTAAAACTGAGTCATCAGCACATCATTTATGGAAGTGGGCTACTGTATTCCTATTAAAGTCTGGTGCAAGATTTAGTTGGAAACCTGCAACTTATCATCGTAAAACACCAGCTTGTGTCTGCTGCCAACATTTTATTACTGGAGTGACACTGATACACCCCCATGAAGAAAGATTGACGTTTACAATGGTGACCCAAATCCTTGTCATTGATTCATCCGGAGAGGTTTCTTCAGATTGATTTTCACCGGGCTATTGATGGGGAAACTAATATTTCTATCCGGTCATATGATTCTATTGTTAAGCCGCAGAATTGCTTAGGCAGGTTCATTGAGACTGTTTATTTGACCTCTATTGAGTCTTTGTCTGTCAAAATGACATTTATTTGACAACTGTGCATACTTTATTTAATCAGTTCTAAAATATAAAACCTTTTAGGATATTTGTTGCTATATTATTCCTCATAGAGGATTAGAAAAATGTTTATTAGAAACAATGAACTACTGGCCATGTCTCTCAACCCTGCTTATGAAATGAAATCAGTGTAAATAGAGCATATAAACAATAGCAAAGTGCTCCGGACAACATTGATCAGATGGAAAATCCTAGTTTATATTTTCTGCTTAAAATTATGAGGATATTTCATTCTGGAATATTGCTTATAAAAGAAGCAAATTAATTATACATTACCATGGCCAAACAGAGCCAAAGGACTTTGGTTTATGTTATGGTTAACGTTTAAGTTGCTGTTTAACATATTTTTTACTGTTTAAAGGGGACATATCATGGCAATCTGACTTTTTCCATGTTTAAGTGCTATATAGGGTCTCCAGTGTTTCTATCAACCTAGAAAATGTGAAAAAGATCAACTCAGTAACTTAGTTTTGGTAAATTATTCTCTGCAAGCATGTGGAATTTGGCTCCCCCTGTGATGTCAGATGGGGATAATATCACCCTTTAATCTTCACTATCCAACCAGGATCAGCTCATTTGCATTTTAAAGGACACACCCAAAAACCGCAAATTTTTGCTCACACCTACAAAATGGCAAATTTAACATGTTATAATAAATTATCTATATGATTTTTTTAAGCTAAAACTTCACATATGTACTCTGGGTACATCAAAGATTTATTTTACATCTTTAAAAAAGTCTTGTGAAATATCCCCTTTAATTTGTGTTTTGTGGGAAGTTTACAACTACATATATTTTAGTATCTTTTTTTACTGACTGAGGTTTAAAAACATGTGAGTGGGAACTGACATACAAACATAATATTTATCTTTTCATAATGGTCATGGTGACCTTTTATCAAGATTATTTACCCAATTAGTGGATATTTTTCATGCAAATTTACTTTCAATTTAATTTTTAACGAGAAAGAGCACAGCACCCCTCTGGTTATGAATCACACTTTGTGGGACCCCCACTGTACTGCCATCACCCCAAATATTTCCTCAAACTAATTATTATTGCTTGGTATTATTGCCATTGGAATATCGAGGGATTTGAAGATCAATGAAATGTAAGATGCAGTGATAAATTAATTGGTCTTTTCCGTATGAAAACAGTGTATCTGAAAAAAATCTGAAAGATCCAACTAAGTCTGTGACAAAAATGTTAGATCCTAGCTTCAGATTCAGTTTATAAGTTCTTGCCCAAGGTCTCATCAATGCGATCTCACGAGAATTCATACATATTTTATGAATTGGCTAATTCGTATTAATCCATACGACCACATACGTACGTTTTGGTACGATTTGCCTTGACCCCTGTGACGATAGGATTAGGGGCGGTGTTAGGGGTTCGGTTTTGTTGTTTTGAGAATCGTACGGTTTTGCACGGTTAACTTCATATGAATTGATACGAATTAGCAAACTCGTAAAATATGTACAATTTCACATGAGATCGGGCTGGTTTCACTAGATCACTCACTTGATCTCTCTTTACCAAGAAAATTTCTCAGATATAGTCAACATATTCAACAAGTTATTATACAAAGCTGTGTGACCTCGAAAAGGAAACCACCGGAAATACAGATCTACTTGTAAAGGCAATACATTAGATCAGTGCTTCCCAATCCTGGGAATGTCTCCTTTATTTAAAACACCTGATTCAACTTATCAGCCTCCTTCCAATGGTAAACATGTCTCAATAACAAGCTGATGAGTTAAATCACGTGTGTTAAATAAGGAGACATCTGACTAAAACCATTTTGGGATTGGGAAGCACTGCATTAGATTAAAGAGTATTATCAGACAATTTTCATGTGCACACATGCACGCATATGCTGAGAGTATAACAGTACATTATTTAACATTACAACATTTGCAATTACCTAGTTAAGGTGACACAAAACACACCCAATATGCAATTCGTCTCGGATGGAGTCTCTGTACATTACACATTACTATTGTTATTCCAATAGATTTGTGAATGAATAGTACAATAGATCCAGTAAAGTAAATTGCTAAATCACCTAAATTGCTTGTGAAAAGTGCTGAAAAGATATTGAGACTTATCTTATAAATGTATGAATCCCTGGAGATTTGATTTCCTTTAGTCATCAGGGATCCAGATTTATGGAATGGGCACTGAAGCAGAAAGTACAGGCCGAAGAGGGTCCTGATGTGGGTTGAAGACACGATCCACTAGATTGAAACCAGTTCATGATGACTTATAAAGGCATGAAGCTTGAGCCATTTAACCATTCTGTGAAATGAGCCTCTTTTGTGACATTGTCTGGCAGGTACAGTAGATAGAGATTTAGCCATTCAATCTCAAGGAGTAAGGTCACTTTGGTAATATGAAGTTTTTCTTTACTAGTCAACTGAGGAAAGAATTCTGTTTGTTCGCTATGAAGAAGGTCATGTTCGGGTAAAAGACGTGCTGTGACCCTGGTCGGGGACAGACTTCATGAAGGGCATGGAACAAAGAGAGTTTATCAGCTAATAATACTGGCTGTCACTTGAAAATTCAATGCAGGTTTCGTACTGTACAGAAAGTCTTGCCTTTTTGCTTATTTGTCAGTGTTTGTGAGTGAGTTTCCATAAAGTAACCATAAATCACATCAATGAAAATATGCACATCAACCCCTCCTTATTATCTTACAATTGTTCATTGATAATGATAATAACATTAGGACAGATGCATGCTAGGATCATTACCACCTCTTTCAGCATTAACTAATGGCACTTTTCCATAGGATTTGCATAGTAACCCATGGTTTGGGTCAGGTTGGGTCAACTCACCTCACTTTGGCTTGATAGCCTTTCCATCGAGTTTAGTAACACTTCGGAGTGGGAGGGATTATAGGCGTGTCATTATATTTGGTCTGCCCACTACTGTGACATCATACAAGTGAATGTGTCGTTGTACATTCCCATACATTCATTTATTTCAGTCCGCAACAAAATTAAAATTGACCACCACAAATAGATGTTTGCACATCGCGTTTATCACTACCTCTGTCTCACGTGACAGTTTCTGTACAAACACCCGTGGCGTCGGTCGATGCGCTCTGCTGAGCCTCATTTAAGTTGCATTGAAGCATAACATTATATGCGGACGTGCGTGTTGCGAATGTGCCGCCACAAACTGCAAGTCTGGAAAAAAACTGTTATGTGTTCCTGATTCTCAACTTGTGGATGTTTTTCATCGCTAAAAGGGAGTTTGGGAACTTACAGCAAAGCACAGATGACAACAGGTTTACTCGAGACAGCGCAAGCTAGCATGAAGGTAAAGTTAATCTTTTACATTATAGCAATGACGCTGGTAGTGACGAGTCTCTCATACCAATCATTGATCTACAGTGTTTTTCGTGTCATGTTTTATTATCAGCTCGGGTCGCTTGGAACCCCAACAGCGGTGGTACTTAAAAAGTATCAGGTACTGCGTACTGCACCCATTGGAAAAGCCCCCAAAAGTAAGCTGACCCAAACCAAACCGTGGCGTACTATTTAATCGTAAAGCGCCATTAGTTTTGCTCTGAAAGTATCCCATCCAGATACTGGCCCAAATCAAGCCTGGCTGTTTAACTAAAAGGACTCCTGTATAGCTCAGTGACGCAGCGTTGCATTAGCAGTGCAAAAGGTCATGGGTTCAAACCCAGGAAATACATGTACTGCTTAAAATGTATATTTTGTAATGCACTGCAAATTGCTCTAGATCTGCCAATTTTTTCTAAAAGAGAGCGATATGTTATGCAAAAAGTTACAAACTGCGTTATCCACAAATTGTTCATTCTTGCAACTGATAACATGTTTTTAAAGGGTTATTTCTTATACAATATTATGCTTTTTAATGCTTGAAATGGAAAATACAAACAAAAGATATGGCGCAGAGGGTGAGTATGATGACAGAGTTGTCATTTTTGGATGTAATGTTACCAATTCAGTTTTCACTGCGGTACAGCTTTACATTAATATAAGCTTTACTTTCCTGCATTACTGATGTTGTGAGGTTTCTAATCTAAAATAGCAGCTCAGATCAGTTCTGCTGTCATAAAGCCCAAGGTGCTGTCTATAAACCTGTCGAGATGTTAAGAGGGGGAAAGCTTTAGGGAATGCTATAAAGACACTGACAAGGCTTTGAACCTAACAGCAAGCATGGTGTGGTCTATTGTAACAAAACAAAAAGCACGAATCATACACTACAAAGATCAGGTTGTCTTGTTCCATTGTTCAATTTGACGTGGAGGCCAAGAGGCCAGATATACAACAATGTAATGGACACTATCCAAAAATCTCCTCAGCATTTCACAGATTTCAGCTTGTTTAGGAGTGTGGCTGGAAAAGGAAGAGTATTAAGTCATGTCTGGAGTTTGCTGGAAGCAATGTGCAGAACTTGAAACCTTCTGTAGTAACAAATTCTGGTCTGATGGAACTAAACTTGAGCTGTTTGCCTTCAAGCACAAGTACAAGCAATGTTACAACCTAACACCCAGGTAACAATATTGCTTTTATACAAGGTTTGGGAAGTACTCAGCTCTGGGGTTTCTCTTCCGCAGCAGGAAAACATCAATGACAACACAGACGTAGCAAAACATTCAGGCAAATCCTTAAGGAGCACAAGAGTCTGTCATGCAGATATCTGCATTTGTATCTCTATCCCAGTTGGAACATTTACAACATCAAACTAACAAAAATACACTTTTATTAAATAAAGAAAAATTAACTCTTTCCCTAACGTAACTAACTACCGTAAATAACGTAAACGTAAATGTAAATAAATACCTTCCGGTAGCGCTGCCATCTTAGACTCCTCTGTATTCAGGAGAGAGTATTAGCGTAGTGTACGCACTTTTCTTAGTGACGTATGACAAATTCATAGGCGGGGGGCACAGATCAGCAGCAGAGTAGCCTCCGTAGGCTGCGTAAACTCTCATCCTGAATGCGGACGCGACTAAGAAGGTATTTATTTTCGTTAATAAAGTTTTAAATATGGATATTTCTACAACAACACTGCGCGGATTACCCTCAGAAGACTTTTGTTTATCATCCTGGAGCCGTTTGGATTTAATTTGTGAAGGATGGACGCACTTTTTTGGACTTGAAGGTCGTGGACTATGGGTGGACCCCGTAACATTACATTTAATCAACTGAAAGATCTAAAACATTTTATAAAATATCCGAAAATGTGTTTGTCTGAAAAACAATGGACATATGCAACTCGGACAGCTTGGGGGTGAGTAAATCATGGGTTTAATATCATTTTTGGCCGAACTATCCCTTTAAATCAACTGATCAACATGTTCAGGAGAGAGGACACTGCATTTTGCATGGACAATATCACCAGTACTAAATACATGCTCGTCTTCTGTCTCTTTTGCCGTGTTTTCGCTGCTACAAGACTTTGTCACTGCACCGCATTCACTTGCTGCCACTGAAAATAAAAAAAATGTGCGTGGAGAGTGTCAAAATAAAGGTCGATTTTTTATGTGTAGCATTTATGCATTGGATGTAGCGTTACACCCCTAGCAGATATACAGTATTTTTATGCAGTGCAATGACCCAAAGCAAAGAGAGGAAACTTGGTGTTTTGAAAAGGATAGGTTTTGAACACATGGCCTTTCAAAACACAGATGCCATAAAAACATTCTTGGTTTTCCAAAGAAACTTTATTAGTGCAGTCAGCCCAGCTAACACAAATACGTAACTGTTACGTAACGTCGACGTTATATTATGACCAAACTTACGTCGTGGCGACGAAACGAGTTACGTTGTGGCGACCGGAAAATTTGAAATTCCTGGATTCGTTGCCTGCACGTAACTTCGCAACGTAATCTGCCTGTCGTGGGCATGTCGTGACAACGTAATGGATTAAAAGTTTTATGTTGGTAACCAGTTAGTAATTTAAATCTTTTATTTAATATTCTTTGGGCGGACATCTGCAGTACACCTAATTAAACTTGTCCTTATTTGCCCATAATTAAAAGACTTACCATAACATATGAATAAGACTCCGAGTAGAAAACTTCATTTTATTGAACATGAACATTACATTACAAAAATTTAAATAAACATATGTTAAAATAAACATTTAAATGGATTCTCCATATAATTTAAACGAAGATGTCATAACTGAATTGTGCTAGCGTAGTTTTGTCAGACGGAGAAAGTGAGAGAGCTGTCCTCTTCATGTTCCGGTTGCCAGGGTAACGCTGCTCTAACCTTCACCAGTCTAAAACACCAAACGTGTCCCACAAAACTTTAAAATAAAGACAATAAAATCAATAAAGGTTGAAGAACATCTACACGTTTTCATAAAATCGGCTTATTTGTTGTGAAATAGTGTCTTACCTGATAAAACGAAATTTCCTGTCAAATGAACATTCCTGTCAGTGCAGCATAAAACGCGGTTTATACTGTCGGACTACATTCTGTAAGCCTTAAGTATATTAACATGCTGTTTTCATAACTCTTAAGCAACTGAAATAAGTTGTTATATAATTTAAACGTGTCTCAGTTCAGAGAAACAACACCGGTCCTGTCTGATTGAGTTCGATGGGCGCGGGAGGCGCGGGCTGTTTTTTGTTTCCCATGTACTGTAAATGGCAGCTCTGCTATGCTTAATTGTGTTTCTGGAACATGAAAAAGTTTGTGACACAACGGATGTTCTTGAACAAAATTTTTTCACAAGTCTCCTTACGTGCCATTTGTCTCGTTAATCTCGCCATGCTCTTGGATCACGAAATTGGCCAGCCTTAAAAATCAATACGCTGGATGAAGGGGGGAAAGACAGTTGGATTTTTGAAAGCTTTACTGTCGAACTGACATCTACCATTTAGGAAATGGAGTTACTGCTCAACCCTTTGTCCTGAACTTCTTAATTACAGTAATCATGCGTAATTAGACAATGGTGCCTTAAATATTCATGCAGCACTTAACTTTGCCATCATTTTGATATCCTGATGCTTTTAATCCCTGGCATACTTTCAAAAGATGCAGAGTAATTTGGGATATTTCTAAGAACTGCTTCCCTCCTTGAGCCTTGAATTTATTGCAAATGTTATTTCTGAACAGCTTATTACAGACCTCAGCAGTTTTATTAAAGCTCTGAAAGCACAGATGCCTTTAGAAAATTAAACTATTACTGTATTGACAGCATGGTGCCTCGAATTACTGTGGATGTATTTGTTATTTTCAGCAGGATTCAGACAGTTGTTTGTTGACTAGACCTGTCGACTTTTATTGAGTGACTTCATCTCTTTGATCGCTGATCTATCTGCCCTGATGCTCAGGTTACCGGGGTGAGAGAGGATCCCTTGGATGATCAAAGACAAACAATTTCAATCTCATCTAAAGCTCTAAGCACAGAATTAAGCGAGCAGATTAACCTATGGCCAGTTATAGGATAGGTTGTCTCACAGTGTGTGACGTCAGAGGGTTATACCTAACCCAACCCAACCATGCCCGAGCGTGATTATCCCCTTGCCTACTCCCCCAGGTGCATGCGCTTACGCGGTACTTTGAAAGATACGAGCCTGGACACGCTTATGTCAATAAAATGTGATTGTTTTGAAGAAAACAGAAAAATATATTTTTTGACCAAAATATAAATGTTTGTAAAGTATGTATGAAATCTAAATGTATTTTTTGCAGTTGAAAATATACTTAATTTTAACATTTTCAAACCCATTATGTTGACAGGTTGGTAACTTACCAACTTTTTCTTCTACATCCCGATGTAATATATATAATATAAATACATTAAAATATATATTTTTTTTAAATACAAAAAATATTCCAAAATTTTTCAGCAAATATATTTTTTGGCCAGTTTTTGTATATTTTTGAAAATATATATTTTTTTGCTGTATGGGGAAAAACAGCAAACAAGATCAAGCCCATAATACACCCAAATAAATCCAAATGCTTAACATAAAAAATAAGACCAAAATATCACAACTGCCACACTCTCAGAAAAAAGCTACAAACTTTATAAAAAGGTCCTAATATGTTAGGGTGACCATACGTGCCATTCTTCCCGGAGGTGTCCTGGCCAGGATTTTGGTGCGTCTTCTGGAAGTCATATTTGTTGACCGCATACGGCATTCAGTTAAAACATAAGACATACAATCGTAGTTTCATTCTTACCTTAAAATGTAACGGTTGCTTTTTTGTAAAAATAATAATAATAATCCTTTATGAACGTATTGGGTGGACAAATACAACTTCCGGAAGACGCACCAAATCCTGGCCAGGAAGTGTCCGGGAAGAATGGCACGTACGGTCACCCTAAATGTATACTATTTAGGTACAGATATGTGCCTTTGGGGTACCACTATGTACCTCTAAAGCCCGGTATATACTGTGCGATTTTAAATATTCCATTAGGACTGTTGCTTGCCACACTGTGCAATCAAGATCGTAGTTGTATGATCTCAGTTTCTATCAATCTCAGACTGTACGAGTTTAAAAACTTAAAGGTGCAGTGTGTAAATTTTAGTGGCATCTAGTGGTGAGGTTGCGAACTGCAACCAACGGCTAAGTCCACTGCTCACCTCTTGCTTTTGAAACACATAGAAAAGCTATGGTAGTCGCCACCGGACAAACATGTCATCGTTGGAGAAAACTTAGTAAAAAAAGTTTGTCCATTAAGGGCTTCTGTAGATTCATGGGGGCACAAAATGGTGACTTCCATGTAAGGGGACCCTCGATGTATGTAGATAAAAACATCTCATTCTAAGGTAATAAACGCATAACGGTTCATTATGAAAGGTCTTTATACACCCCTGATAATATAGTTTTATGTATTATTTTGCATTTCTGTGAAGGAATCCTTCTAAAAATTACACACTGCACCTTTAAAAAAATTGGACGCATGCAAACATGTCCGTAGTTTCACATTATCAATCGGCGACGGTTGGGCGAACACACGCTGAAGCAAAGGCTAGCAAACCAAAACAACATTTAGCGTTCATTTTAATTGTGACTTGTCTCGAGCATAAAAGAAGGAAAAACAAAGGAGACAAGTACCTGGCATTTGTATTTCCAGCACGTACGTCCACCTGGCTCTTTTCCACATTGGTCTGGGTTGGTTTGTTGTTGTCGCACTACAGTAATTGTTTCATCATATGCTTCTATTGGTTCTTGATCTGCCAGTTGTCCTAGAGAGATGTCACACATCAGGAATGCGTCTCAAAATTTCTGACACTGCCAGAATTTTCTCAGAGGATAATTTTGATCTAAATGTTCATTAATCGGCTGTCTGTGAATATGTCAAACTAGTGATCGAAGATGGCAGATTTTAGCCTAGGATTCCAAATTTGTTCCAGACAGCTAAATCGTGGCTGAAATCTCACAGTGTGAGATCCAGTACTATGTGGCACCCCTCCCAGGATGTTTAAGAAGTCACCCTATATAAAACACCTGATTTAACTCATCAGGTTGTTAGTGTAAATTATAGGGAGACATTTTCAACATTCTGTGAGGAAGCTGATGAGCTGAATCAGATGTTTCACATAAGGAGAGATCTAAATCATTCTGGAAGGGGTGCCACGTAGGACTGGATTGGGAAACACTGCCTTAGAGGTACCAATATGTACCTTTTAGGTACAAATGTGTACTTTTTGAAAAGGTATCACCCCAGTTTAGTACCCCAGTACTTACCTGTACCTTCGTGTACCTTTTCTGAGAGTCCACTTTATTAACTCCAAAATCTTAATCACTTTATGAGCTAAGCCCCAAAACAGTTAAAGCAACACTATGTAGTTTCCATGTAAAAATGACTTACAGCTCCCCCATGTGGTTGAAAAGCGCAACAGTGTTTGGTATCAGACACTCTTCTGCAGGCAGGGGGAGGGGCGGGGCTGTGTTTCCTACCCTCCACCGCCACTTTCAGAGTGTGCTTGTAGCAGCTAGGAGGTTGCTCAGGTTGCAGCAACAGTACAATTTGTCCAGTTAAAAGTTGTTCTATCAATAATTTTAGAGACATTATTTAAAGGTAAATAAAAACTACATAGTGTTGCTTTAAGAGTCATTTTGGTTATGTATTGATATACTGTAGCAATTACTACAAAGCATTTAGCTGGAGGACCCTAGATGTTGCTCGTGTAGATGTGTCAGAACTGTAAATTAAGAACTATTAGAAATGGCTGACAAGATTAACATTAACTTTTTATGAAATCTCAGATTTACAGTGGAATTAATGTTGTACATGTGTTCTTCATCACTGCTAGCTTAGAGAAGTGACTCATGAAATTCACGGTTCAATTTGGTACTTATATTAGAGAGCAAAAATTTGTTTTCTTCCAGCATTCGCAGAGGAGGGACAGCAACTTGATGACATCTTGATGAATGTGACCCATCTGGACAATTCTCAACTTCATGGCTCGCTAGTTTGATAACAGGAACAGTTATGTTTCTGAGAGGAAATGGTTTGATATGAGAAACCTGAGAGATGTGTCAGACACAATCTTATCTCCCTCGGCAAGCTTTATTGAGCTGTTGTGCCATGTCCTGGCATTCCTACACAGTTTTCATCTTGTGTGCAGTCAGAGAAGGATTTGTTAATAGTTAATAGGGATTTGTGACGCCATCTGTTCTAAAACAAGGAGGAAGTGATAAAGACCATATAGCTTAACATTTTGACTTCCATACTATGCTCCAGTAATATTGTTTAAAGTCTTCTGTTCCTTTCTTTAAAATCAGTTCACCTTGACAGTGTGGTCTTAACTGTGCGATTCAGAAAGTGCATGCAAATTAATCTTTATGAGACTTAGAGGAACCACTTTATCCAAATGACAATGCTGTTTGCATTTGGCATTGACGAAGCAGGATCCCCACCCTCCGCATCTGTTTTTCCTAGTTTTTCTATACTTCACTTCTCTCTTGATGATGAAATAATGGGCCAATTTTACACATCAGAGCATGATCTCTAACTTTATTGTCTCTGGGTGGCACTGTAAAGAGAGATCAGACACCGTATAGGGCGATGCTGACCAAAGTTGGAGCTTTGAAAGACCCTTTACACAATTCTAAGAGATGGAACTTCATGTCCACCCACTATCTTTTAAAAAATGTTTACCAAAAGTTTAAAGTTTTGTTCTCATATGATCACCCTTGTACCAGTCCCATATTACTATAAATGTTATGCGGAATACACACATTTTCAATACTTTTGACTATAATAGATGGACTGGGGTAATTAAAGGAGTAGTCAATTTTCTTAAAAAAAAAATCCAGATAATTTACTCACCACCATGTCAGAAGAAATTATGTTTTTTAAATGTACAACATTCCAGGATTTTTCTCATTTGAATGGACTTTAATGGACCCCAACACTTCACAGTTTTAATGCAGTTAAAAATTGCAGTTGTAAATGACTCTAAACTATCCCACACGAGGCATAAGGGTCTTATCTAGCGGGTCTTAGCATAAGGGTTATTAGTTATTATTAATTATTATTATTACACGGCTCTCTGGAATGCTTGATTCTGATTGGTCAGTTGAGACATTTGCAGGTTCGTTCTTTTCAAATAATAACCGCTTCAAAGTAATAACGCATAGCCGGTACTACTTGTATGATTAAAATCGCTCCGCGCCAATAAAGATTACTGTTTGGCGCCATCTTGTGACAAACACTGGACAACCACAATTAAGAATGGACAATTTTGACATTAATTTTAACATGTACGGAGAAAAACAAAACATTTAAACAGTGGATAGAAGAACGAACAACGACAAGACACAGAGAGCTTACTGAAACTGAACTTGACAAAATAAAGCATGACAGCTACGAAGCCAACACACAAAAAAATACAGGATGGGCATTAAAACTTCTCAAAGACTGGCTAAAACAGAAAAAAATGGAGACAGAAAAATATGAAGCAGATGATCTTAATAAGGTATTACGATCATTTTATGCATGTGTGCAAAGTTTTGCGGAAGGATAAAAATGTAAATTTAAAACAAATATGCCAATAAAATGTTTCAAATTCATATTCATGTCCAGTTTTTTTTCTTATGTGGCAAGTAGCCGTGTAATAAGCGGGATAATGTAGAGGCAGCCTGTAGTTATCGCGAAATAAGCCCATTCAGTGTGATACAAGACCCTCAGCTTCGCGTCAACAACGTCGGAGTGGTCCTCTTTCTCCACACTTGTAAACATTGGGGCGTAGTTTCGACACGTCATCAGTGAACTTTTTATTTGATGACGAATTATGTGAGGTCGTGCTGGCGCGTCACACGAACGGAGGAAGACGAGAAGTTGTGGTTTAAAGTGCATATTTTTTTATTTTTTTTGCCAAAAATGACAATGGTTTCGCTAGATAAGACCCTTATGCCTCATTTGAGATCATTTAGAGTCCCTTGAAACTGCAATTTTAAACTGCATTAAAAGTGTTAGGGTCCATTAAAATGAGAAAAATCCTGGAATGTTTTCCTCAGTGGTACATATTAGGGTGGGCTCAGCAGATTTCCAAGGGGGCCTCAAGATGACCTATTTCTGAACACTTTAGAGAATATGTGTCTGTCTAATAATTCCATACATTTATTTTGAAAAATTCCCTCTTCTGTATTCAGTGTGAGAAAAAAGCCATTGAGTAACGAGAAGAGGATAAGTAAACAGAGACATAACTGGGTAACTATTACTTTTATATTTTGCTGTTTTTTTAACAAGACAAGCAAAACAAGGAAATGCATTCTGTAGAAAAATGCATGTTTGCATTTCTCTGATCTTAAACTGTAAGCATAATAAATGATTAAGAGTAAAATGCTTCCTCTCAGTACTTTAACAGTGCAACGCTCACAGCTTGAAGTCTGCCTCCTGCAGTTTGTTGAGACTTGATGCTTCTCACGGACATTTCATTGATATGTCTGGCATCATGAAGGCACAGTTCACAAGGGGCAAGCCTTGTCTGTCAGTAGTTATTATTTGCCGGGGCTAAGGTTGCACTTTATGACTACATTGCACACACAACAGATGTTCATCCCAGCATCTAAAAGGCACCTGGGAAAACCAATAAAGATTTTCAAAGAAGCCACTCCACGGGACCAAACAGTCTGGTATTAGAAAGATAGAAGAACAAAGCATATCTATCTCATGTATTAAAATGAGATCAGACCAAATTTTAGTTACACTGCTATTATTTTATTTGGTTATGGTTAGTGACAAAAACAGCACACTTTTTAGTTAAATAAAAAGGGGTGTTGTGCGTATAATTCCTTTGTTGTTGCAACAGCTCTATTCTTTCTCATTTCAGCTGCCATCTGCACCATCTAGCCTACATATGAAGAGTTTGTTTCCAAAACGCAATAAATCCATTTTGACTCATTTCGGTAAAAACGTGTTTTATGTACCAAGAAAGTGACAAGATGAAAACCACTATTTTCTGTTACAAACTTTTACATAGCATCTTTTGGTTATAATAACATACAAATTCAAATCCATAATTTGATTTTCAAAGATGTATTATAAAGACTGATTTTTTTTCAAAATGCTATAAATCTATTGAATCAATCTATAAATGTGCATTCATCTTTGCCATGTTATATTTATTTAATTGACTAGTGCTTTAAAAAAAAACATTAATGGAATTAATCAAAACACTTACTTTGTCATATTAAGATCACTGTCTTTGCTGCTGTCATCCTTGGGACATCGTCGCTGAACTTTTTTATCAGCTGTAAAATGTTTTGGTCCTGCTCGATTTTCGTTGACTTTGAGTAAAATAATGAAACGTTTTTCATAAGATCTCCTGGGGTCAATGTGTTAGCATGACAGAAGCTTGATGCTGTCGGGAGAACAAGCAACTGCCGGCATTTTTCTGTCTCCCAAGTGCCTCTCGTGTAAATTATTAGATGTTGATTTCTTACATTTCTTCCCCGTCACAGAAAACCACCACAGGTTTATCAATGCCATCAAAAGTATTATTTTGTTTTTGTTTATTTGTTGATCACGAAGTACAAAGTAGATGAGGAAAACAAGGATTCTGTGTGTATTCAACGTGCCACCAATGTTGTTTACAATGCTTGAAATGATGCATTGTGATTTGTTGAGCGGATTTATTGCATTCTGCAGAGAATGAGGACTGGCGGATATCGCGTTTTGGGAAAAAAAGGAGAAAAGATGACAGAATAACACAGCGGCTATTGGATTTTGGGATAAATTACAAATTTACTTTTTTATACTGACCTGATACAATACTGATTTTCTTTTTTAATGATGTTTATCGCATTTTGGAACCAAACTCTTCATATAGTAATATCATCTCTGGGTAATACTTTGGTATAGGGAACACACATTTACTATTAAATATGAAGTTTGCCTCAATAAACTCATAATTTACTACTGTTAATACTTAGTGAGGTAGTTGTTGTAGAGTTTAAGTGTAGATATGAGATAGGATTAAAGCATGTATATGGTCGTGCATAATAAGGCATAATATGTGCTTTATAAGAACTAATAAACAGCAATATGCTAGTAATATGGAAGCGAATAGGCAACCAATTAAAACTCTCTTTTGATTCACTTCTATAGTTAAACGGCAACGTGCCTTTTGAGGTGAAACAGTTTTGGAGCCACTGGAGATGGATAAGGGACTCTGAATACTAGTGCTATATTGTCACAATTCTGAACACCACCACCTACAAAAAACAACATTAATGATATATCCTCTGCTCATCCCATTAAATTAGACAAGGCTATTAAGCATATTATAAATGTAATAGCTATAAACTATCTTATGATATTAGGTGTAACTCTCAAATGCATATAAAAATTGGTCTTTATGTATAGCTTAATCTTCAGTAGCCTGCATGCTTTATGAAACTGTCTGACCCGATTTCTAATATTAAATAGAATATCACTACAGAAATACCCCTCCACCCCCAATGGCCTTAAACTTCAGCAAGATAAAGCATGTCTACCTTCAAATCCAGCCCAGTCGAGTCTCTTTCAATTTGGCCTTTAATAGCATAGGAAAATAAGTGCTGCCACTGAAGTGTGGGCATGAATTAGACCCCATAACCAAGATAAATGAATGAACTGCTATTTACCAATGCCAGGACTTGTGAGTTCACATATTCCCTTTACATTAAGCAAGGTGTGTTGAAAAACATGTGGGAAAAGATGTTTAATAAAAGGCTCACCAATTCACGAAGATTTAAAGACGGTGATGCACTAACTTCCAGTTTCAGTTTGTCACAAGCTGCAATGAGGAAAAAAGCCCTCACATGCGATCAAGGTGGAAGTTGGACACTTGAGAGCAATTCGGAGTAATGAGTGAGATCACAGGTGACCCTACAGAGCTGGTAATTTAACAGGCCTGCTGAATAATCAGCTGCTGATGGTATTTCATAATGAGAAGGCATTTTCTTGTGCCCTTGGCACTCACCAATGTCCCGAGCAGAATTTCGCACCAGCAAATCTTCTTACTCTCACTTTCAGCTAAAACACTGTACACTGGCAGAAATAAATTTACAAAGTTTTTTCTCTTTGAGTTGGTACTCAAGTAAGCAATAAGGTACGGAAGGCTGTGCTGTATCATGAATAAGTAATGGCTGAAGGGCGTTGTTAGGCACAATACGAAGCAGAGTGCCTGCAACTCTTTCATCCGTTACTTATTCACGATACAGAACTTGCCTTGAGTACCTTATTGCTTTTATAAAATGGTTACCATGCAATATTAAAGTAAAAAAAAAATGTATAAGTGCAACTTCCATGAAGTTAAATCAATTAAAGCATTCCTTCCGCTAGAAAAAATAGACAGTTACCGGTATGATCATCAACAACAACGTTCCAATGTGTAATATGCATGAAAGCTCAATTAAAACAACAAACCGTTTTCAAACTGATACATATTGTTGCTAAGGGTGTTGCTAAGGGGGCAGTGATAAATAGAACTGTTGGGTGAAGCGTTCATAGCCGTGTTTTATTGTGAATAAACCGTTTTATAAAACATAATAATGCTATCGAGTGATTTTCACGAAATCCAGATTTAGGAGGTGTCCAGCATCAGAATTTTTAAAAAGCCCTTGAAGCCAGTTATTTTTTTTGCACATATAAGATCAAGGTCTGAACTTACTATAACCATTATTTTTTGAGGATTTAAAAATATTTCTTATAGAATTATTTAAATTTTTTAGATTATCATTATCAAAAATTATTATTACCACAACAAGATATTACATTAAATATATGCATTTACAAACTCATGTTTCGGTAATGAGAACTAAAACGTTTTCTAGGTACTATGACAAACAAAATTATAACTTTTATCTGGAGAGAAAAAATAAGAACTGCTTACCTGGAAGCCATCTTAAGTGTCACAGTCAATTATGTCCCTTCCAACTATTTTTTTTTTTTTTGAAAATGTTAGTTCCTTGAGGGCTTAATCAATGATTGAGGATAAGAAAATTAGTCTTAGACACATTTATATTCCTTATTATTGTCTCTACATTTACCAATGATCACCAAATACCACATGTTTCTTTACTGTAAATGTTTAGTATTCACCTTTTTTTTCACGACAACAAGGGCGGCGCCATTGCACTCATTTTGTCAACGTACTTCCGGCCACATAAAGATGATGAGCAGCTGAGGCATTGACTGAAGGCGTTAAACTTAAAAAGCTAGCTCAAGCGCCTTTATGTTTGTTTCTTACCAATTTTAATCGACGGGAAGCCGACTGAGGAACACCCTTATCCCGAGTAATAGTTCGGCTACGATGTTCCGGTAACTTGAAGCCACATAATTTTGACCGCTGTAGAATGTACGAGCAATAATGAAAAAAATCCCATAACGTACAATAATTTCCACATTTTGTGACACTTCAAATTGTTGTTGCAATCATAGGGCTTCTATACTTTTTGATCTATCTGTTTATCCTATGTCTACCATCATAATTGTGAGGAGAATGCAAATGCGTTTAAAGGATAATTCCGGTATTTAACACTTTGAGTCTCATTTCTGGTTTGTTTTGGATGAACTACAGTGATGGACACAGAAATTTTGACAATGGGTCGTGTCTTGACTTTTTGACTCGTTTAGAAGCGTCTCTTGACTGCTTCAGAATGGAAGTCAATGACCATGCACAAACATGTCATTAAAACAACACTTAACGTTCATTTTCAAAACTGTACTAACACAGTCTCACCCCATTTCGTCAATATTTGACGACACTTGACCATTCGTCAATATGTGACGCGGAGGGTATACCTTTCGCGTCATTTTTTGACGAACTGGGGACTTCAATACTATTACGTCCGTTGCATTCTCTTCTCCTATTTTCTTACCAATTTCGCGTCGGTTTAGGGTTAGATTATGCAAAATTAAACCGTGTACGCGAAATTAAACAGTGTACGCGAAATTAAACAGTTGTCACCTGGCGTTGGGGTTAGAAACAGTTGTCACCTGGCGTTGGGGTTAGAGTTAGGTTTGGGTAGGGATGTCATTATGTAAATCTAACCCTAAACCGACGCGAAATTGGTAAGAAAATAGGAGAAGAGAATGCAACGGACGTAATAGTATTGAAGTCCCCAGTTCGTCAAAAAATGACGCGAAAGGTATACCCTCCGCGTCACATATTGACGAATGGTCAAGTGTCGTCAAATATTGACGAAATGGGGTGAGACTGGGTTGACTGTACTACTCACCGAGTGGTTTGTGGTGTTCGTTGATGATTAAAAACAAATATTGACGCAATGTATGATTTCAATCCGTGTTATTTGCTATAGTGGAATATTTTTTTCAGATACCTCACAGCCGCGTATATACTTCCGCTCTATATTTGAGTCTGAAGCGTTAGCACACTCCCGACCACGTGATGGCGACAACCACTTTGACATACAAGTACGCTTGGTGTCTAGCGTATAGACAGTCACAATTGAGCTCAACTTCCATATTTGATGAGCCATCAAATATGGGAAAAATTTCTTCTGAGAGAAACCGAGCGAAAAAAACTACAACCACATGTAAACAGACCCCTTTCTTTTTCCAGCGGCGGAGTGATATATCAGCGAGCAATGAGTCTTCCAAGAGAAGTCAATGGAATTTTACAAAATGCCAAATAAAACACGACAGAAACTGTATTTCGCTACACAACTTGTTTTTAATCATCAACAAACACCACAAAAACCACTCGATGAGTAGCACAGTTTTGAAAATGAACGTTAAGTGTTGTTTAATGACATGTTTGTGCATGGTCATTGACTTCCATTCTGAAGCAGTCAAGAGACGCTTCTAAACGAGTCAAAAAGTCAAGACACGACCCATTGTCAAAATTTCAGTGTCCATCACTGTAGTTCATCCAAATCAAACCAGAAATGAGACTCAAAGTGTTAAATACCGGAATTATCCTTTAACATCTGTCTTCCATTTCTAGGTTTTGGTTAGAAGGGATACAGCTATGGCCTATATCTTGTAAGATATTGGGTTTAGGGTTTGGTATGGGGTAGGATTAGGGTAAAAACAGCACTCATTCGGCGAGATTTTGTGATTTCGGCAGTAATTTTGAAGTTCTGGTACAATGCAACACTGGTTTAAGTCTGCAGTGTGGTGCAGCAAAAAAAACAGAAAGGTAAACTCTTAATATAGCGTGTTTAACAGGGAATAGCAACATACTTATACTGAAGGCGGTATGTATTTGCCAAAATATATATTTTTTTTCAAAGACTGCAACCTTCTCTCCTTTCTGTTTTTAACACGTTTATTTTTAATGTTTATTGATTTATTAGAATGATCTATCCATGCACTTAAGATGATTTTCCCTTAGGAACGAAAATGATCCATGGTTTACCCACAGCAAGCATCACCTGTATTTTTAAAGATGATGTGACCTTTCAATCAAAAAAGTTTGCTCACCCCTGCTCATATTTAACTTTGGTATTGTACACTAAAGCATTTCATTATCCCCCTGTAATACTTCAATGTAATGCAAGGCAATGAATGCAGTGACCAGCCATGCGCTGGCATTAATGCAGCAGACTTACGCATTTACAATGTTGACATAATGTTCCTCAGGCGGTTCCATGAGGAGACATTAAGTGGGTTTTATGTATTTGGGTCATGTTTGAGTTCCCCTTTAATTCCCAATAAATTACTTTTGGTCTCTCTCTCTCACTATAGATTACATGATAAATGCCCTCTGTTGTGTGCACCTATGAGGCATAACGTTTCTTCTTTTGTCAGATATCAGATTTTTTTGTAACATACTAATAAAAAATGTATAGTCTTGAATGGACTTTAAGTCGCTTTGTATAAAGCGTAAGAGTAAATGTAACTCTGATGACAGTGTTTACCACATTGTTTGTTAAGACCATGGTGTGGCTTAGTGCACAGAGAATCATTTACCCAAAAATAACATTTCTTTCATTGTTTATTCTCCCTCATGCTGTTCAGAATCTTTTGTCAGTAGAACACAAAAGGACAATTTTTGAAGAATATCCTGATCGTATTTCAATATAATGATAGTGAGCATAGACTGAGGCCGTTTAGCTCCAAAATTACAAAAATATCATAAAATGATCCTTAAATGTTTGAAACGTTTTAAAAAGAAAGACTCTGCAGGAACAGTTTTGAAAAACACAAGGGCAAGAAAATACTGAAATGACAGACTTTTGGAGGGAGCTATTGTTTGGAAAATTGCTAGTTTTAAACCTAATATGGATAACTTCACTCACTACCTTAGTTTACTCCCCTGTTTTGTTTCCATAGTGAGTTGTTTCTCTTCGAACCATCTGCTAAATGTGGAATTAGACCAAACATAAGCTATATGATGAAGTTAAAACATTTGAAGTTTTAGGGTATCCCTTTAAATATAAATCATACAAAAAAATCAAATAAGACATTGAGCATGATTACCTGTCGAATTTCTTCGATACACAGATTGAAATGATTATGCCTAATGGCACTGCTTGAGAAATTATCCCTGTGGACTGAGAAATCCCATCAGGACTATTGTTAACATCATAAAAAGTGTTTGTAAGGAGAATGCTTGTAATGACAATGGCCGCCGCTCTCGATGGATTCCCATCCCCTTAGAAACTAATTTAGTTGTATGCAATTACAATTAAACGTGTCCCTAATGAAATGATCATGTTCACCATTCAGTAACATCTTCAGTGTGCCATTTAGTTTTTCTCTTTTACTTTTTATCCTCTCCAATTGTCATCATTATTCAAAAAGATGGGAGAATACAACGTTATTGAGCAGTAAAACCGCATGCAATTTTCGGTCTAATAATGAGCTAAATAGACATATCATTATAATCTCTCATTGGTTATCTAGATTTATACCTTAACACACAGTTACTCCCAACAACAACACAAAGAAATAATAGAACTCTAGGCTAATATTTATATTTACACAATGCTGCATTCACATTCTGTCAAAATTACTGTAATTATGAAATGGCAAATCAGAGAATGCATTGAGAGCAGTTCACGTTTCTATGACAACGCTCATAATGCCAAAATGTATGTGTGGGTTTGCTATTGATAACAAAATATACACTCCAAAAAAAGTTTCTAGAAATTATTATTTTATAGAATAACTTTTATTGTCTTTATTTTTACAAGTGTACAATTAATCCATTAATTTATGCAAAGATTTTTGCAAAATGTGTGTGGCAGCTAAAATAGCATACACTGTAAAAACAAATTTCAAAATTAATTGAAATTAAAGTCAATTAAACCTAATATTTTAAGTTTTGACTTGTGATAAGTTGACATAACTTTTAAAAACAATTTTAAATTGTTTTACTTAATTTGAAGTTAAAAGTTAAAGGGATGGTTCGGCCAAAAATGATATTAAACCCATGATTTACTCACCCCGAAGCCATTTTTCAGACAAACACATTTTCAGTTATTTTAGAAAATGTTTAAGATCTTTCAGTTAATCAAATGTGAAGTTATGGGGTCTACATCGTTCAAGTCCAAAAAATTTGCATCTATCCTTCACAAAATAAATCCAATCAGCTCCACGATGATAAACAAAGGCCCTGTGATGCTAATTCTTTCCGCTTTGTTGTAGAAATATCCACATTTAAAACTTTATAAACGAAAATAACTTGCTTCCGGTAATGCCGCCAGGGATATCTGGTGCTACAAAAATGTACAGTATGTGGAAAATAATGTACAAACACATTGTATTATACCAAATACACAAAATAACTTTGTTTTTTAGCCATGAAATAGGTGCACTTTAAAGTAACATAAAAATGTGACCCGTCACGGAAACCAGTGACACAAGTCGGCAGCACAACTTTCAAAAAAAAAAGGGAAAGAAAGGTATTTTTTTCTAAATTTTTGATTTTCGTTTTATTGGAGATTCTAAAGTACCGCGAGAGCTCTTCAAGAAATCTTACGGAGTAGCTTAATTTCGACTCGCTCTCGCTGTACTTTGACGTCATCTGTCTGTCAGTTCTTGCATTGCAGCATGAAGTCAAACACACACACGTTACACAGAGATCGTTGAATTCCTTATATAATTGGCTACATGTTTTGTCTATCAATATTTTCCATGAAGTCATTGGCTGATGGAGGAACGAGCGAGCGATTGGTTACATCCCTAAAGGACGTCACGTTTTCAACAGTGCTGTTTGGATTATCTATTATTCTACCTCCCTATTTTAAATACAAACTTTGAAGGCGGGTTCATGTGTTTAACGGAACGTAAATTACGGGAGTGTAATCTGATATACCCTTACATGTTATGATGTAAATAGTCCTTAGATTGTATATTATATTCTATTACCAGACGTTCATGCGAAATCTGATGTAAACTATAGACTATATATCTATATTTCATGGATAATACGCATCTGTGGACAAAAATGGTCATTGGATGATTCACACATCTGAAACAGACTGGATATGACTTGTGATCAACACGAAGGTAAAAAGTCATGTTTATTTCTGTCACAAAACATATGATGCTAGAACAACTTTACAGGGGGTATGGCTTAGCTAAATGAGATGTAAATGAGCCCTATGGTCTCCCCCAGCTGGACAAGAGAGTCCCTTTCGTCTCTATTTTCTCAGTTAGAGTTTTTCTGAGTTCCTAAATTCAAATGGCCACAACTTCTCCAAATCTTATCAGATTTCCATGTGTTACACATCGTTGGAAATCTTAGAAACTGCACTTTCAGTATCTGTGAATAACTCAAAATGGCCCAGATCCGACTTGTGTCCCTACTTTCCGTGACTGGTCACAAATATATATTGATTTGACAATTGTTTTATAGTGCACTACACAAAAATATCTGCATTGTTGCTATTGTTTTACTACAGTTTCATGATGTAAACCAAATTAAGTTGAAGTTTTCATGAAATTATGAGTGACGAAGGTGTATTTTTTATTTATTAAGTCTATACCACAATTTGTGTAATATTAATGCAGAATACAGCTGGCTTTTAGTCCTAAGGATTTTATTTTTTAAAATCTTGAAGCTTGAGGGCTTCTTGGTTCCTGAGGCACAGGTTCAGGTGGTCACTCTTTAAATGTCAGTCTGTATATATCATACCCACTCTGAACCTACAGGTGATCTTGTGAATGCACATGGGAGAAGCTTGTGTCCTATAAAAAACCTGCTCTTTTTATGGGAGAGATGACAAGGCGGCATTAACAACAGGTGCGTTTGATCATTACACGCTGCCAGTGTTTCCATGGAGAATTAATATAAGACCTAATACAGTCAGCCATCCAGTTGTTATAGCAAAATAAACCCTGACAGGGTGATCGGTACTCCGATGTGT
The DNA here is from genome assembly GCF_030506205.2 of Paramisgurnus dabryanus. NCBI lineage: Eukaryota > Metazoa > Chordata > Actinopteri > Cypriniformes > Cobitidae > Paramisgurnus > Paramisgurnus dabryanus. The sequence continues at coordinate 11,533,715 of NC_133351.1, forward strand.
TATTACTTTAACAGGACCCTTATGTGTTATTACTTTAACAGTGTTATACTGTGATAAATGATTAAATAAACATGTTTATTGTTATTGTGAAGAATAAAGCATTGTGCCAATATTTCCTAGCACAGAATGGAAAACTAATCAACTCCCTATGAGAAATTCAATTGTGCTATTAATTCCGCATATCTGCTTTTAGGGAAATCAATCGGAAATAGCTGTAATTTCAGTTTCTTTGCGCACACAAAGATTTTTGATGACTGCTCAGTTACTTCAAATGATTGAATGAAACACAGCTGTTGAATATGTTACATCGCATTGTGTGCAATTCACTTATCTTGTAAAGTAGAAGTTTTTTTGTTGTTGGTAATTTAGTATTTCTGAAACTGGGCGGGGGAGGGTTCAATTCCCAGCATGCTTTGCATTAGATTGAATGTAACCACAGACTGTAAAAAATATGGACGTAGTGTCCGTGACGTCACCCATAGGTTTGTGAAGACCTTTTCTGAAGCCAATAGTAGGCGGTGCCGTTGCCATCTTGGCCAGGCGTCACTGCGCATCACTTGCAGATAACCGAAAATGGGTAAAGAGGTGGGATGTGGGGAAGCCGAGGTGGCTGCTGAAACCACGCCCACCTACCTGGACCTTAGTGACAGCAGTGGCTGTTCAACCATCACAACCTTCATAAGTGGCCACGCCCTTAATTATGCAGAACTTTAAGGCTTAATATAATTTAACGGATTAATTTAAATGTAAAAAAGGCAAAAATAGCGATATAGACCAAAAACGCAGGCTTTAAAAACATTGTTTTCTGCTGTAAAGTTGGAAATTTTAACATGGAGGTCTTTGGGAATTGACTCCCTTTTGGAGCCAGCCGCCTCTAGTGGCCAGTCGATGAATTGCAGTTTAGGTCACTTCCGTATTGGCTTCATGAGAGATCGGAAGGTTGCTCCTAGGCAGTTAAAGCAGGCCAAAATCGTATAATCTAATAATGTGATTAGGAGCATCAAAGTTTGATTTCACTCATTGATTTCACATTAATTTCATTTTTTGACGACCTTACGCAGTCAATACTAAAGATATCAAAGTTATATTTTCACAGAATCTTCTTTACATCATGCAAACTTATTATTAATAATACAGATTAGTTCCCAATTATAAACCAGTAACCATATGGAATAAACTCACATCCACAATAAATTAAGGGTGAGAGGGTGACTATTGAGAAACCAAAGGTTTTTCTAAAGAGACATTGTGATTTATTGTTGGCTTTAGATTGTAGCCCCTTGAGTTAAACTGTAGCAGAGGGGAATATAAATCACCACACACCTGAAATATAACAGTCCATTTGCCCTCAGAAGTAACCCATGCAAGGCTTAGTCCCCACACTGTACTAAATCACAGCGGTCCTCAGCTGGCCAAGGGTTTGTTGGTCAAATGAGCTTTGCACTGTGTTGAGATCGACTCTGGTTTGATGCAATCCATCAAGCTGTGTGTGCATCCCTATGCTGCATCCTCTCACATCATGCAATGTGGAAAATATGGAGTATGGTTCAGTTCACGTTAGGTCACATCACTTAATTCATAGCTGTTAACAGTGAAAATGAATTTACACTTTAAACTGGTTTATTAAGTGAGATGTTAGCATGGTTTTATTTCTAATTGGATTTTCCTTTTGAAGTCAAATGGAGACAAAATTGAGGAAAATGAAATGCTTACCTTATATGTCAGGCCATATTTAAACTTTAGGGCAGCATGTTTATCTCATCACAACACAACATTTGAAAAGTTTTCTTTCAATGAGTTTTTTTTTTATACATTTTACCCTGAGTCAGTAATCATGGCAACGCACATTATGATTTTCCAGTCCATTTCTTAATTATAATAACATTTAAACCTTTTATTTCAAAGCTCCTGCAGTCACAACATGAAATACAGCATGGCTCATTCCAGTAATGATTGTTAAATCAGTCGAAATTATGATAATTTGGCAATGAATCTGATTTGGTCATTTGGACTAAGGCCACTTTGTATTTGAGGAAAGCAGATTGCATTTCACAGAGGAATAGATGAAAACCTGATCAAGCAACAGTCATCATTTCACCATAACCAACTTCTAGCCAATAGTTAATGAACTTGAATTTGGTTAAATGTAGTTTTTGCAAATAACATGCAAGATATATGCTATTCCATCATGTAAGCAAAGTCAACAGTGATAACAAGATGTTTGGTTTTATTTATTTATCTCAATATTTTTTGGGCTATGGTAAGACGTCTATTAAATTTTCACTGACAGCCCAGATTTTGCCTTGTTTTAGCGTAGACGTCTGGGCTTTGTTTAGACAGCTATTAAATGTCTTTAAAATGCAACATTGCTAGCTGGAATCCCAAGCAGTTTCAGTTTTCTGCAAATGAATGCGAAAGAAACAATTTTTCCATTAGAAATTTGGCAGAAAAGTTGTCGGTAACAAAAATGACAATTTTCCTTAAACTATAAGACATTTTGTTTTTTTTTATTTAGAAGACAATTTTGAAAATAATCCTGTAGTGGTCTCTTAACCTATTTCCTGCCAGCCATTTTTTGAAAAGTTGCCCCCCAGCATTTTTTGTGATTTTCACAAAAATTTCACAAAATACCTTCCAGAAAAATTTTCTTCTTAAAATATATAAACATACAAATATATAAAATGAAAGAACAGACACTCTGCTTTCAAACAAACAATAAACAAATAAGCAAAATGGGGAAAAAACATTTCATCTATATTTTTTTCTCTGCTTATATACTATTAAATATGTTTTTTTTTCTTTAACAATAATTTTTTTTTACCAAAAAGCTGAAATATTTGTTTTTGTAAAGAAATTTTGGTAGAGATTGGATTCAGAATGATTATCAAAACATACACAGAGTTTAAAATTAGTAAATAACGTTTTGGCTTCAGTTTTTTCATAAATGAGTTATCCATCTAGTGGATAATCACGGTATTGCAGATTAACATTAGGGCTGGGCAAAAAGGAAATAGATTTTTCGATTAATCGTTTTTTTTTTACGTGGTCGATTCAAATTCGATTCTCAAAGGCCACCAATCGATTTTTTTATTGATTTATTTCTGCAAACATTGAACATAAGATTAACGTTAATCTAATTACTAGTCTCCTCTTTTTTGCCTTGCGCGATGTTTCCAAGGAGTGAGAGGCGAGCCTGTCATTCATTCATTCAGTGCTTAAAATAGCGGTTTAAGGTGCTTCGTCAACGTTGATGCCACCTTCACATAAAAAGTCAGAGGTATGGAAGCATTTTAGAATTCGCAAGCAAGACAACGGCGATAGTGTTGTGGCTTTGAATTTTTTTTTTTTATTAATTACCCACTTGTAAACTTCTGTTCACTGTTCTTTTTTATAAATATAGTATTTGTATTAAATCTATATTCATTGAGTTGAATCGAAAATCAAATCGAGAATTGAAACCGAATCGATTTGATAGCTTGTGAATTGAAATTGAATCGATCTGGAACATCTAAATTGATACCCAGCCCTAATTAACATAAAAATTAATCAGAAATGCGTTTTGTTATCCCTTTATTTGATGAGATAACTCGTCAATGGCGGGGAAAGAGTTAATTTTTCCCACCGCTGTATAGTAACTTTCTCAATGTAGCTATAATTGACCTTTAAGACCTCCAGCTGTTTTCAGATCAGGTTTAAAAAATATCAAAACTGCAGCATAAATGCTGTTATTTAGTGAGATATCAGACATGGGTAATTATGTCCGTCCTTCTCCTGTAATTTCCGAGATAAGGTCGGATCTGCCTGCGTGCGGAAAGCTGAGAGAGCAGAAGGCCTGTCAGCCTGCAGCAGTGAAGTGAAAACAAAAGAAATTGGGGTGGATTGTGATAATGACAGTGAGCATTAGGTACTCTTTGTTATATAATTTAATTTCCCTCTGTAATTTCGGCTTTCACTTGCTACCTAGAAAATAAGGTATTTACCTAAAGCTTACAGTTTTCTTTTGTATATGTGCACGTTAGTCATGAGATGATGCAGATGTACTCTTGGGAAGTTGTGTAATTATATATGAATACTAAGCCAACAGCTTACAGTATCAATAGTTTTTTTTATTCAGTACTCTCAACAAGATTAAAACCGTAACTGTACTGTTCCAAGACCCCTTATAGTGTCCCGCTGAGTGCCAACACAAGCAGTTTTATGGTGATAGGATATCCCATCAAGATTCATTCGAAGCTCAAGGCTTCTCCACTGAGGATGATAAATTGAACCGTGGTAGCCGTGGTCGTACCAACGACTACCGAATCTCCAAATTGGTAGGGTGGCAAGCCGATCTGTCATCCTCCAATCCTTCCATGCTCTTGTGGGAATACAGAGAGCGAGGCATCAAGAGGAGAATTAATGCCCACCACAGAAGCTCTGCTGGAAATGAACCCCTGGTTTCAAGCAATGGGACTGCATGTTAATTCATATGTGGTTGGTTACAAGTGATGGATTATCTATGAACACGAGAGGCTGTGTTTGTGGTAAGGGAAATTTCACTGCAAGGTCCTTTTCTAGTTTTCCATTAATACAAACAACATCCCAGGCATTTTTCTCCCTTCTGCTCATGGGGTTAACAAGAGGAATGACTATTACTCGTTTTAGCTTGCAGTCGGAACCAGTACACACATGTGCATTCATTTTATTCATTTCACGTTCTTGGATTTGAGCTTCTTATTATATACTGTAATATTATTTGTTATTTTTCAAAGTACAAACACGTTGTGTTTGAAGTATATCAACCTTGCAGGCAATAGCATTTGAATGTGCAAACAAATCTGGCAAACAGATTGTATCATATATTGGCAAACATTGTTCATTGTTCTCCTTCAAAACCAATTTAATAACATTAACAGTAATCATTGACACGCCAGATTTTAATTAAGGACTGTTTTATCCAACCCAGTCTCACCCCATGGCGTCAATATTTGACGACACTTGACCATGCGTCAATATGTTGACGCGGAGGGTATACCTTTCGCGTCACTTTTTGACGAACTGGGGACTTCAATACTATCAGGTACGCGAAATTCTCTTTCCTATTTTCTTACCATTTTCTACCATTTTCGCGTCGGTTTAGGGTTAGATTTACATAATGACATCCCTACCCAAACCTATCCCTAACCCCAATGTCAGTTGACAACTGTTTAATTTCGCGTACCTAATAGTATTGAAGTCCCCAGTTCGTCAAAAAGTGACGCGAAAGGTATACCCTCCGCGTCAACATATTGACGCATGGTCAAGTGTCGTCAAATATTGACGCCATGGGTGTGAGACTGTGTTGTTTTATCATATCATATAATTATCTTTTTTTATTTATAATACATTAACATATCATTGGGTCATATCATTTTGTAAGTAGTTTTTAATTAAAGCATTTGTCAAATAAATGGCTTTACTGTAATTTTACTGTAATTTGGTGAAGGGACAATACAAGTGTATTTATAAAAAAATGTGTTTATTATTTGCCAATTAGGTGAAAACTAATTTATGATGTATTTGGCAGATGACTATCCAACTCTTAACCCAAATTGGTTGACTTTACTAGAAAATTGCTTGGAAAGCAATTGCACTAAATAAATTTTGTTTTTACACAGAGTGAAACTAAACAGGTTAAGTTGTATAAACATAGAAACTTTAGGGGGCGTGCACACCAAAGCTTTTATGCCCGGGCAGGCGCATGTTTTCAATTGTTTGCAATGGTAGTTGAACGTTTTTCAAATAAGCCAGCAGCTTTTTTCGTGCTGAAAGCCGGCACTCGAGAGTTGAAAGAGATTCATCTGTGTGAAAAACTTTTTAATGTCAGTTCTCACACGCTAGTCCAATCACAGTGGAAGAGGGGCGGGACAAGTATCACAACAACCAACCGGCTCACAGCTCAAGTATCATAGCTACCAAAGTGATCAGTTAAAAAAACAGCTGGGGCACGTTCAATCTCACACCGGTGCGCAACGTTTTGCTACGGTTTCCGGGTTGAACGACATGTTTCCTGGAAACGGTGTGCAAAGGAATGCAACAGGTTTTAGAAGCGTTTTCTCTTGTTTGGTGGGTGTGTCAGAAATGTCCGCCCAATCAGCGGCAAGATGTATAAAACCACGCGATAGTAAAGAGACAGCTCGCTCAATGGGTTCAAGTTGGATGTTGTCTTTCATTCTGGACGGCAAGGTCAGTGACTGTAACATCGAGGGTATTTTACAGTATTAAACACACATTTATAACGATTTCATCAGGCTTCAGAAACATTTAAAAAAGAACACAAAGAATGGCCTCTCAGCTACCGTAGTTGCAACTCTTGCGTCATCACAACAGGGTGTTCAATGCATCACCGTTTCAGTTTAATAAACGTTGTGCAACGTTTTGTCGGGGCTGAACGCAGCCCTGGGATTCGGAGTCCTCCAGGCGTTTTCAGCTGTGTTTAAAAGTTTTGGTGTGTAGCAGGCAAATTCATTTGGCATTAGTAGTCTTTACTAAAAAAGCATTAGTTCACATTATGAATTTTTTTGAGGATATGTTTTATAAAAAATACTATTAAATTAAACAAACTTAAACATTTCTAGTTTAGTAAACTTAAGTTGATTTAATTTGTAATATCAATTGCTCTCTCCAACATCTCCAACAGATTTTCAATATTTCATTTATTTATATTATGGTGTTTGTATTATAACACAAAAATCATGACTGACTATAAGTCAATAATTGAATGAACTTGATTATCTGAAGAAACACATAAAAAAATAGAATTTTTATCATGCATTGGCAGTACTGTGGAGAGAAATACATTATAATGTGCTATACAGGGTCCATAAAAGTAAACACTGATCACTTGAACGGTGACTTCCCAAAATTATAATTGGCAACAAAACAACATTAATAATACAAGAGCTTAAACCTCTATGACATTTTATTAACAAATATTTAAATAGTTAAAGTAGTTAAATTTGATCAGTTCTTATTCTGCGATAAAGCATAAATAATCAAAATTTTCAGGCCAAAGGATTATGGGTATTCCACAAAACAACAATTTAAAGTTTGTTTTACTTGAATGTTTTAGTTTAATACATTTTGTATGGTTAAAAATTGTATAAATTACAATTTTTAAGAATAGGTCCAAAACACCAAATATTAAGTTATGTTTACTTCATTATTTAAGTAAAGACAATATCTGGTTAACAGTGTGTGCATTTAAGCTAAACTTTATAATTTTAATAAGTGTGTGTGTTCCCTTTGGATTGAATTTATTACCTACGTGCCGCTAATGCAATATTCTGCCCTACAGGAACAGACAGTATAATTATAATTAACTGCTTAAATAAATAAATCATCTTTCACTCGCTGATTTGTACATGCTTAACACAGTATAAAGATATGGGTTGATGCACAGAAGGACAGAAGTAAGCTGTTCAAGTTGATTTAAAGGAACAAGGCTGTTGTTGTATTATAGCATATGGGCTTGCCATATCATACTGTGCAACAGATAAGATATAAGCTTGGAGGGTTTTCTATAAAACCACATAACTTTCAGACTATAATTTATAAATCATGTTCAAATAGTTAGGCATTAAGTTATAGGTTCACATTAAAATTCACAAAGCTTACTAGACTGTAAATTGCTTTTGCTAAATATGTTCACATAAATGTAAATCCAAACAGATTATCTAAAGTAATTTGCATGGACATATTGTAGATAAGCAAATGCTTTACAAAAAATAAAGAATATATTACAGATAAAAATACATGCAATAGTTGCCTCTGTGATTTACATGCATTATCGAGAAGTCCCTGCTTTATCAAAGGGCATAATCACAAATTACACACAGGGAACAGATTAACCTCATACCAACATGTTTAATGTGTTTCTGGATATCAGCTTGTAAAGTAAATTAGCATAAGCATGTCAAAGTAACCCGTTTGAGATTTTAAGCACATGTTTATTTTTATTTGCTCTCATTATGCCTCTTGATAAATATTGATGCATTTTATACAAAGCACATTTTTAACAAGAGAATATCAGTGGATAATAATTTATTTGTCATATACATACATACATACATGTTAATCTGAGTTGTAATTGAGAGACAGTCGGTTACATGAAAAGGCCGACATACAAGCAGGTGGCAAGAGAGAAAGATGCCGAAATTCGATCTGAGTTCTCAGCATGTCACAAGAACTTAAAAGAACCATCCCTCTGAAGATCACGACACCAAAGATTAATTGAATTTTTGCTCCTCTGAGAATTACTGATTGGTTTTCAGAAAACACAGAGTTTTATCACAGTGGCCAATCCGTCACTTCACAAGCCTCAAAGACTGAAGTCTTAAAATTATTCGTATTATCTTAGAGTGGCTCAATATGAAAGCTTCATATCTCCTTCAAGCACGTTCTGTGCATACAAACTACTGTACATGTTTGTCTTGATATATTATTCCTGCACACTAATCTGTATACATTCAGTATATGTAGTAATACTATGCATCTGATACATTGTTCATCAAAGAAGTAAGAGAAATAAAACGGCTTGGGTAATTTTTCATGTCAGAATATAAAGAAATACAATAAAAATACTGTATTATTAGTAATAAGGATTACCATTTGGTGGTTAATTGTCACAAAAATAATGTGCTATGTATGTATTGCTTTGATACAATATACTGCATAAGAAATAATAAAAAAAGAGAAAAATGTCATGATCCTGCCAGACTGTCACAGTATTTCCTACACAGTCTCAGGGAGGTTCGTGATATAGGCATGCAAATTTTGTATTCTTTTTTCGTGATTTTTCACAAATTTTCACGTGTTTCGTGATCATATCAAACCATAGTCGCTTCGGTTTAGGGTTAGATTTGATGTTTGCATTAGAATGTCACTTTGTGTATTGGTTTATAATCTGATTTATTTTTTATATCTCACCTGGCGTTAGGGTTAGAGTTGGGTTTGGGTAAGGATGCCATTTTATGTAAATCTAACCCTAAACCAAAGCGATAATGGTAAGAAAATAGGAAAAAACAGTTGAGTAACCAATACGTAATAATCACACATAAACAGAAATTCGTAATACGATCACGAAAAAGCATGGAAATTCGTGATATCACGAAAAAAGAACCAAAAATTTACATGACTATATAATGAAATTTCGTGAGACTGGGTTGAGTCTTGTTTAGCTTTCCTATTTAAGGCCCTATAGTGTGTTCTGTCCTGTGCTGAATCATTTTGGTTTGTTTGCTATGTTTGAGTGTATTGATAGTAGTCATGGTTAAGTTAGTCTAGTCCTGTATAGTTTTGTGATAGTTTGTTCCCGTCTAGTCTAGTCTGTTATTGTTATCTGTTATCTGTTCAACATAACCTGCACTTGGGTCCCGCTGCTCCTGTGAATCATGACAAAACCAAACATGAAAAGAGCAGTTTATAAATTCATTAAAAACATTATGAAATTGTGTTTATGTTGTATGAAAGACCATTCTGTATTGATTACTCAACTAAAGTTGATTAAATTACTAAATGACTAGGCTATAGACAGGGGCGGCTCCAGGCGATTTTCCTGATTCCCGAATGTTTTGAGTTTAGCCCCAGATGTATTTTGAAAAGATGACTGACAAATACAGTATGAAACCGGACAATAGCCTAGTAAAAAGTTGCCTTAATTCATTTTATTTGGTGCTTTGGCTTTACTGCATACGGTCTGTTAAAAATAGACATAGGGCTTGGTCTTAAAAACATCTAGCCTATAAAATACGTTTCTTTGCTGCTGGTAGCCTATGGGCTACTCCAATTCTTTCTCTCTGTTGAATATGCAGCAGTATTATGCAATATGCAATATTACATTAAACGTAATAATATAAAACATACAAACTAGTATTTTAAAAGCATACCCAAAATAGCCCCTGTAATCCTTTCTTACACTGACCCTCATTATTTATTCAATTACAACAGCCAATGACAAGTCTCTGACAGCAATACGTTTATATTTAGTTTTAGATGTTCTGTTTATATTATGTTTTAGATGTTCTGTATATTAAAAAATATAAGAGTTTGGTTGTAGTATGGTACCTAGAAGATATAAATGATATAAGATTGTTAGGTATACAGTATCAGTATTGTAGGTTTATTTATCAGTCGATCATTATTCTTTTATCGCACACTGTTAGACATTTTCAAGGATTTTTACAGTAACCTACTGGCAACACTGTTGCCAGTAGGTTACTGTAAATAAGATTTACAGTTCTAAACTGTATTTCCATTTTACAGTATTTAAATGCTACTGTAAATATGTAATACAGTGTGCTACCGTAAAAAAACAGGTTTACAGTATACTACTGTATACTATACTACTATTCTTTTTATTTTTTATACATTCATTTTTATTATATTTAAATTAGCTATAATTTTTAGATAAAATAAATTTTTACATTTTAACCTACAGATACTGCTAACATTTAATTCAAAGAGACAATTTCAAATATTGAAGCCTTTATTAAAAAAAATACAAATACTTTAAGAAGTTGTGTGAAATTACATTTAAAACATACACATTTCAAATCATTTGCAGTAATACATTTAAAATAACACAAATTATAAACATCGTTTAACACTGATTACAGGTTTAGTTAATCCAAAAATTATAATTTTATAATTTAAACAATGATTTTCTTTGGTTTTCCAGTTACAATGGGAGTAGTCTGTGACCGCATTATAAAATGGCTCCACATTATACGTGCTATATATTTCAAGTGTCCCAAAGACAAAAAGGGGTGATGAAAATATAATCCATATAATAAATTTTGACCCGTCATTTCTCTAAATGAGTAATGCAAGTAAACAGCTATACCTGATGGATAGGATGCTCACAGTCAAGTTTACTGTCAGGTCTGCAACAACCAGGATATACCAACAAAATATACACATCAGGATGAATGTGTAGATGCAGTATTTGGAGAGTCTTTGGCATAGGACTTCAAACGGAATCATGTCTGCCTTTAGACGACTTTAAATTATGTCAAGTTACATGGAGTTATGCTATAATGATTTGGTGTTATACATTTTGCATCCTACTTTTGAAGCTAGAGAGGTGATCATGATCCACTACCACTGTAACCAGAAAACCCATAACACCACAAAATCAGCATCATAATAGCAAAATTAAAAAATGTTGACCCTTTTATTTAGTCTAGTTAAGTTATCTTAAAATAGAACTGGTTTAAAATGAAACAATGACTGTCTGTCTTTACATTTATCTTCACATTTACAGAAAAAGGCAAATAACATACAGTGCAATGCAAAGTATACATTTTTTATCAGCATGTGCATTCCCTTGTTCGAACCCATGGCGTTTAATGATGCTAACACAATGCTCAACCACAGAGAAAGGTTCTAAGAACGTTCCTTGAAAGTTTCCAAAGTTCCCAATAACGTTATGAATGTTTTTGCTTGTAATGATAAAAAAAACATTACATTCTATTATTTACAAACTGTTGTAAAACATAATTTCTTAATGTTCTGTTAAAATATTGCATATAAACATTCATAAAATATACTAAACATGTGTTTTAAACATTGTGAGTACATTTAAACATGACATTGTATGAAAATAAAATGTAACATTCCTCTAACATTCGCACAATCAAGAAACATTCCTAAACAATTTAAAAACTGGACACTTTTATGTTGGCTTAACATTATAACCTTTGGGAACGTTGGTAGAACTTAGAACTAGAAATTAGAACTAGAGGAGATATACTCTTTAGCCTTTACTTAGAGTAAATACAGTAAATGTACTTACCAACTTACAGTTCTGAATGCACATCAAAATGAATTGTCATAAGAAATAATACATTAGCTTCAAAAAAATACCATACTTCTGGTATAAAATAATCAGTCTTGTTATAAAATAATCCTGTGAGTCCTGTAAGCAAAAGAAAGATGGTCATAATTATTTTGAACCACAGTTTTTTTACAGTACTGTTTGTTACAGCTGTTAGTTAAAGCAACACTATGTAGTTTCCATGTAAAAATGAATTACAGCTCCCCCATGTGGTTGAAAAGCGCAACAGTGCCTGGTATCAGACATTCTTCTGCAGGCAGGGGGAGGGGCGGGGCTGTGTTTCCTACCCTCCACCGCCACTTTCAGAGTGTGCTTATAGCAGCTAGGAGGCTGCTCAGGTTGCAGCAACAGTACAATTTGTCCAGTTTAAAGTTGTTCTATCACTGAAATAATTTTAGAGACATTATTTAGAGGTTAAAAAACTACATAGTGTTGCTTTAATAAGGGAGACCTAACTAACCCATATATGCAGCACATACTGTATCTTATTGAGAATTGTCTCACCTAATACAAGTTGTTTCACTCAAACTCTGTGAAGTGGTGAAGAAAGGATGGATATTCTGTTGTCCTCTTCATCCTCACTTGTCTCTCATTCCAGTTCTTGCAGTGAATTTTGTTACATCCTCATTCATTTATCCTACCAAAGAATTTTAGACAGCAGAATAAATGCAGGGAAAAAAGGACATATTTAACACATTTAATACATGATGCTAAACAGTCATATTTTTCAGTAAATACTGTTTTGAAATGTTAACCAGAGTAGATGTACACTACTCGAATCACTGCACATGGCCACAGGTCTGTGCGTTATGACAGTGGGACGTGGTTTTCTGATCGAGGCTGAATATTTACTGTACAGCTACCTTGGCCTCAAAAGCAATTTAATACAAAACAAAAAAACATTTTAAAACTGTATTTTATGCAAATTAGGTTTCAGCCTTTATGTTTAAACAAATTCACATTTAAAATATAATGTTTTTCCGATTGGCCACAACACACACATATCATACGCTCATACGTTGAAGTCCTTTGTACAACTAAATGTTAAGCAAACTCTTATTATGTTCACATGGGACTTACTAAAATGCTTAACGTAGTTTAACGAATTTGAAAGATAAAATTTAGTTATACACCTTATTAATAACGCATAATTTATGTAACAGGTAAAGCCAAGCGGATGAGAATATAAACACAACGTGGTAACTTACACTTTTTTAAATATGCTTTTATATTAATAAATTATTCTCTGTGGTAACGTTATATACTAAATCTGATCTTTTCATATCATTGACGTATACATTAGGCTACGTTAAGCATTTCTCATAATAGTTTTATAAAAGGAAAACACTAGCGTGTAATTTAACGCACCGCGCGTGCTCGTAGGCTTGCATACACATAGTATGATTTATTAATTAGGTTTATACTGACTTTGGTAAACTAATATTACCGTTATACGTTAAGCAACGCGTCCTGTTAACGGTTTTAAAATGTCCCGTTCGGGTAGACAACAACCGCGGGTCTGATAATAAATAACTTATATAGATTATTTTACCTTGCTGGTCTTTTTTCATTCTCTCCTCTCGTGTATCTTCAACTGAAAAGCGCCGCTGTTCCAGGGAAAGTCCATAAAGTCTTGTTTGAAAACTCTTCAGTTCATGTGCACACCTGAAATCGGTCCTCTGAACACCTGTGCTGCTACATGGTTCCTTAGCTAAAATAAGTCAACGCCTGTGTGTATACAATTGTCAAAAATGATGATTTTGAGAAAAATAAAATAAGGATTTGTGTGAATAAGGAAAATACAGCCAAAAGACTGTATAATATACAGTAGCATACAGCAATTTTCAAAAATACAGTAAATTACTGTATATGATGTATGATGTCACAGAAAATTCCCAAAATGCAACGCGAATTACAGTTATGTACTGTATAAATAGTTTACAGTAGTATACTGGGTGATATACAGTAAATAACTGTAAAAATTACAGAAATGTCTAACAGTGCAGAAGTTAACATTATTTATTTAGGCGGTTCTGTAACATCATCAGGTCATGTCCGAGTAAAACTCACGTGCCGTGCCAAAATCTACTTGAGAGGAAAGATTATAAGTTCTTTTGACACTTTTCTTCTGCAACCCGCCGTGATTAGGTGAGTACACTTTTATATTCTACATATCACGTTAATTTTCTTATTATCCATTTTATGCACTCTTCGAGTGATCCCTGTATTTCATACGGTCTAGGTTAAGCCCCGGATGTGCTTCAATGCTGGAAACGCCTCTGGCTATAGAGTGAATTATTCTTTGGCCAATTAGATATTGCGCCCTACAGTATAAGTGTGTTTTTATTTAACAATGCTTTATTGGACAGCCACTTCAACTTTTTGTAAAATTGTCCTTGCTGTAGTTATATAACTCTATTAGGGTGGTACTTGATGACCTCTCATGGTATCTGCAATCCTTACAATTTGTGTAAACCTTCTGGGAGTTGGAATATGTTTCCCTCTTATTTTCTTCTGAAATCTACTGACACCAATAGTCCTTGAGACTGACAAAATAAACGAATAGCACGTCCCAATTTTTGCATCTCATGGAAATAATTACATGAAGTATAAAGAGGGAATACAGCAAACTCGAAGCTAATTATCCACGAGAGACATGACTGTAAATGTAGCTTTTATAAAAGTGAAGGTGTTCTGCATAAATAACATATTTTGAAGACATTGATGCTGGACTAAATGTGCACCTTTTGTTAACTTTGACGAACCTTGATGCAAAAAACATGAACTTTATTAGCTTCATTTAAAATGCAGATGACGCATTTGCCTGGAATTTTGAGTGGTTGCTGCCAGAGATATTTGTACATAAACTTTCCTGCAATGCTTTCCAGTTTATGTGCTCTCTACTTGATGTCTCAGACATGCATGCTTTTATTACTGGATAAAATAAAGTAACACCAGCATATCTGAGATGATGTCACCAATTCACATCCCAGATTGAACTCTAAATATTACCTTTAAAACTGCTGTCATAACTATAGATTGATGGCTCTTGTATTGTTCACAAAAAACCATGACGGTGATGTCACTGTAATCTAGCAGCAATAAATCATTTTAATAAAACATTTTACAGTAGCTCTTTTGAAATGAATGTGACCATACTGTTAAGCCTGGTAGCATTCACTTTGAATGGCTTGTAAAGTTATTTGTTATATATTTTTATCACACTCAGATAATAAATATAAACATTTATGATTAATATCTTTATATTAATATCTTTATATACCCAAGTATATTTTACTTTGCTCTGTGCTTTAATTGGTATTATTTTAATGGTCAGTTTAATGATTCCAAAAGAAAGTGTTTGAACAACAAGGGTTTGTTGAAATCGCTGTGATTTATTTTCTTCAGTGGTCTTTCTACTCATTAGTTGACCTTTCTTTTGCAGCAAGAATAAAGACAAATTTATCTCGAGTGAAAATCCTCTGGAGAGGCGTTTATTTGCCAAACTTTGTCACTTTGCTTTTACCTTTCTGGCATGTGTATGTATGTGTGTGTGCATTAAAATTTGCTGTAATTATGCAGCTGGTTGCCAGTAACTTACTGTAGAGGATAAACCCTGAAAATGTTTCATGTTCATTTAACTTTACACAAACCGTTGCCAGTAAATAACCTAAATGTAAAATCTACAGTAAGTTACTGCCAGCTAGTTGCCAGTAATACCCAGTAATACTGTAATTTCTACAGAATATTTTTACAGTGTGTGTACAGGTTTGGATTTACTTTTGAGGGCCTAATTTTGAAAATAAAGTTCAATGTTCACATTAGTGCTACCATTGAACTGTTGGCCCGGCTGTTTATTAGGTGCATTTTATTCTGTACTTACATAACAACATTTTTACAGTATTCCTGTTGTGCACAAACATCCCACTATCTCTGGATAACTGGATAATCTCTGTTTTTTATATGCACTTACACATCGATTGCCAACAAAACATAGACATTTGATGCAGTTTTACTTAAAGCCTGCGACTCATGACCTGGTTGGGACAACCAACACAAATTCACTCCACTGCTAGCCCGGATAAACAAACTATTTATTTATTGGGAAGCTGAACAAGCTTAAATTTCCCACACAAACACGTTGATGTTGATTTCGTGTCAGCTCTTGCTATGTGGGTGCATGCACTATTCCAGTTAGAGTGCCCATATAAGGACTTCCACTGTACTTTCTGTTTAAGACTCGGCTAAAAACCCATCTCTTCCGCCAAAACCTTACTTCCTAATAAAGGACTTACTATCTTTCTCTATTTTCCTTTCTCTTTATCTGTATATTTCTGTATATATATAAAAAAAACTAACCAACCCTCGTCTATGTATGGACTTGAAGAGACTATTTCCAGTGCACTTATGTATTGCTGTTCTTGTGTTGCTATAATTGCTTCTATTGTTTACCTCACTTGTAAGTCGCTTTGGACAAAAGCGTCTGCTAAATGACTAAATGTAAAATGTAAATGTAAATTCTCCATAAAAATCAAGCAAGATTGTTACGTATGAAACCTTTCAAAAACTTGTACGAACCCTGGCATGTTAGAAATACTCCATCATATCTACTTACTTTTTGACACTTTGCCTATGTTTAGCACGAGGCAACCCATCCAACTCTTAAACAGTGTTAATACATGCATGAAATAGCTTTAGAGCCCTCTTTAACCAACCCACAACAATGCATTTAATGTTTTATTCTTTTGTAAGTACATAGTGTGACCAAACCCTGGCAACCCACTGAAAGCTTACCACTTCCTTTAGCCATAAAAAGTGAACTGAATATTATATTATATTATAAGATATTGTTAGACTTAGTAAACATGAAATCAATCTTGACCCAATTTTCATCATGTTCCTAAAAGATTCCTGAACTGTACTCTCTCCAAACTTGAATAACCTTTAATCAAAGCATCTCATACAACTTCTAAATTGACTTTTCTTTTGTGTTACTCTTACTTGCATGTGATGCAAGTATTACATTGCACAACACAACGAATGAAGCTGCATGCCTTTAGTTGACAGATCCCTGTTTTATCAGCCATTGCGGGCAGGGAAATTATTAAGTCCAATAGTCACAATTCTACTGTTGTATACAAATCTCCAAATTGTTAAAGGTCCTGTTCTTTCTGCGTTTTTAAAGTTTTGATTGTGTTAACAGTGTGCAATACAACATGTATTCATGTTTCACGTGTATTTTTCACATATCAGTATAATGCTGTTTCAGAATTTTATTTAACCTTTTATTTGTTTCATTTTTATCTACATATGAAATGTGTAGTAGTTTGTTGTATTGATCCAGCAAGATCAATTTAAACAGCCATGTTTAGAATAATAAAACATCTGAAGAAAGGCAGCTTCCATAACTAACCGACAAAGGGCTGCATTACGACATTTGGCGCCACTTGTAATGAAAGACAGCAAGAGCTTTTGAAAGCATCTTATACTTACTCTGTGTCAGTGAATGTCATGTATTGTATGTTCCAGCACAATTAAAGATAAGAAAGAGAAAAAGACCACAGGCTGTGGAAACATCCCCGAGGGAGGCCAGCGTTCACAATGACTTTTGCGGAAAATGCTTTAGTGCATTTCCAATGCATATGATTCATAATTGAAGAATTTAAGGATTTACAATATCATTTATTATATTGAATATTACATATTTATTATACACATTTTTTAAAATACATACTGTATTTTTATCCCTCTTTATGTGGGGTGAGGATTGAGTTGGACACAGAATGTAATGAAAGAGGGAATTCATGCTTTGAAATACATATTCATTCAAATGTGAAGCGTATACTTAGTGTGGCATGCATGCACAACTATTTATTTTCCAAGAAATGAGCGATCATTCAGTTTAAGAAAACAAAGAACTTAAATTGTCGTTTTAAATTATTTAGATTTTTTGCAGATAATCTATAATCATACAAATTGTTTCTTGTAGCTCACTCGTAAGACGCACATACAAACGGTCCAGCTGCAGAAAGTGTTTCTTGTCTTTTTTTGTTGTAATCTAATGAGTATTAGACATGAAAAAGTGCCCCTAATGTGCCGGAGACAAGCTGAGCTTTGTGCTGATGCACTAATTCCACAATCTAATTACGTTAATTCACTCAAAAACCCTGCAATTGATTCTAGGATTTTGTTCAATACGTGTAACACTGCTTTGCTACAGTTTTGGAGCTTGTTTTAGTTCACATTTATAAGAATCATCTTCACATATAGAGGAAGATAAATGTATGTTTAATTTATTGTCTACTACTGTATACCAATATTAGATTTGCTGTAAATATATGAATATATATGTTTACTAACTTTACATCAGTGTAGGGTTTTGTCACTTAACAAAAAATCTACATGTAATTTGACTTGTGCGTTGTTTCTACATTGCAGTTTTAAATAGATTTGCAGTGTCTATTTAAAGAGACATTTTTATACACTAGTTTCTATGGCTACAGTGGTCTACTGACCTCAGATCTGTACTCTTTTACAAAGGAGCAGGAAAATTGGTGTTGCTATATGGCTTAATTATGTATAAGATTATGGAAATTACTGCCATATTTCTACATGCACAAGGCTGGAATTATGATTCAGAAAAGAGCAGAAACACTAAATGTGTTTTTTAAATGTGCACAACCAACCTTGTTATGTGTTGATAATTTTACGCAATAAAAGAGTCGCTGTGGTGTTTAAAAAAGCACATACCGAAAAATAAAAACACTTAACTTGCCATTTACACCCATTAGCACTTGCTTTCAAAATGTATATAATGTTTTAGCCAATTTATTCAATTCAAGGTTTTTGCTGTTACAGTGTTCTTTGATTTGCACGTACTGTAAAAGCCAAAGAAATTGACCTATGACTTTAAAATCAAACAAAAAATAACATTCACAGACAGCCATTTACTAAAGGCTTTAGATATGCTCTTTTGATTCATAAAGTATGTCATATCCATGTAAATATATCCCCACTTTACATCAATACTGTACATAGATGTTTGAAACGTTATTTCAGATTGATGTTTGCAAATCTATATTAAATATCTATACCCTGACAGAGTAGTACAGTTTTAATGCTGGCTTAAAGGATGGTGTAATTGTCTAGGGTTAAAGGTGCAATGTGTAACTTTAAAGGGATAATTCACCCATATTCCTCATGTAGTTTTAAACAGGTAATATTTTTTATTCTGTTTGACTAAAAAAAAGATATTTTGATAAATGACTGCAAACCAGAGCAGATTCTGGCCTTCTGGGGGCCCTAAGCAACTTTGTGAGGGGGCCCTTTCATCATGTTCATAAAAACATTTACTGTCTCTGCTTGAATGTATCTATAAACAAAATGTTAACTTAAACACGTTTTATCTTATAGCTGTAAATTTTTGCCACATGGACATTACTGTTGACACTCATCAAAATACTTCCTAATTATAACATTGATACATGAAGAGCCCTTAAAGGGATAGTCCGGCCAAAAATGATATTAAACCCATGATTTACTCACCCCGAAGCCGTCCAAGATGTATATGTCCATCATTTTTCAGGCGATGACATTTTCAGTTATTTTAGAATTTTTTAAAATCTTTCAGTTAATCAAATTTGAAGTTATGGGGTCCACGACCTTCAAGTCCCAAAAATGTGCATCCATCCTTCACAAAATAAATCCAAACAGCTCCACGATGATAAACAAAGGCCTTCTGAGGGTAATCCGCGCAGTTTTGTTGTAGAAATATCCACATTTAAAACTTTATAAACGAAAATAACTTGCATCCGGTAATGCCGCCATCTTAGTCGTGTCCGCATTCAAGATCAGAGCTTTACGCAGCGTACGGAGGTTTCTCTGCTGCTGCTCTGTGCCCCCGCCCTCCGAATTTGTCATACGTCACTAAGAAAAGTGCGTACACTACGCTTATACTCTCTCCTGAATACACAGGAGTCTAAGATGGCGGCGCTAACGGAAGGTAGTTTTTTTTCATTTATAAAGTTTTAACTATGGATATTTCTACAACAGCACCGCACGGATTACCCTCAGAAGACCTTTATTTATCATCCTGGAGACGTTTGGATTTATTTTGTAAAGGATGCACATTTTTTGGACTTGAAGGTCGTGGACCCCGTAAATTCACATTTAATTAACTGAAAGATCTAAAACATTTTCTAAAATATCTGCATATCGGACAGCTTTGGGGTGAGTAAATCATGGGTTTAATATCATTTTTGGCCGAAACTAATGTTTCTACAGAACCCATAAACGGACAAACTGCTATACAAATTGCGTTTCGTCCCTATGTTGTCTCAAACAATGACATGTTTGTCCTGTGACAGCTTTCGTTGCTTCTCTAAACTGTTAAAAAAAATGCCACACTGGACCTTTAAGTGCATTGAAACACTTTAAATATAAAATAATCAGACGAATATTTGGGGTTCCCCTAAATACTAGGATAAACTCACTGGAGATCTTTTTAAAAGCTTTGGTGATTGACGGTTGTTATTTAGTAATCCACATACTTTTACTATATCATGAACACGGCTGGTTATAAACAGAACAAAGAAAATGTTCCAAGGGCACACAATGTAATTGTAGGTCATTCTGCCTCGCAGGGTTTGTTGATTTTGTCTAAAAATATACACTAAAGACCACTAAAATGTCCTCTGAGTGATGCCTATAGATAACAATGCAGTAGATAACAGCTCACATATTGCTGGAGATAAGAGCGTCTGATTGCCCTGAAAGATAATTACTGTGCTTTCACCCAGCATATCAAGTTCTACTCTCAGCTATGCATGAATATCAGCTCCTTGATGGCAGTGAACATAAGAGAATGTAAAACATTGGCACAAAAACAGCAGTGAATGATAAAGAGTACATTAAACTCACTCCAGAAGTAGGATCTTTTTCCATAGGAGCACAACATAAAGCATTAGTAGTATATTGACATTGAAGCTCAATGAGGACGAACATAGTAATAGTTTGCAGATTTATTTATATTGTAACATTAAAGGCGGGGTGCATGATTTTTGAAAAACACTTTGGAAAAGGGAGTCAAGCCGAGTACCAAAACACACTTGTAGCCAATCATCAGTATGGGGCGTGTCTACTAACCGACAATCATTTCCTGGGTTGAGTATGTGTGGAGCGGGTCTATCAAAAGAAGGCCCAGATTCTATTGGGGTAGGGGAGCGTTTGTTTAGGTGATTTAAAATGTCAACATTGGTGTTCAGAAATCATGCACCCCGCCTTTAAGATCAGAATTGCATATAAAATGTAAATGTCATCCTTATGGTTTAGTATGAAAGTTTGCACTGTGGGTCATTGTAACATCGAGACACAATGAATAACATCCGATACTGATTCTTCTATATGGTCAAAATTGAGCTTTCTTTCATGAGGCCACTAGTCATAGTTTTACTCTAATGACAAATTCTCAGGGCAGGTTTTTCCTAATGCCATGTGCCCACCAAAGCAATTAAACATGACTGAAAACGAAAGGTGCTTTTATTAAAATGCCAACTCTGGGAGCTTGACAGTGTTTTTAAGCTAAAATGATTTGGTTCCCACCTGTATGCTTATATGAATTGTTTATTAGTTGTTGTTCAGTGTGCCAGTTGGTTGTTGTGGTATTTGTCCAGCCCCTCCTACTGTGATTGGAGAGCACGGCATTTTTCCCAAAGTTAGAGTCGCCATGAAACGGAATTAGCGATTGTTTTCTTTTCCCCGTGGTGACGTGTATCCGAGTAAAACCAGCTTCTGAAATGAAATAAAGCTGGATTCGAATTTGTTTATCGATATCTGACTGGATCGTTGGAAGTTGGGTCGTGTTGCTAATTGCTAATCGTAGCAATCTTCTCCCGGACCCCGCCCACCTGCTATACCATATGACCGGAGGTGAAGAGAGATCGTTTTAGGAGGAGGTTTTGCGTTTTTGATTAAAGATTACGAGGGAACATGAATAAAAAAAATTATGAAGCTCATAGATAAGTCATTTGTAAAAAATACCGCAATATTCCAAGTTTTTCATTTTATTTTCATGGGGACTTTTATTTTACAACTCCCAGCGACCGAACGCTCAGCGCTTAGTGCTGAATAAATGCTTTTCTTAAAAACGTGACACTCTAATAGCAAACAATAGAAAAAATGTATATGAACTCGGTGGACACACGGCCTTAAAGTAATATCTTGAAGTCTACAAGGTCTTTGATTTTGTCTTTTGTTTCAGTTTATACATTTTGAGAATATGGGGTACGTTGCCAGAACAACTAACTACCATTGAAAGGCCTATTATAGATTTAATGACATTTATTACATGACTCTTTGGAATGCTTGATTCTAATTGAACACTAGCGCCATACCAACATATGTTATTCCCAGATAACAACCACTCAAAACTGATAACACACAATAACCTGGATTTTATAAATCATTTTGACAGGTACAGTTTAATTTTACACAAAAATATGTCTTTTAATAACACATATGACTTTATATTTAAAATTATTAAACCAAATAGTGTCTTGTTTTATCTTAAAACCAAAAGTAAGCAGGGTTTCCTCAAGGAAGGTTGGCATTTGTAAAAAATTAGCAAATAAAATATTTCAAATCAATATTTAATGCTCCATACCTTACTTTTGAGCATGCCCCTTCAGTGTGATACAAGACCGTCCCCTTTGCATCGTGTCCTGATCACACTTCCGTGGCTTATTTCTGGGAAAACAACCAATTGCATATACATTATCCCTTGCCCAATTTTAGCCAAACAGTTAAACTGTAAAAATATTAAAGTGCACCTATTTCATTGCTAAAAAACAATGTTATTTTGTGTATTTGGTATAATACAGTGTGTTCACGTGGTTTATATTTTCCACATACCATACCACTTCCTGAAACAAACGGTCTTGTCTACTTTAACACAAGCCTAGGAAGTAAACTGTTGCCTACAATCCATGTGTTTGTTGTAGTCCAAAAAAAGAGATTTATGTGGTAGACAATAACTCACGTTATGTACTTTGGGGTATGTACCTTTTGCATATCGTTAACATGTGAAGAGTTTATTATTATGTTATCATGTTATTATTTTGTTTTATGGTGCTACTTAGCTGTATTTTTAAGTTATGAAGGTTTAAATCAAAACAAACCAACTGCAGTTGATTTGATATTAATTGAAATGCACAACCAAAAAACGACATTTCTGAAAAATTAAAAAAAACGGAGTTATCTCGTTTTTATAACGAAACTCTTCATGTACTGTACTAATACACACGTACACACCAAAGGAAAGGTAAAATCATGAATCGAACCATAGGAGCTCTTTAAAGGACAAGTTTGGTATTTTACACTTAAAGCCCTGTTTTCCGATTGTTTATGGTGAAATGGAATGGTTTTGACAGAAATTTCGACATTTGCGGCTGCCCTGAGTATTTTCGGGGTTTTGTGTTTCGCCTCACACCTCTACAATGGGTTTATGGTGCACTGGAACAATCCTTCCTAAAATGCATTAAACTTTCGTTTACAAAAACGTGAAACTCACCGAGTGGTCAGGGGTGTTTACTGATATGCTCACACAAAAATCGCTGCAAAAGATGCTTTCCAACAGCTGTTTTAGCATTCGTTGTTGACCTATTTTTCCAAACGCCTTACACCCGTACTTTCTTCCGCTTAGAGCTTGAATAATAGACACTCCAGCCCAGGTGGTGGCGCTAATCCGCCATTGCCAATTGCAAGAATAGAAACAAAGTTCCCGACGCGGAGTAATACCGTACCTCACAGCACATCTAATACAAGTCAATGGAGTTGGCAAAAACTACGATAAAACCTGTTGGGATGCATATTTTGCAGCGATTTTTGTGTGAGCATATCAGTGAACACCCCTGACCACTCGGTGAGTTTCACGTCTTTGTAAACGAAAGTTTAATGCATTTTAGGAAGGATTGTTCTAGTGCACCATTAAACCCATTGTAAATGTGGGAGGCGAAACACAAACACCCAAAAATTCTCGGGGCAGCCGCATATGTCCAAATTTCAGTCAAAACCATTCTATTTCATCATAAACAATCTCAAAACAGGGCTTTAAGTGTAAAATACCGAACTTGTCCTTTAAACAATTTACAAAACAGCAAAAATGTGGCATAACATTTTATACCCTCTTTTTGATAATTGCACTTATACCGACCTTGTAAAAAATACACTACTCCCGAGAACTTTGGATAAAATCTTGTGTTAAAATGTACCTTATTTCATACTATAATTGAACCTTATCTTAACCCATCCCAAGGGGTGTTATCTCATGTTTACCCAACAGTTATAACATTTACAAAGATACAGCCGTTGTGACAGCTATCCCTGTTCTCCGCTATACATTACCCCTAAAGCAATATTTGAGTTTGTTCTTATTTTTGTCCCATGGGAACCTGCTGCTTGCCAAATAAAGTGCTGGTTGTAAAAGAAAGCAAACACAGGCCATTAATTCATGTGTGCAATCTTTCTATCACTTACAACCAACACCTTTGGCAGTGACAGTAAATCAAAGCCTGCATCACTTCACTGCTGAAGAGAAAACACACAGTAAGGTGGATAGAGCTTTAGTCTGCTGGGAACGCTCAGTATTCGGCCAGCTTGTTATTGCTGATGAGCAGAGTCTGAGCCTGCTGTGTTTTGATTAAAGTTCAATTGTCAACAGCCAAATAGGCGAGGTAATTATGGATGTTAGCTGATTTTCTTGTTGGGCTCTTGACAGAAGTGTTTCTCCCACAGAACCAGACTTGATTGTGAAAAGATAATAGGTGGATGTTCTGGGAACGCTGGACAGAATCTCTCTGCACGTATAAATACATGGATGAACTGTGCACTGTGCAACCTTGGAGACCAGGGGCTGTTATTAAAACTGTTTATTTTAGTCATGTCAAGACGTTGTAAATATCCAAGGAGAAGGACTTTAATATGCAATGCTAATAATGTCAGCTTAGTAATTTATTCGTAGACCAGTATTTGCTATTTATGCTTAAAAACTCAAAATATGCAAAATTATAATCAAATATTATGAACAAATAGGCTATATATGAATCTTATATTCTCCCAGGTGACATAAGCAAGGCAACATTTTAATCCCTTTTTAAAACATATTATATTAGGATAGCTTTTAATAAATGTTTATTAAGAGCGGGAGGGTAAAGCACACTTCTTATGCTGGGTACACACCAAAAGATAATCGGGCTGATTTTGGGCCGATTTCCCCCCTTCCGACAATCCTAGCTATGTCCCGATTACCTTGATGGTTTTATAGATTATCTTATTAGATTTTCCCTTGGTGTGAGGTGTGTTTAAAGTGTCCGAACCTGACCGGAAGAACGTCAGAGCCGCCCCGGTCGCGAATCGTAAATATTAAAAATGTTATCAGAAATCAGAAATCCTGATGTGTGGGGGAACCACGTGGACAAACGCCCGCACGCTCCTGAGATATCACATGAAATGAAACAATATCCAATCAGAAAGCAAGAAGATGGAAGCAGTCATGGCACAGCACAAAGTAAAGTTAATGCAACGTGAACTTGTACAGACCATGTTCCCGCTGTCTCCACGACTTCACCCAAACTCATTTCTTTATTTTCTTTGAATTTTCTATGAAAATCATTCCAAACATCATTTTCTTCCTGCTTATCGTCCGCAATGCTCATTCTGAAGTCTTGCGAGATTTTGCGAGATTGTGTTCACAGTCGAGACTCTGGTTGAAAATCTTGTTCGTGTGTGGTGTGCTATCTTTGACACATCATGGCACACCACACACAATAGGACCAAAACGGTTAAATCTAGGATTTTTTATCCTCATGTTTGTGATCTATCACATTTTGAAAGTCTTAAAAGATGTAAAAAATCTTTTGGTACACGCGTCATTAGATATACATAGGAAATGCACTTTACCCTCCCGCTCTATAGGTTGCACTGAGAGAAAACCACAAGAAGAAGATTGCGCTCATGTTTGGCAAAGACTTTACATATTTACGCTAATAATGCTGTAAATAACAACCAATTTCTTAAAAAAAAATAGATTGATTTTCTTTACCAGGAGTCGCAAATCAGTTCATGGATCACTTAATGAAATTACATTATGATGTAAGCCCACAATGTGGCATTTTTTAGAAGCAATAACAAAATTACAAGCTAATGCTTTTAAGTGATAATACACCTAAAAATGAAAAATCTCTTATCATTTACTCACTTTCATATTGTTACAAACCAGTATAAATTTCTTTCTTCTGATGAACACAAAGGAAGATATTTTGAGAAATGTCTGTAACCAACCTGTTCATGAGCCCCATTCATTTCAATAGTTACTATACTATTAAAGTGAATGGGGCTCATGAACAATTGGTTACAAACATTCCTCAAAATATCTTCCTTTGTGTTCATCAGAACAAAGAAATTTATACCGGTTTGTAACAACATGAGAGTGAGTAAATGATGACAGAATTTTTCCTTTTGCGCGAACTATCCCTTTAAGTACTCTTTTCTCATAGTCGGCATGAAATGGCTAAACAATACAGTTTGTCTTGCTGTGTTGACCTTTTATATAACTCACAATATCCATTATAAAGAGCAAGTGACTTTGCTTTTGAAGGTTTCTTACATTATGCATTATTTGATTATGAATGTAATAAAACTCTTTACATTTTATAACTATTTTCTGCCAGTAGATTTAGTATGACAAAGCTAAAGTGAACTATAAGCAGAAAATTCTGGAGCCGATGAAGCAGATTAAATCAAAACTTATGTTGATAACGGACAGTTAACTAAATATTTAACGGAATAGGCATGTTTACACAAAGCCATCATCACCAGTCAAAATATGTGTGGCTGGTTTCATGAACCTGTGAAGAAAATCCTCTTGGAAATGTTGTGATCGCCGACAGATGGTCTGAGTTTATAGCATCTCCCAGCTTATTGCCCAGAGCTCACAGTTTGGCATTATTTGTAACAGGTGAAGAGACAAATGACATGAAGCGCTCATTACACAAGGATATTATTTGCATGTTGTTGTGAGTCATGTCACTGGAGTGTGAAGGGATGATGCCCCTACAGCTGCGTTTTGTCAACTGGAAAACAATCTGTTAACTGGTGTGAATCCCACACGAACCGCTGGTGAATAAACCCGGTGTCGCTCAATTCACCATGCACTATTTCTCGTTCTCTTCTGAGACACTGTAGTAAGTTCTTGCTTGGATTTTACATTTATTCTGGTTATGTTTGATGTATAATGGTTATGTGTGATCCTATATCTCAGTGATAAAGTATTGCATTAACAGTGCAAACAGTTGCAGGTTCAATCACAGGGAACATACAGTACATAATGATAAAATGTATACACAATAAACATTCCTTGTTGCACTTAAAGAGCACCCATTTTCCGATTCACGTTTTTTAAATTTCCTTTGGTGTGTAAGTGTGTATTAGTACATGTTAATGATATGCAAAATGTACAAACCCTAAAGTAAATGATGATGTGAGTTATCGTATCCAATGTAAATCTCTTTTCTTGGATTACAACAAACACACGGATTGTAGGCAACAGTTTACTTCCTGGGATTGGTGATGTAGACAAGATCGACATTATCATATTTCCTCCCGCTTCGGACTCACAGCCTGTAAGTTAACTACTGTTAGAAACCAAATCTTTCAAACATGGTAAGAAGCGTCACGTTTCCGGCTGACGTCAGAGTTTTTTCAGGCCAATCACAACGTGCAGATTAGCTGGCCAATCAGGGATACAGAGCTTTTCAAATCTGTGCGTTTCAGGAAGAGACTACAATCTGGAGCTACAAAAAATGTATTTGTGTTTTTTAACCGTAAACCACGCGAACGCATTCTATTTTACCAAATGCAAAAAATAACATTGTTTTTAGCAATGAAATAGGTGCTCTTTAAATTTAATCCATTTGAAATAACAATTAAATAAAATATTACTTAAAATGGTAACACTTCAAAAATGTAAGCTTTATCAACTTACATTTTTCTCTAAAAGTTACACTCCACTTTTTTAAAAATATGCACATTTTCCAGCTCCCCTAGAGTTAAACGTTAGATTTTTACAGTTTTGGAATCCATGCAGCCGATCTCCGGGTCTGTCGGTACGACTTTTAGCATAGCTTAGCATAATCCATTGAATCTGATTAGACCATTAGCCTCGCGCTTAAAAATAACCAAAGAGTTTTTTATTATTATTTAAAACGTGACTTTTTTCTGTAGTCAGGGCCGGAGTGGGGCCACTTTTCAGCCCGGGAGTTTCAGGCCCAAGACCGGCCCACTTTTTCCATAGTGTTATTCCAAATTAGCACTTTTTTTCAAATTGGTTAAATAAAGCAACAGTTCAGCTCATAGTTTTTATTAATATCAAATAAGTTAAAAGTTATATAATATTTCACTTAAGATAAGAAGTTAACAAAAATATTCCTCTACACTCTAAAAAAGGCTGGGTTACTTTTTACCCATAATGGGTGAATATTGGACAGAACACATGCTGGGTTAAAAATAACCCAATGTTGGGTTGTTGTTATGCAACCATTATAATAACCCAACAGGTGGGTTAAAACAACCCAGCACTGGGTCAATTTTAACCCAGCAGCGTGTTCTGTCCAATATATAAAATATATAAATAACCCAGCCCTTTTTAGAGTGTATTCCACAAGGAAAGGTTGATACATTTTTAGCATTGCTATTGCTATGAGGCCGATGATTAATGCCAATAGAAATATAAAAGTCCTAATTAAAAAAGAATAGCATAACAAGTGATTTCTTAGCTTTTTTAGGCTGGTCATTTTTGACTGGGAAAACAAAAGGTGTTATAGGGTTCCGAACAAAACCTGAGGGTTAAATAACTTTAATTCATATTGTTTACTCATGGCATCCTCATTTTCAGCGGGGGACTGGCTTATATGCTGCTCAGAAGCTGCTTTCATAATATTTGCAAAGTCTATGAATCGCCATGTATACACAAAAGGGTAATATTTAAAAAAAAAATGTAGGCCTATTAGGTTATTATTCGGTATTAGCCGAATAATTACGTTGCTAATGCTAATCATTACAAGACTTATTTCTATTTAAGTTACCTGTTGTCACTTTTTTTGTCCTCTTGAAAATAAATCTGTAAGTTTGACACATTTGGCAGCATCCTCTTCCAATGGATTTTTTCTTCAACCTGTTTTTTACGCCCTCCTCCTCTCAGACGCGTATTGTTACGGTAGGGCCGGCCCAGCCTACCGGAGAAAAGTTTTCTTGGACGCGCTATGGACCGAACCAACTCTATGGGAGGGGAGGGGAAAACTCCCTCACATGGTACAACCCATGCAGAGGCTGCGCGCTGCAGTGTCAATGCGAAACGTGTGAAGTGTCATTTAAGAGAAGATAGACTCACTAACGTGACAAATGTAAAAAAAAAAAAAACTTGACCGGCCCAAAAGTGAAGCGGCCCACCGGGAATTCTCCCGGTTTTCCCGATTACCCACCCCGGGCCTGTCTGTAGTTACATACAGTAGTGCCTGAAAATAGTCCCCTGCTATTAAAAGATACTAAGGGGACTATTTTCGGCTGCTTTATAATATCATTGTCCCTCCTGCAGCCATGTTACGACAGCAAAGTCCTTGATTATTATGCCAGAATAAGAGTATAGTTCCTAGCCATATCTGTCTAGAAAATCAAAACTTTTACTTTTCTGTCGGTCTTAGTACACGATGTAACTACAGAGTCAAGTTTTAAATATGAAAAATATTGAAACTCTTTGGGTTTTTTTGAGCGCAATGCTAATGGTCTAATTGGATTCAATGGATTATGCTAAGCTATGCTTAAAGTGGTACCGCCAGACCCAGAGATCCCCTGAATGGATTCCAAAATGGTAAGAATCAAATGTTTAACTTTAGGGGAGCTGGAAAATTAGCATATTTAAAAAAAAAGCGTGTCCCTTAAAGATCTTGAAATATTTTTGGCCATCATAAAGCATCCGACTCCATGTAAAATAAAGTGGATCTTCATGTATTTTCCTTTCATTGTAATGTAAAACAATATTAATATTAAGTCCTACATATTTTATTTCCACTTACGCATATTCTTTCAATGTGTTTAATTTTGTTTTAAATATTTGGGAAGCTAACACTCAAAATAATCTGGCTTTTAAAAAATAAAATGTTTATTGCTGCTACTCTATGCAAAATTGTCACCATATTTTATAATTGCTCCTGCAATCTCTGACACCAGCAAACTTAAAACATGTCATATTTTTTCATTTGGTCGACTTCACGCTGTTCCTCCGGCATTCGCCCGTCTGTTTGATCATTATAACGGGGACTAATTGTTCCCTTCTAAACCCATGTTGCTTTCCCATTAGTTTGACGAGACACGTCTCTTATTGTCAAACAAGCGGCAGTCTGAACCACCTCCAGGATTCTGCTGTACCTTTTGTTTTTTTCACCTGCAAACACAGACCATTTCACCCTGACATGGATGAGTCGAGTCAGATGAGCAGGGAACGCTTCTGTTCTACACCGTTAGCCTTTTCCCTGTGCACTCGGATCTTTGCTGATGAAAGCTCAAATCACTCATCTTCTGCTTGAACTTGGAAAACAGCAGAGTCTACCTACCTTTCATCCAACCCCCTGCATCCACGCCTCTTCTTTTCTTCCTGTTGTCAAACAGAAGGCTGGGTTATGACAGCGGTCTTTAATGTTTGCTTGCAGTAGCGAGCATCTGTTATATACCATTAGTGAAAGCGTTTGCTTGTAGGACATTTGTAAATCATTCAAAAATTATTGATGTGACTTTTGCATTTATTGTGCTATTTCGTAAATAAATCATGAAATTGTCTCTCTAGATGTAATTTGTTTTAAGGTTTGCCTTCTGTCCTTTGAAATTCCAGAGGCAAATTTTGAGTAAATTATATTTGCCAGTTGCCACAAGGCAAAAAAGTGATGCATTTGTGAAATATAATTTCTAACATTACAGCCTCCCAGCTTCAACTAGATTTATTTAAGATGATTTCTTCAGATAAAATGATTGATTTCATTTATTGCAATATTCATTCCATTTACTTGCAAAGCAATGAAGCAAAACTTGTTCACTCAGCTTTAAAGAAAAATCTTTTTAAGTAGACATCAGTTGTGTATGAGGTGGGATCTTGCACCTTTTTCATCTGGACCTCACACGGCGGCATCACGCTGACTATTCTGCTGCTCCACCGGACTGCAGGGAGGAAGAGAAGATCCATCAAAACCAGTGGGAAGTGAAGTCACAGACAAGAAAAGACAAATGAGTTTGCTAATCAGTGACAGAGGCACATATAAAGTGTCCAGTATTTCATAAGATTAATGATCGTTCTTCTTAAAGTCACCACTGTCTACCTGCATAAGAGATAGTAATAAACAGCCAATATGTGTATACAACACAGCAACATGTCATGTAAACTTAGACAGAGAGATTCAGCTTGATTATAACTGCTAGAAGATGAATATACAGAGGACAGGAGCTGATGTTATAGATACATGAACTGACGTTTACAATGTGATTATTTCCAATAATCAAAGTAGGCTGTTAATCATAGTAAGATGTTTAGTAACGGTGTTACGATTTTGATTTTAAATCGAAATCGGTCTAAATTAAGTCACAATTTGGAACTTCAAATTAAAAAATGGAATTGTCGATGTCACGTCCGGTCGGCTTGCCAAGTGCACTGAAAAAATGATTCATTCAATTTACTCAATTTTTTAAAGTAAGTTGTTGCAATTCAATTTATTTAAGCTACATTTAACCAAATTTTTTTTATTTTATTTTACTTTATGTAACTAATCTTTTTTGTTTAAATGTAGCTTTAACAAATTGATTGCAACCACTTACCTTAAAATAATTGAGTAAATTGAATGAATCATTTTTTTCAGTTTGGGAAAAAAACACACGTGTTGAGTGCTGCGAGTCAACCTCCTCTAACTTAGCTAGCTACTGTACAGCCAGTCAAAAGATAGCATGGCAGATGCAAGAGACACCACGTGAGCTGCTCTTTACATGGGAAACAAAAACCAGCAAGCGCCTCACAACAACTTATTTCAGTTGCTTAAGAGTTATGAAAACAGGACAGGAAGTTTCGTTTTATCAGGTATGTGTGTGTACATCCATATTTTTCCACTGGCAGCACGACTTAAATGGCAGGGCATCTCCAGGTTCAAGGTCAGATATTATATTTCATAAAAGTCTAGTCTAAAAATGGAATAGCATTTTTTTGCGCTTTAAAAAAAAAGTAAAACCCGAGAACCAGAATGAATTGTGACCTTAGAATCGAAAATGTAACCAAATCGAGGATTTTGATAACCGTGACACTCCTAGGTACAGTAACACTTTATTTTAGGGGTCCATAAAAATGCATTAATAAGGCATTGATTAAGGATTAATTAAGTATATAGTTATATTATTTTAAAGAGCCACACAGATCCAAAATCGAAACTGACCTGTATTGCAGTGTTCCATATTGCTGTCCATCAATGTAAACACTGTGCAAAGTAGTTGAACCAAAAAGTGCATGATTAATAAAGTTATTGGCTTCTAAAGTAGGGAGTCGACTCTGAATTGCTGAAACGAGTCGTTATATGGATTGAATCTCCTGGCTGACTTTATCCACGGAATAAAAACACTTTGCATAATAATCTCCGCCTACAGTCTTGCCAGTGTGAGAAACGAAAACTATGACCTGGCCACAGCTAGTTAGTTTGTAAACATCACAAACACGCTGTGTTTTCAGTTTGGGTTGTTTTCACTACCAAAGGATGAAGATATGAAGAATCAGTGGTTAAAATTACTTTTTCAAGGAGGGATTTACTCGACGTTTGGCAATGAAAGATGCAGTACCCACTTTATTTGGAACAACATTCGTCTCCTAACCACAACCTGTAGGTATAATTATAGCTACATACTTGCTTAAATGAGTGTAAAAAATTTTAATGTCTGTCGTCATTTTTATAAACTCACATATAGGTGTGCTACTGTTCACTGTTTAAATTTATTTACATTAAATGACAAACATGTTCCTATGTACGTATTCTGTTATTCGGTGCCGTGATGAAGAATATAATGAAATGTAACAGTCTCATACATGAATGTCGCAAATTAAGAAATCTGTACATATGGTGAGCCTCAAACACTATTGTTTCCTCATTTTCATGTAAACCTTGTGCATGCACAGGACAACTGAAAAAAGGCCAATCCCAACAAAACACAGACTGTGATGTTACAGTCGAGATGTACGCCCTCAACATTAAAAATCTAGCGGAAGATTTTCCCGAATTATTTTAAAGAACCGCCACTCCACTTTAAAAAAAAAATGCACATGCGCAACACTCTACCTCCTCCCGAGAGGGAACGTCTATTAAACGGGTGCACGAGACAGAGAGAGAGCATGCAGGGGCCTAGTTCTTCTCTTCGCTGTGTTTACAAGTTTTTGTCGGCATGTTTACCGTGTCTGTGAAGTTCGTGACTTGTAGGGCTAGCATCGCTAATCACAGCTTACATCAACTTTTACTAGCAGTGATTTAAAATGGATTTCTCTAATTAGCATGGCAAAATTTACCTTTCGAGTAGAAACTTCCAACCTGTCCTATTAGCTCACGCCAACGTGTGAAATATTCTCCCATAAACACTTTGGTCTTGTTTCTTTCTTCATAGTCCTTTCTCTTCTTGTCATACAATTCGTAGACACTTTTTCTCTTGCGACCCTCAGACATTTTGAAAAAAACACAGTGAGAACGCGACCTTTAATGAATGGTTGAAACCGTAGCCCACCACACATTTACACCTGAAAGTGCGCATGCGCAGAAAGCGAACCTAGGGACGAGCACGTACGACGGTTATACGTCAACATATCATCAAAATGATTGACATATGGGATTACCAATAATCTAGATGATCCACCCGGAAAAAGAAAGTCTTCCGCTATTCCTTTAAATTACATATTAAAATAACAATATTTTTACAATGCTAAAAACAAAGTATCGATTTTACAGTTATGTTTTGCAGGTCCATACCGGTTAAGAACACAAACTTACCACTCAGAAACATCCATTAACAATCTCCAAACAGTTGCTTTTTCCTCAAAATCTGTATCTTCGTCTGATACAGGCTCAAACATGTAAGGTCTGTTTGCTGTGTGAGCTACTGACATGTGCCGTGTTGTGAAGCAGCCAATCAGAGCTGAGCTCAACATTACTATTCATGACCCTTCCAAATATTTCATTTTAGGGAGAAATCTTAGGGTTGTTAAGTCACATACCCTCTATGTAGATATCAGAGAACAATTTCACAGATTGTATCAATGCAGTCTTTAGCAACTTTAAGGTACATGACGAAAACACATGCACACTTTAGTGCCTACATGGCTTTATGTGTATTGCATAGACAATTGATATCAAGTAATGAGTATTTTTCCAAACCCAGTGTCACTTTACTGTAAGAACCCACACAGAAAAGCAGACAAGGCTGAAGCCCTGAAGAAAGAAGCAGACAGGGTATAAATAACAGTGAGAGTAATGAGAGACAGGTGAGCTGATGAAGAGATAATGACTTCAACTGATGAATGTGACATGGAGGCTGACTGACTTATCTGAAGACAGAGCTACTAAAGCACATGATTGTGTAAACAAAGGTGCCACAAGAACGCATAAGAACATGACGTGCATTTAAATGCACAAAATAAGTGGATGTCTATCAAAAATCAGCGTATTATAGAAACCTGTTTTCATGTGTTTACATGCAAATCAGTAAACCAGTTAGGCAGAAAATGCCGTTTAGACAGGATTTGGAGATTGGTCAGGTTTATCGCAGGCAGTGACGTCACTACCAATTTTTTTAATTTAAGGATTTTTTTGGATGCAATGTCAGAGTGATGTCACTGAAAAAAGATTGTGTTTTGCTTAGAAATGAAAAGCCAATAACATGCCTGTAAATTCACTCAAAAAAGTTCAAGTTTGAGCTTAGGAAAACCAGTTCTGAATTTCAAGTCACACGAGTGTTTGAAGTGCTGAAGATCAGAAAAGAGATGTCTGAATGTGTCCTGACCATCATCGCCCCTGCTGTTTTATCTTCTTGCCTGGGGTGAAGGAGATGACATGGCTCCTTACAGAGTTTCTCACACGTTTGCACTCCATGTGGTCCAGAATTATCGTCTACACTTGACCACACTTTCCTCCGACTATAAGCTGTTTCTGTCTCAGGCCAAGTTTGAAAATCATTTTCTTGAAATGGATCATTTGCATGCACAAATATGTGTTTACATAAATGAAAGCTAAATATATTTAAAACATTCATTAAAGACAACATATACAGCCATGTAAAAAATTAAAGGAGACATATCTTGATAATCTGATTTTTTCCATGTTTAAGTGCTATAATTTGGTCCCCAGTGCTTTTATCAACCTTAAAAATGTGAAAAAGGACAACCTGGTAACTTAGATTTGTAAACCATTCTTCACAAACTTGTGAAAAAATTGGTTATTGAAATGTTGCTCCCCCTGTGATGTCAGAAGGGGATAATACAGCCCCTTAATCTAAACACAGCAATACCATTTATCATTGCATTTGAAAGGACACACCCAAAATGCCATATTTTTGCTCACACCTTCAAAGTGGCAATTTTAACATGCTATAATAATCATTTATATGATATTTTGAGCTAGAACTTCACATGCATCTTGTGAAATGTCCTCTTTAAAAGACCAATTTTTATCATAATTTCTACATATATTACGACCATTTCTGTCCAGTGTCTGTTGAATTCCAACAAAAGCAAACCTCATGAGCAACAAAGTCAATCAACAGCAATGTTAAAGACTGACTGATTAAAGATGTGATTAAAATTCAGGGTTAATAAAATGTCCTAAAATACATGTTAAAACATTAGCATTTTAATATTGAGAAATGAATTTCAACTTGTTTTCTCTGCAGTATTCAAGATCAGAAAACACTTTTCTTATCATTTTTCGTATCTTTTTTGTTATTTGGACGTATATATGGCGTGTTTTCCATATTTCAATTTCCAGTAAATAAATGCAAATGAAAACATTCTTTTTATTAGGAACTTGGCAGAAATGTTGTCAGTAGTTGTCAGAATGAAACAAAAACGAAAATTTTACTTAAAGGGGACATATCATGAAAAACTTTTTCCATGTTTAAGTGCTATAATTGAGTCCCCAGTGCTTCTATCAACCTAGACAATGTGAAAAAGATCAACCCAGTAATTTAGTTTTGGTAAACAATTCTCTGTAAGCATGTGAAAAAATAGCTCATTGAAATTTGGCTCCCCTTGTGATGTCAGAATGGGATAATAACGCCCCTTAATCTGCACTATCCAAACACAGCACTGAAATGTAGTGCAGAGATCATGTGCATTTAAAAGGACACACCCCCAAAAAAGGCATTATTTTGCTCATACCTAGAAAGTGCCAATTTTCACATGCTATAATAAATTATCAATATGGTATTTTGAGCTAAAACTTCACATTATGTACTCTGGGGACATCAACGATTTATTTGACATTTTAAACAAGTCTTGTGAAATGCCCCCTTTAAACACATACCTATAAAAAGTAAATTTAGAAAAACTGAAAATAATCCTGAAGCGATCTCTGAATTTTTTCTCCAGCTTTAATTGTTTGTTTCTGTTGGTGTTACTTTGATGTTTGACGTACGTATTTGCGTTTAGTTTTAGTTTTAAAATGCTTATTGTAAATGTTATTATATCTATTTATTATTTTAAACCTCACAAACATGTTTTTGAAAAATGTAATTAATTGTTCTATGAATAGTTTTATGAGCAACGGCTATCACGGTTCAAACTTAACTTCCAGTGGACTTCGCAAACAATCAATAACAATATAGTCCTTCAAAAGCAGATTATTTCTGATAACAAGCAAAATAAATAAATAAATTATATTAGTTCAAATCAACTACTACACTGAGCAAACATTACTGTGTAAAATGTTTTTTTTTTAATGTTAACTACAGTTCGCACAGCTGTATGATCCATGCTCTGCTTAATGTGTTTTTGCTACCATAAATTGACTAAAGGTTAATGGAAACTCTAAAACTTTTAAATATGTTTATGAAATATGTCCCCTTTACGATAATGTACCGTACAGCGAAATGTAATGTTTGAAAGTGAAACTCCAATCTCTCCTCTTCATATCTGAAATATGTCATTACTGGCCTTAAAGCATCTGGGTCAGGCATTCGTATCTGTTTGAAAGAATGGATGGTACAGTACTGTAGAAGAAATTGAATAATATCACAGACAGATACTCTGGTTACGAATGTTCCTGATCCGTCTCTTCAATTCCCAAGATGTATTTCATAAGTAACTAAATAATGCAAGAAAACCCATGAATGTCACAAAGACATTATTAAGTTGTCCCACTAAACAATACACTTCAATAGATATCACGTATGTCTTCCGAGCAGACACTTTCATTCTAACATTTACACTTGCATTTATTTCAAGTATATGAGAGGATCAGCAGTTACAATGACATTTTCATCACACATCATATGCGATGCAAGTCGGTCTAGATGGCCCGTGTATTTACTCATGGATTACAAAGCACAATTTTTTATTTGATTTAACTTTTTCATTCTTTCGAACAATGAAAATATCTATTTTCACCACTATTCAGACAAATAGTGTCTCAGTTATTCCAGATAAGCATTTGATGGATCTACGTGAACATACGGTCGGCGAGTTGTTAAATGAGAAACATAAATCTGCGTGGCAGTGAGCAGAATGCTGTTCATTGTTACCATGTCTCTTCCTCCCAATATTGATTGTTATAATGAATACTAAATTTCCAGCTTGCTTTTATTACACCAGACCCATTTTTTTGTACTACGAACAAAATCAGCCAACTCCATTAAGAAATCGATGATAGGGCTCACTTGATATCGTCATTAGTGAGCTTTTATCATAATCATAAGATAAAGCATGACACCCTTCATCAAATTCAATACCACATGAAACATTTCTCAAAAATTGTTAATGTTTGATTTTATCTAAATGTGCTAGCAGTCCTTTTCTGTTCCAAAATGATGGACGGCAGAAAAAAACCTGTATTTTCCTGTGCACAAAGCTATTGAGCAATATGTCACTGGTGTGGAAGAACATGTTCAAAGTCCAGACCTGACCCAAAGATTCATTAAAATGCACACTGGGAGCCCAAGAAAGGAGAAGCCAGCTCCTAAACAACCAAAAATTGGTTTGGAATTAAACGTTCAACAAGCTAATACTTTTGGACATATTTAACTTGTAAATATATTTGCAAGTTAAAAAAAATAAACCACTAAAAGACAAAACATTTTATAGATGTGACTAAGATAAGTATTTAACGTAAATACCTTAATCCCATGAACATTATTGCGAATGATCTCTGTTAATTCCAGAAAGACACCCTTGGGAATGGAGCTTTGTACTTGGTATGGAATCGTGCCTTCCGTTTCAATTGGCTTTGATACTTCATTAAAAGGATTTAAAGGATTTTACCCAGATAATGTCACCCTGGTTTTAGACGTATTGTCTTAATTCCTAAAGCTTTTTGTTTATGCATAACATCGTTGGCTCATGCTTGTCAGAATAAATTTAGGTATTTGAAGGTTATAGTCTGGTTGTGACCACGCATCTGCATCTGTGTAACTAGATCAACTACAGTGTGACTTTGAATGATTACTTGTTAAAATATTTTGCCATGCAACTGGCGTTAACACACATCAAAAGTAACTATTGTCTTAAACTACTGTATGAATGCACTCAATGCACTCGATTGATACAAAGTCACTTTAGGGAAGTCGCGCCAGTAGCGCATGTTTGCAAAGCTTCAGAGCAGTTATTACAGTCATACAGGACTGAAGTCCAATCAACTTGAATTGAAAAAGACAGAAATCTCTAAAATCATGTGCTAAACTCGACATCAACTGTATCATAACTTTTGTTTTGTTTCAGCTTAAATTGCAGCTACTTTGCATACGTCACAAGATACTTTGTAAGCCCCTCCCCTAGAGAATAATCAGTCTTTATCGATTGCAAATCAGGTAAATAATCTTCAGCTGGTTCAAAACGCCACTCGATCTAAGAAGTATGACCACATGGCTAGGGCTGCAGCTATCGATTCTTTTTGTAATCGAGTAATCTAGCACTGAATCGATCGATTAATCGAGTAATCAGATAAAAATTTGTGTGTGTTTTTAAACAACCAAAACAAATAATGCATAACGAAAATTACGTGGCTGTAAAAATGTTCAAGCATTTGGCTTTTATTTCATAAAAAAACAGAGCTATTGACATTTGGCTCCAAAAAATAAGCCTATTTATTTAAATTTTTACCCATTTAGTGTTTATAAGTGCCAGTGCCAACAATTAAGCAGTGCACTTTAATTTATTAATATGCACAACAGGTTTCATGCTGTAATCTAGCCCTGACATCAAAGTAAATCTGGTTTATGTACATGTCTACACCTGCAGCATTTACCATTAGGCTACAAAAAATAATATATAATTTCTGGGGTGAGCCTATTTGCTATGGTAACAACCTGTGTGTGTGTGCACGCACGTGCATCTGTGTTTGTGTGTGTGCGCACACACGTGCACCTGTGTTTGTGTGCGTGAGGAAGAGTGACACCCCAGTCAGACGTTCAGTTGCTTCATTGCAGTATGGTTTCGGCAGAAATACATACATTTATTTTCTAATTCAATAGAACACTGCATTTGGTTTGCATCACTTGCATTGTGGTGCATTTTAGGTTAAGAATCCGTTCGAAAAATCACAACATCAAGTCCCGCTGTACACAGTGAATGCATGCTGAAATTATTGTTGCGTGGCTACATAAAAGTTTAAGCATATGTGATGCATTGCGCAATTGGTCTGACTCGCGTGAGAGAGAGACGAGGGTGTATGCATGTGAGTGTGTGTGTGTGTGAAGGGGTTCTTCTTTAAGCTACACTCTCTTGCAATTGAACGTGAATACGTTTACTACTTAAAAACATCAAAGCTAAACATCATATCTAGTCAAACCGCATAACGACATCTCTACAAATACAGTATAGGATTAAAATCAGCTAAAGCTACATTACCTTGTTTCATCGACGCTTGGTGAAACAGCAGTGGATGTTTTCGGTTCAGATGCTGAATGTAATGATAATGTAATGATCCCAAACTTTAGACATTCTCTCTGTGCCGTTTATGGACATACTCTCCGCCATCGTGCCAACTAAATTCAAAATGTATCACACGCTATGATGTGCTTCCTGAACATTGAACAGTGGTTCGTGTGAATCAGATCTCGGCGCGTATAGTGCGTGTCATATGAATTTAACGAGGCTTCGAGTAACTCAATGAATCGTTTCAGCCCTACACATGGCACAAGTTCAAGATCATTTGCGATTTATACACTTTGCATCTGAAAGAAAGGGGTATGCTCGTTTTCTGCACATGCGTTCGGTTTATGAATCACAGATACGCATTTTTGATAAATGATCGTAAGATCAAATGTAGGATGGTTTCTACGAAGCATTTTATAAATGAGGCCCCTGTTTATGTTAGGGGCCTGTCTATTTTTCGATTAATCGTTTTTTAAAATGTGGTCGATTCAAAATCAATTCTCAAAGAGCAGAATCGATTTTTTTTCTTTCATATTTATTTCCGCAAACATTGAACGTAAGATTAACGTTAATCTAATTACTAGTCTTCTACACTAGATACCAAGGAGCGAGAGGCGAGGAGTTTCAAGTGCTTCATTGACGTTGATGCCAACTTCACATTAAAAGTCAGAAGTATGGAAGCATTTTAGATTTCACAAGCAAGACGACGACTATAGTGTTGTGTCTTTTAATTTCTTTTTATTAATTACCCACTTGTAAACTGCTGTTCACTGTTCTTTTTTATTAATATAATATTTGTATTAAATCTATATTCATTGAGTTGAATCGAGAATCGAGTATAAAAACTGACCGGAGAACTGGAATCGAAAATTAAACCGAGAATCGAAATCGAATCGATAGCTTGTGAATCGAAATCGAATCGATCTGGAACATCTGAATCGATACTCAGCCCTAGTTTATGTTTTATGATTTTTCTGTGTTTTTTCTGCATCTATAAATGTAAAGCTGCTTTGAAACAATTAAACAAATGTGAAAAGCGCTTATATAATTTATATATATATATATATATATATATATATATATATATATATATATATAAATTTTAATTGATTGATAATTGGTTCTTTTCTTTTCATTGGAATGTGGGACTTCCTTTGGCAGACTGGCCATATTGGGCGTTGCATTGTCTACTGTTCTTAGGAACAGGAGTTTTTAATCTTGTTATAGGCAATGTCTTTGATATGCATTCATTTCCAGGGTATTGTCCAAGTTCCAAACATTACATTCACAAACAAAACATTAGATGAAAAAGAAACGAGACTGCTGTGCTTGAAATTGAAATAAAATGTCTTTATTTTATATTGATTTTTATATAAAAAGTACTTACATTTAATACATTTTTTCCAAAATACAAGCAGCCAAACAACATATAAATCAAATACAAAATTATAAAATCTGTTGTATCTTAGTAGCGTCCCTTCTGAAAATGAACAGGTAACATGATTAAATTCATAACACGCTAAAATTTCCATGTAACAGTGAAGTTCGATTCGCTCTGCTATCCGTGACCTATACATCTTCTTGTGTGTTTGTTGTCTAACAGCGACGGAGTCCATTTTTTATTTCTCTTAATTTGCTTGATGAAGCTGGTGCACTGCAGCTGTATTGCTAAGCCAATAGGTAGCTTTAAGCAGACAAAGTACCAGAAAAGTAGCGTGTCTTATGCGCAACGTTTGATTAATTTCATCTTTCGTCCTGCTAGATTGTAATTTATAACCATTAAACTGGTATCAGCCGTATAAATATGCATTTCTTCAGCTGAAGAACAGACCGCACGTCCATTTAGTGCTATCTGAGCTATCCCAGAATGCCTCATGGTTGGGGTTACAACCATAGATATGTATATAAAGGCTAGATGGCTCAAGGCGGAGTCCCTAACGTCATCACCTGGCGGCCATCTTAGGACAGGGCGCTCGCTCACTCGTAGCATTGAGTTTAATGGTGCAGGTACTTTTAAATGACCATAACTTGCTCAATTTTCTACCGATTTTCAAACGGTTTGGGTTTTTACAAACGTTATTAACGTGGCTATAATTCTGGATGCTTTAACATGTTTCATGAATTTATTTTTTATTTTTAGTATAGGTATGCAGTGTCATAGGTACATCTTTGACGTTTATAACAAACCAAACCGTTTGAAAATCGGTAAAAAATTAAGCAAGTTATGGTCATTTAAAAGTACCTGCATCATTAAAACTCAATGCTACGAGTGAGCGAGCGCCCTGTCCTAAGATGGCCGCCAAAATGCGGACGTTGCACTCAGTTGGCCAGCAGCGCGGACGAGCCATCTAGCCTTTATATACATATCTATGGTTACAACATAGTTCATCATTGCAGCATTTTTATGGGTGGTGGAAGTAAAAGAAATCACTTAATCAAGCAAACTAAAAACTGGATCAATATCAACTCATTTTTTTTAACCAAAGGATCAGACTGAAGTCATGTGGTTGACACTGTATGTAGCCCTATGTTGGTGAAAGAAGAGGTAATGGTTACATGAAATAAACAGAATGATACAAATATGACATTTCAAAAAAAAAATAAACAAGATAAATGCAGAAACTTTCACAGTGCAATACAACGTAAACACTAGAAAGTAAAATATGATATAAGGCAACATATGAAAAATGATATTTATGTATTGAAAATGATCCATCATTTGCCCGATTTGTGTATTATACTGTATGTAGTACAAGTATTGTTTACTGAGAAGACAAAAAATTATAGATGATTTCAAATATCACAGACATAAATGCATGATGAAAGCAAAAAAACAAAAAAACAAATATAAACAAGATATCTGAACCTGATAAGAAATAGAAATTTTTTTGATTTTTCCTTGTGTTTTATACATTTTGTACATTGAAGTAAAAAAAGAGTACAAAGTGTAGTCAGGCTATGCGGCGGTTTCTCGAATCGTCCCCTCAAGTTTCTTTGGGAGTAGCTCTCTCCTTTCGTCAATGTTGATGACCGGTTTGCGACAGTTTTGTCCATCGAGATACATCTTTGCGTACATCGGATTGGAGTAGTTCATTGGCTGTTTGGAGAGATCATTGGGAAAAATTTATGATTGCACTTTTACAATTTACATGATTCATCTTGAAGGACAACATATGAAGAGCTCTAAGTGCATCTGAAATGTTTTGTAGAAAATGTGAATTTTTTATCAGACACTGCAAAACCTAAAAGTTAATTCAACTCAAACCATTCAAGTAAACTGGTAGCATTAGTTTTAAAACGCATACATTTGAGTACTGTGAACTTAAACACATTAAGTCATATGCAGTTATGCACTTTTATTTAAGTTCACACTACTAAGTGCATAATTGCACATGACTCAAGTTCACAGTACTTAAATTTATGTGTTTTAAAACTTAAATGGACTAATTCAACCGGTTTACTTAAATGGTTTGAGTTAAGTTAACCGTTAGGTTTTACAGTGGACTCTTAATGGATTCTGCCAACAAACTGGTATAAACCGGTATGGTTTTAGGGAGGGATCTTAAGCAAAGTATTTGTATACTATGTGCCGCGAGCATTTGTCTCATGTCATTATCGAATTTTTGATGGAGGTGGCGTTTAGCGACTTTTGCATCTGAGCTCCTCATACAATAATTTAAAATTAAGTAAAAATTCATGAAAAAAATTAAAACAAATGCAGAATTCAACATTTCAAGAAAGTGGTTTCCACTGCGGCTAAGGTTGAAAATGGATTCACAAGGATTATTTTGAAATGTGTGACTATATTATTTATGCTTATGATGTGATTTTAATGACAACAACCAGCCTAAATCATAGACCAATAAGGGGAATCAACAATGTTAACCATAAAGCCATGCGACCATGGTGACACACTTTAATGGGTGACACATTCATGCAGGACCATCACATGCATGCATTGTTTTATTACTGGAACTCTGACGAAGTTAGACAAAAACCCAAGACGTTCACCTGTCCAGGTATAACTTCCTTAGGGACAGAATGAATATTCAGCGTGCAAGGCTCACTGGATTTTACACACCAGCCCTGAAACACACACAGTTTCCCCAGCATGCGGTAGACATTTAGACATTTGTCACAGCTGGATTTAGATACATTTAGACACGGCATCAGAGCAAACATATGTTTGTATGACGTTCACTTTGGAACAAAAGGTCAGTCAAGCATTAAAATAAAGC
The DNA here is from genome assembly GCF_030506205.2 of Paramisgurnus dabryanus. NCBI lineage: Eukaryota > Metazoa > Chordata > Actinopteri > Cypriniformes > Cobitidae > Paramisgurnus > Paramisgurnus dabryanus. Next base: position 11,577,999 of record NC_133351.1, read on the forward strand.
ACATTCTGTTATTGCCATTATAGCACTGCTTTTTTAAATGCATGATATGTTTTTCTATTTACAAATACCACAGATGTCAGAGTTGTTTCTTTGCAAAGGACAAAATATGTTTGCAGTTTTAATGAGCAAATTCTCAAGATAAAAGACATCACAGGATATTTTGCACTGATATGCTGAAGGCCACGATCAGTCGGCGTGTGAAGATATGAGCCAAAAATAAATCTGCTGTAAAGCTCTAGATAATATTACATGCTTAATTCTGACATTTATTAAACAGATATTTTATTTTCACAGCAGCAAAGAGAATGATTATTATTATTATTATTATTATTATTAAATTTCACATTGTGAGTTATGGATGTAGATCTTTGACCTTTCAAGTTTCATGCATAAATACTACACAAACCTTGTGGGGATCGAGTGTGAAATTTGGTTTGAGGAGGCTGCCGGCATCGGCGTGGTTGTCGTGGTCCACCTCATACATGTTGTAAGATGGATTTCCAATCTCCACGTTGATGCCTCCATTGGTTATAGGCTGTCGTTGAACATGTTTCCCTCTGCAATGGTGAAATTCAGTAGAAATAGCTACAGTTAGCTAAAGACATGCTTTTATGTACGGCGCATTTATAACATGAATTTAAAATATAAGCCACGATTTCATTAGTGCTCTAAATGGATTAAACTGTAATGAGTATGAATCAAACATATTAAATAAAAGAAAACACTAAAAAGATGTTACAAAAATGGCTTTAGAATACAACACATGAAACACTGTATTTTACATATTATTAAAATGAGCTACAATCTATGTAACCGAGGAAGACTTTATATTACTTTTACATTAACAATGCATTTGAAAAGCCAGTTACAGTGCATTACAAATTATTAGGGCAGTCAAAAGATTAATCGCAATTAATCACATAAAAAAATAAAAGTTTGTGTTTGCATAATATATTTGTGTGTGTATTGTGTGTAAATATTATGTATATATAAATACACACATATATGTATTAATTTAAGAAAAAGTTTATTTATGTATATATTTTTTCAAATTTATATATAATATAAAAATATTAACATTTAAATATTTGTGAAGCCACCGCGCCGCCATGTTGGTATACCCAAACGTTCTATTAAATCAATGGACGCGATCAGGTTTTAATGATAAAACATCACTTCACTAGTCTCTGTTTTTATATCTGAAGTCTCCCTGTACATTATTACAACGCAAACATCCTAAGCATGTACATAGTTATTTACTGAAAGTTGTATATTTTGCTTTTTAAACTTATTATACATTTATCTTTGTTACAGTATCAGATCAGCGGACAGACCGCAGCATATTTAGCATTAAAAACAACGTGTTCATTCTGAAATCTAAATAAATAATCATGCTTTGTACCGTTTGTGCATGCAATAATTTGCTGGTTTTGTAATTGTTATCTTAACAAGTTACCTAAACTCATTCAGAGAAATAACGCTGACTGTGTAGTTGAATGTCAAAAAAAAACTTTATTTATACCCCGTGTCATTAACAGAATGCAGCAGACACACTCACCTTAACGGTTTTTATAAATCCATTATCCTACCCGATTAAAACATAAACATTGCAAATAACACCAGAATTAACTATTAATTTACGTACACATATCCTAAAAAATAACCTTGTGTGACTGATACGCTGTAAAGCGGGTGAAATTAGATCATGTTTTTGAATGGAAGTCAATGAGGCCCTCTGCCAGTTGGGTATACCAAGATGGCCGCTCGAACTCTGTGCTGGCTTCACCTCACGCTGTTACGTCAAGCGTTCTATGCGCAATCCAGTCATTTATATAGATCAGTGGATCGAACCCATAAACGTTGGCGTCTCTGATGCTACAAGAACACTACATAATTTTATATTGTACACGTGTTAGGTTCAGTGATCACAAATAAACGCATTCAGTTTCTACAATAATTAACTGAACACAATGAATTCCTTGAATTGAGTTTACTTAGTTTTATATAAATTCGCTATTCAGTACCTCTGACGCCTTCTGCAGATGAAGACACCTGCAACCACTGTAGAGATCAGAATAACCAGTAGGACCAACGGCACAATGATGGCGATACTACCTATATCACATAAGACAAGAAAAAGCCAGAAGCAAAAGCCACTATTACCTCCGTTTCCCCAGGTGTCTACGCAGGTGGAACAGAAAATTATTAGATACTCCATCATAGTAAAATGAAATAAACACTAGTGCAGCTGCAGAGATATTAAACTAATATTTAACATGAAGCTCAGATGTATATTCAAATGTGTGGTTTGAATGATGAAATAACATTTCTTTTCATTTGAATAACTCAAGAAGTGATTCCTTATTGAATTACTAAAAGAAGGCTCTTTATAAAGCTCACCTCCAGCCGTGTTATCTGAACGGCTGCTCTTGGGGGCCGGCCTTTCACACTGAGTCCCCGACCAATTAGCTGAGCATCTGATTTAAAAGAACAGAAGACGGTTAAACCAAAATATATGACAGAAAAGAAAGAAAATGCTGACAGTTTCTGTATTAAACACAAATCAAATTTTACTGCCAAGGGACTGAAAAGGTTCACAAAAAATTTAATTTATCATCATCTACTCATCCTCATGTCGTTCCAAACTCACATGTCCTTTTACTTCAATGAAACATAGGACCAGGAAACATAAGGAAAGTCCAGAGTGCACGTATATTAAACAAATGATAAACAAAGCACCCCTAAAGTCTTTACTTTATTAAAGAGGACACTGTATATCTTATTATTTATTATGACATTTATGGGCAATGAAAAAGTACACTGCAAAAAATGAATTCTTACTTAGTATTTTTGTTGTCTTGTTTTCAGTAAAAATATCTAAAAATTCTTAAATTAAGATGTAATTAAATTAAGATGTAAAATTACCTAGGAAAATAAGTGTCGTTCTTAGACAAAAAATATAAAATTTAAGCGAATTTGTGCTTAAAACAAGCAAAAAATCATCTGGAAAGTGTTAATGAAAAAAAGTTAACTTATTTCAAGATTTTTTTTCTTTGTTTTAAGCACTAATTTACTTAAAGTTTATACTTTTCTTTCTAAAAACTAGACTTATTTTTATAGGTCATTTTACTCACCAAGACAATACACAATTTAAGATATTTTTACTGAAAACAAGACAAAAATACTAAGTAAGAAAGTCCTTTTTTTTCTGTGTATAAACCATTTTATTATAGCCTATACTGTAAAAATTACTTTCTTATTTAGCATTTTTGTCTGTTTTTAGTACAAATATATAAAAATTCTTAAATCAAGATGCATTTTCTTAATAAACAAAATGACCTAAGAAATTAAGTCTAGTTTTAAGACAAAAATATAATATTTAAGTGAATTTGTGCATTTAAAAAAACCTTTTTTCTTAAACACTTAATTCAAGAAAAAATATAAAAACATTACTTATCCAATTGGCAGATTTTTTGGCTTGTTTTGAGCACAAATTCCCTTAACTTGATAATTTTTGTCTTAAAATATGACTTATTTTTTCATCAATGCTTATAAAGAAAATGCATCTTGATTCAAGATTTTTTTTAGATATTTGTCCTAAAAGCAAGACAAAAATACTAAATTAGAAAGTAATTTTTTGCAGTGTATTTATGATGACACTAATAATCCCCCCTTTCTTGTTAAAATTATTTGAAGCAATGAAACGTTGTAAAAAAAGATCTATAGAAATATATGTGACATGCATTGACTTTTTTTAAAGCTAAAGTGCGTAATTTCTGCATCACTAAACACAATTGCAACAACAATAATTTGTTTTTAATAATTTAATTTTCTGAGCATTCTACTTGTCTGCCCTTGGTTGGACAAACAGAGTATCCTGCAGTGAACTTATGCTATTGGTTATGCAAGTGTTCAGTTGGGTTTTCTAAACAAAGCAATGTTTTTATAGCGCCATAGATCAAGACTTTCATGGAAATCAGCCTACAAATGGTTTACTTTTAGCTGACTCTGCACATTAAGCTGGGAAGTAAAAATATTTTAACATAAAAAATGACACACTTTAGCTTTAAGACAGCGCAGACAAATGCACAGTAAAACAAGCTCAAAACACTCACAGCAGTACAGTGGAAAAGAAGTCACAATTTATCTTATTTGTAAATGAAAAGAGTCGAATGGGTCATGTGCATGATTAAACACATGCTTGAAGTTTGTTTATCAGCGTTATGTGCGTGAAGATGATCTGTAGTCAGAGGTTTACACAGTGAACCGTACGCCATATTAAAAACTGAATGCGGTCACATTTTTCAGTTGTTTGGCAGCATAATAATGCGATTTTTTCCAAGGTAGATATTGTACAGGAGGTATAAAAATAGACAAAAATAACAATCTCAAACAAATATTAAACAAGGCAAATACATTTTTTACATAAACACAAGATGAGCCATATGGGATGACGCGTGTACTCCAGGATGGTAAATGCATGGGAAGCAGATGGTATGGAAAAGTGAACCCCTTTGAAATGGGCAAGAGATATTCAGACACTAGTGGCACAGTGTTGGCTAATGGGAAACGCATTGTGAAGATGATGTTTTAGTTGAAACATGAGCTGGCAGGAAGACCTACTTGCATCGTGGTTTGTTAAGAGCAGTTATTGTGCATATCCCTTCATTCTGACAGTAGTAATCGCAGGGATTGGCCAGCTCATCGCAACGCTGGTTCTTGAACCCAGCCGTGCAGCTGCAAGACATTTTAGTAAGGTGAGGAGAATAATAAGAAATATAAGGGTGCATACAACTGAGAAAGAAAACTTGAATGGTTTGTGCAGCAAAGGCAAATCTTTTCAATGTGTCTGGCAAGTAGAAAGGTATACAGTTTTAAGAAGATTGGTCTATACATTTCTTTCCAGAAAAGCCAACAAGCGTAATGAAGAAACAATCGAAACTTACACTATTCTTTTATGTGAAATGAAATTAAACCATAATGTTCAGCACCTTTGCTAATCTATAAGAAGTTGTGGTTCTCAAGGACATTTCTTCATTTAATCTGTACAGTAAATCCTACATTAGTATATATGAGGATGATTAGTAGGCCGATGGACAAATTTGGCCAGGAGTAAACCCATGCTCTTTTTCAAATGACATTCTGAGATTTTTAATGACCATAAAGAGTCAGGACCTCAGTTTCATCTGAAAAACATATATTTTTTGACAGAATAGTGTCCCAATCACTATACTCGGGTGTTAGGACCCACCCAGACCACACATTGAGCCCCAAGTGGTGGTCTTACGAGCACAAGAGGTACCTCTTCCAACAGCAACCTGGGCTGTGTACAAAATGTGTCCACTCATTCTCTATTCCTTACTTTAGGTCACTAATATAGTTCATTTAAATGAGTTGAATCAGACATTTGAGCTCTCCAGAAGTGCTGCAATGTGGCCGGAAGACATGAGAAATCATTCAGTCCGAGCCTCAATGGACGAGTAGCAGCTAGCTTTGGTTGTACACGGGTGATTCTCGTGAAATCAGACTTATGAGGTGTCATGAAACAAGTAAGAGTATCAAAATAAGAAGCATACATTTACAAACATCTCTTCATGTACTATTTTGCACATGTTTTCAAATGACATCATACAAACCAATTTTGCAGTTTTTTCCACATTTAAAAAGAAATTTTCATTACCGCAACGTGCCCATGACTGGATTTTGGGTTCTTCGACATGGAAATATTTATAATTAAAAAATCTAAAAAATTAAAAGCTTTAGTGCATGTTATACTATAAACATTTACAGTAAAGAAACATGTGGTGTTTGGTGATTATTGGTAAATGTAAAGACAATAATAAGGAATATAAATGTGTCCAAGACCAATTTTCTCATCCTCCGCAACAATTTTCAATCATTGTTTAAGCCCTCAAGGAACTAACATTTAAAAAAAAAAATGTTGGAAGGGACATAATTGACTGTGACACTCAAGATGGCTACCAGGTAAGCAGTTCTAATTTTTTCTCTCCAGAAAAAAGTTGAATTTTTTTTGTCATAGTACCTATTCAACTTTTTAGTTCTCATTACCGAAACAGGAGTTTGTAAATGCATATATTTAATGTAATATGTTGCGGTAATGATAATTTTTGATAATGATTATCTAAAAAATTTAAATAGTTCTATAGGAAATAGTTTTTAAATCCTCTAAAAATAATGGTTAAAGTAAGTTCAGACCTTGCTAGACACCTTCTAAATCTGGATTTCGTGAGAATCACCCACATGCATTGTGGTGTTGAATTGTGGGGTTGAATGAGTGCACTCAATAATGTCCACTATAAAATGGATGTTTCATCAAATAGTGCACTATTTAAGGGGGCTTTTTTGGTCACAGCCCCAGCTTTCACAGGAGATCTCACATCCAGGCTCAATCCTATTTCAACTTCAGTCTTGGGCTGGAGGGTGATATGGCTGCTGGCTCAAATACTCAATGTTTTTTGTAATATATATTGAATGTGCAGAACACAGCTGTTTTGCAATTGTGTAAATGAAATGTTGTGTCAAAACTCAGTTGTCGCGACAAAATGGTCTTGTTTTCTGTCAGCTGTGCATGAGAATCAATAAGCCGCAGACATGTTGAGCTAAATCACTTTCCAGTCAATGTGATTTCTCTATGAATATCTTTGCTGCCTCATTTAGGCAAAGCCGAACCCTCTCCAAGAAAATATGACTTATGGCTTTAATAAGCAATTTACATTGCACTCATTTCAGGTTAAACACCATGACTTCTCGAGGAAGGCAGATTCATCACTCATGTGACTCAGAACTAGCGAATGAAATATTATGGAAAGCTCACAGAAAAAAATCCAGATGAGATAATTTGCATAGAAATGTATTCCATGCACTTCATTATGCCAGCCATTGCCACAAATGCCATTTAAACTACAATCGGAAATTTAGGTAGCAAAAAAATGACTTCTCAAAATGACCATTTACAACCTGTCTAGGTTTGGAGAGCAGTACCGGTGTAATGCTTACTAACCAACATGCTTGTGTTATGAGGGCGTCCTCTGTACAGTACAGTTTATGCCTTTTCTCACTATTATTAAATCTGATTGGATGGCAAGGACACAATATCCTTAAGCTGCAAAAACATGAACATTTTGGTTTCACTTGATTTCGCTGATCATCCCATCAAAATGAAGACATGACCTAATCTAAGACAGGTTCAGAGATTATATTATGCAGGCATGGTTCAGTAAGTGTCATGAAATAACAATTCATTTTTCCAGCATTTATGATTCTCAGGTAAAAAAAACTTTTCATTGAAACAAAATTGAAACAACAGAGCCCTGCGAAGCTAAGCATAAATGCATGAGAAAGCAACGTCTTAAAACCCTTTATCTTTTTTCACGGTTTCTAGTACACAGAAAGAAATAACTTCACCAAATATATGAAGGACAGATGAGCCAATATATTTCTGCTGATCATTGCTGACAGCTTTGTGGCCTCACTGCCTGTTACCCACATCATAAACACAAGCTGCGCCTGCCTCTGTCGGTTCCTGATCTTGCAATAGGAAAGCAGATTTATTTTTGACAAAACAAATTGTGAGCCTTTCTAAACGTTTCAAATCCTTTTTGCCAACCCAAACAGATCAGGACTCCAGCTGTCCTGGGGATGCTGCTCCAATATACACAAATCCACAGGGTGGAGATCCTGTCAGGATCATCTCCACAGTATTGCACATCTTTATTGATGCTAAAAACAAGTTGCCTAAAAAATCCACAGATTCTTTTTATGTAGGTACAGTTTCTGTATATGATTTACAGTGCCTACAGCTAAGGTCACATGACTTTACGTTCACTAATGTACTGAACTCTGTGAAGTGCAGCATTGGGTGCATTTAATGCATGACTTGTAATGTAGCACTTAGTTGTGTCAGGTGAAATTACTTAAAGGGATACTTCACCGATTTAGCATTCAGCTTTGTATCTGTAGAAACCCGGCAGTATTACTGAATGACCATGTTTCCCTCCATCATTTCCCCCTGAGAGGAGAGATATCTGCATTTTGGTTCTGCAAAAAAGTCCTCCGATGATGCAAAAATCGTCATATTACATCATCGGAGGACTTTTTTGCAGAACCAAAATGCAGATATCTCTCCTCTCAGGGGGAAATGAGGGAGGGAAACATGGTCATTCAGTAATACTGCCGGGTTTCTACAGATACAAAGCTGAATGCTAAATCGGTGAAGTATCCCTTTAAGAGTCAAGTACAGGGTGAACTTTGAGTTTGTTTGTCACAGACTTTCCATCAATGAAGAGCATCTAATAATTAACAGACGGTTTGCTTAATGTATAATGTATACCATCATTTTCATGAGCCTCTTTTATAAATATGTAGGTACAAAAATATATACTATAAAGCTGCTCTGCTACAATGCAAAATTGTGAAAAGCGCTGTAATAATAGCGCTATTATTTGATTTTAAAATTTTTCATTGAATTTTTTTTTTTTGCTGGTGTCATCTTGAGAAATAAAGGTAAGTTAGTAAAGAGAGACTGATTCTATGCAAGTACTCTGTTAGAAATAAAGGTACAAAACTGTACTGTATATTTATATGTGACCCTGGACCACAAAACCAGTCATAATGTCAATATTTTAAATACTGAATAAACAGGTTGTTTATTGATGTATGGTTTATTAGGAAAGGACAATATTTGGCGGAGAAAAACTATTTGAAATTCTGACACTTGAGGTTGCAAAAAAAATCTAAATATTGAGAAAATCACCTTTAAAGTTGTCCAAATTAAGTCTTTATCAACACATATTACTAATGATTAATAAACTATTGTTATATTTATAGTAGGAAAATTACAAAATATCTTTATGTAACATGATCTTTAGTTAATATGCTAAAGATTTCGGAATAAAAATCGATAATTTTGACCATACAATGTATTGTTGGATATTGCTACAGTACAAATATACCCATGCACCTTATGACTGGTTTTGCGGTCAAGGGTCAAATATGTTTTTTGTTCGTCACAAAAGTATTAAGTGCATGGCAGAAGGTTGGCTTGAAGCAACGTTTTTATGCTGAGATCAAAGTCTGTCTTAAAGGTCACGTTCTTTCTGATCCTATTTTTAAACCCTAGTTAGTGTGTAATGTTGCTATAATAGCATAAGTAATACCTGTAAAATGATAAAGGTCAAAGTTCCCTGCCAGGCGATATATTTTCTTTAAAAGAATTCCTCTACAGCGAACGGCCGGTTTGGACTACAGCCCTCAACTTCCTGCTTTAATGACGTCAGGAAAACAGTTTTTTGACTAAACTCCGCCCACAGGAATACGTAATTCGCCAGCTAGGCTAACGGCAAGCTAAGCTAAGCTGCTGTCGAATCACAACACACTAAACAATTTACACAATCAGAACTCGTCATGTATTTCTGAAGGAGGGACTTCATAGAACAAGGAAGACATCAGATGTTTTTAGGACAATGAAAACAGCGGTATACTGATAAGTAAATTGTGTGAAAAATACCAAGCTTTTTACACTGTAAATGCAATCAAAGCTTCAAAAACACAGAAAGAACAGGAGCTTTAAGGGTCAACAAGGTTTGATTAACATGTTGAAGTAATATTTTACATTTTTACATATTTACATTTTAACAATTTTATTTTTCAAATATTATTAGAAGAAACTGTAGAATAAGATCACAAATATGTATAAATCAATTAGAAAAAAAGAAATAAAGAAATGCTTATTACAGTGATTGATTTAATGCTTTATTTTTTAGCAGATTGGTGTAATGCTTTATGTAATTTCACTTAAATTTTGATTTTCATACAAAAAACTTTTTAGGCACTTAAGAGCTTGGCCTAATTATTCTTTGGTGCTTTTAAAGTCCTTCAAATCATGTGCCAGTGTACGGCCCCCCACTGGTGTAATTTGGGAGCCCATTGATGGAAAACTTATGAGCCTCAGACATCTGTGCAACTTTTCAAAAATGAATGGTAAGGCTTCTAAGGCTCTGCGCTGCGTGACTATAATAGCTGCGAATTGGAATTTGGACAAAAGAACGAGGCACTTAGTCATTACTTACTGGCAGAAGGGCAGACTGGTGTCAGGGTCCAGATGACAGGTGCCTCCGTTATAACAGTAACCATCACACAACTGGCAGCTGGAGGCGATTCGACCGCTGGTACAGCTGGCAGAAAAAGAACAAAGTGGATGAGTCAAAAATGGCCTAGTTGCATAGTATTTAAACTTTGTTGGCTAATCTATTTATACATACTGTACAGTATACTATGCTTTGTATCATTATGAAATACATGGATGCAAGCGTGATTGAAACTTTATTTTATTTGGATGAAATTACATTTCGCTGAATGTGCACAAATAGCAGCATGATATCAATTATGTTTAGCTGAAGCTCATCATTTGCTTCAGAGCAGAGAAATACAGAAGCGAAATTGTTTTTGGACAGCTATTTTGAAAGGTGAAGCGTGTTTTTCTGCATCACTAGCCCCAAACATAATCACTATGATGAATGTTTTTAAACAGGTTTTACAAACACTTCCCCTATTTTCCATTGGTCAAACAAATTGAAAGCCCCACCCCCAAATTCACAGCTTACGGTAAGCAAATGCAGCCATGCTGGAAAGGTCAATGATTTTGATACTGCCACAGTTTTTACACTTTTCATAGAAATCAAGCTAACATTTACACAAATGGCATATGCTTTACCAACCGAGCAACAGAAACACAATGATAATAGTCATTAAACATTTTATGTCTATAATTAGCTTCTTCTTAAAATAGCATATACTTGTTTACATGCATTAAAAAAAGTTTTACTAACTTGCAAGCGACTTCTCCTGTTTCTCCATTAATAATACATGGGGCTCCATGGCAACGCATGCACTTGTCAATGTCACACTTGATTCCTTCATAGCGTGCCGGGCACACGCACTCGACGTGTCCGGAGCTGGAGAGCGTGCATGCTTTGGAATGGACGCAGTAGTGATGACAGATGTCTGTCATGTAGAAAGACAAGCAAATAAACACAACAGATGCCCTTAATAAGGACATGAGGGTACATTTTCTTTCATAGTCTGTGCAAGTTTAATTAGAATTTGACAACGCTTTAATGAGACCACATCAAATATCCAACAGTACCAAGATGAAAATGCATCACCCCTTGGGTGCACAACGCTGAAAATGCATTACTGGTGCTTAGATTAAAATGTTGTGCTAGAAATTATAATAATAATAAAGACTTAATAACAGAGGAAATATTTTATCAGCAAAGCGCAGAAACACCTCAAGGTTTGTCATGGTAGAGTTAATGTGGCCTTTTTGGCACAGGTCGTTTAAAAGATAGGAGATGCCCTTTTTGCTTAAATATTGTGTTTTGTATTTGCTGCCATTTGTGGAGAAGAAACACCAAAAACTGTTATATTAACCACAATTGGTTGTAAACTCACTGTAAGGATTATTAGGAACACCTGTTTAATTTCTCATTAATTCAATTATCTAATCAACCAATCACATGGCAGTTGCTTCAATGCATTTAGGAGTGTGGTCCTGGTCAAGACAATCTCCTGAACTCCAAACTGAATGTCAGAATGGGAAAGAAAAGTGATTTAAGCAATTTTGAGCATGCCATGGTTGTTGGTGCCAGACGAGCCGGTCTGAGTATTTCACAATCTGCTCAGTTACTGGGATTTTCACGCACAACCAAACTAGTGTTTACAAAGAATGGTGTGAAAAGGGAAAAACATCCAGTATGTGGCAGTCTTGTGGGTGAAAATGCCTTGTTTATGCTAGAGGTCAGAGGAGAATGGGACAACTGATTCAAGCTGATAGAAGAGCAACTTTGACAGAAATAACCACTCGTTACAACCGAGGTATGCAGCAAAGCATTTGTGAAGCCAAAACACGCACAACCTTGAGGCGGATGGGCTACAACAGCAGAAGACCCCACCGAGTATCATCTCCACTACAAATTGGAAAAAGGGGCTACAATTTGCATGAGCTCACCAAAAGTGGCCAGTTGAAGACTGAAAAAATGTTGCCTGGTCTGATGAGTCTCAATTTTTGTTGAGACATTCAGATGGTAGAGTCAGAATTTGGCGTAAACAGAATGAGAACATGGATCCATCATACCTTGTTACCACTAAGCAGGCTGCTGGTGGTGGTGTAATGTTGTGGGGTATGTTTTCTTGGCACACTTTAGGCCCCTTAGTGCCAACTGGGCATTGTTTAAATGCCACATCCTACCTGAGCATTGTTTCTGACCATGTCCATCCCTTTATGACCACCATGTACCCATCCTCTGATGGCTACTTTCAGCAGGATAATGCACCATGTCACAAAGCTCGAATAATTTCAAATTGGTTTCTTGAACATGACAATGAGTTCACTGTACTAAAATGGCCCTCATAGTCACCAGATCTCAACCCAATAGAGCATCTTTGGGATGTGGTGGAACGGGAGCTTTGTGCCCTGGATGTGCATCCCACAAATCTCCATCAACTGCAAGATGCTATCCTATTAATATGGGCCAACATTTCTAAAGAATGATTTCAGCACCTTGTTGAATCAATGCCATGTAGAATTAAGGCAGTTCTGAAGGCGAAACGGGGTCAAACACAGTATTAGTATGGTGTTCCTAATAATCCTTTAGGTGAGTGTATATGTTAAATGCAAAATAAACAAAAAGTTCTCTCTAGAGATTTGACAAGTTTCTCAACATTCAACTTTCTTTCTTGTTTCTACTTGGTATTCCAATTATCTGAACAAGCAATAATTTTAGAAACATCAGGGTAAAAAAGCATTACACAAGAAATTATACAAATAAAGGAACACTAAAAATGATGGGTGATTTCAACCCATGGCTAAAATAAGTAAAATATGGACAAACCCAACCAAGTTGGTCTAAAGTCACCTAGAAAAGTCCATTGAATCATTCCAGCATTTTGTGTTGAAATATCCAAACATAAGTTAATTTAAACCCAGCAGTTGAGTTTGTCCATATTTTATACAACAATGCACAATAAAGTAGGCCTAAATAAATGGCACAAATATATTGCACACAATGTTGTGCAACATGAGAAGAGCTAATATTGAATAAAACATGGCAAGCGAGTTAATAGATGTGTACATGAATAAAAATAACACTGTATGTGTATTAATGATATTTACAGTAAATAAAAAGACATATTATTTGCATTTAGCTGTCTAGAGATTCAAGCCATTAAAAAAAAAATCGAAGCTCTGCGGTACTTACGATACAGACAGCGGTCACCCGTGTACTCTGCTAAACAGCGACACACTGGTTGGTTTCCAGTGCTGACATCACACGTGCCTCCATTCAGACAGTAATTATCACAAATCCGCCTCTCACAGTTAGGACCACTGAAACCCGTCGCACAGCGGCAGGTGGGTTTTCCTATAGTTTCACATTGAGAAAACAAACCAATAAAACAGATCAGCAGATTGAGATTGTCATCTATTTAATCCATTTTAAATGGCTGTTTATAATTACAATTGATGCTGTTTTTACACCCTGCAGATCTCTATTAGAAGGTGCTACTGAATTAATAATAAAACTGCTAATTCCTAACTGTGGGGGTTTCGCCCTTTCTGATTTTCTGCCGTGCCTTTAAAACATCCGCTGAGTTGAAACCTGCAGTAGGTCCAGCCTAGTTTTTTAACTCCCCATCCATCAATATCCACCTCCGTGACAGGTTCACAAAACAATCTGTGCCTCTCAGACTGTAAAGATCATTGATAATGACCTTGATAAAAATAAACAAAAATGGGGATATGTAGCAGGAACAGCAAGTGCTACTGTACACACCGTAGGTTCATGTGTGTTCAGATTCTGACATTTATCAGTCTGCATTTGTGCACCCTTTCAATGTTTTTTTTTTTGGAGTAATGAGGAAGTTTCGAGCTCTGAAAGTTACAAAATAACTTCATAAATCTCTAAAGATTTGAAAAAATTGTTTCCTTGTAATATGACCCCATTAGGCAAAACACACAGTTCGATTTACAATGACGAGCAAAGCAATCATTTTGTCAGTTCATAGGTCTATTGGCGTACTTGCTGTCTAATATTGGAAATAGCACCGCCCTCACCCATAAACAAATCACAGGAGAAAGTTAGAACATGTATCAAACTTCAATTTCTTTCTCGTATGCCTCATCAGTCATTTGATTGATCCAGATAAATGAAGCCGTATGACACTCTTGACTAAATTTAATTGAGGTGCAGACACAAACACTCAACACTGATTTTGTCGTCAGCAATCTCGTTTTCACATTTGGGACAAAAGTGCTCGGTGTTCAAATGAATGCTTTATTAAAACCAATCAGCTGCATCTTATCAAACACACTTGAGCACGCCTGTAGCCTCGAACAATTATAAATTATAAACATCATAATGAGCACAGACATATTTTTAGTAACAGATGTCTTCGTCCCGTGAAAGATTAAATTGAGTGCACTTGTATTGAAACTCAACATGATTTCACAGTAGTTGCACAAAGCATTTAGTAGCACTACTGAACCTGCAGACTTAAAAATGTGAAGGTGGTACTTAACTAGATTTATTCTCATGAACAAAAAAATGCAGCATTTAATAAAGAGGTATTAGTACGTTTGATTTGTACTCTATAACTGGGGTAAATTACTCGACATGGAGTCGTTTATTAACAAAATATGAGGATATATTCCTATGTACTGCTTTGTATTTATATACAGACAGCTGAGGGAGTTTCTTACCAAGAGGTGAACCTGTGCACGTTCCTCCGTTTAAGCAGTAATCCGCACAGTGGTTCACTTCACAGCGCTCTCCAGAGAAATTGGGCCAACAGTAACAGCGCCAGTCTCCTTTCTCATTGGCCATGCAGCGTCCTCCATTCTCACAGGCCGGTCGGCACAGCTCACCTTTATCATTTTAAAATAAATTAACGGGGAATAATGCATGTTTAAAGGGATAGTTTACCCAAAAATGAAAATGTTGTGTTTATTTACTCACCCTCAGGCCATCCAATATGTTGGTGAAATTATTTCTTCAGTAGAACAATAAAGAAGATATTTTGCAGAAACCTCAGTGCTCTGTAAATAACCTGCAATGTCTTGCCAAAACTGATCGAATGGCTTCACGAGTAGTGTTTTGTATTTGATGTATCTGCTTTTTGAACTTTCAAAGTGACGGAAAAAGTTTACTTGCATTGTATGAATCACAGAGCAGAGGTTCTGCAAAATTATTTTTCTTTATTGTTCTACTGAAGAAAAAAGTCACCAACATATCGGATGGCCTGACGGTGTGTAAATAAACAGCAAATTTTTATTTTGGAGAAAAATATCCCTTTAAATTCTTTTCATTAAATTCATGCTACTGTAATGTTGCAATCTATAACTTTTGCCTCAATATCGCCATCTCTGTTCAAAACATAATATTTCAGGCAACCTAGGGATGAAGTTAAAGGGATAGTTCACCCAAAAATGAAAATTCTGTCATCATTTACTCACTCTCATGTTGTTACAAACCTGTATAAATGTCTTTGTTCTAATGAACCCTAAGGAAGATATTTTGAGGAACGTTGGTAATAAAACCATTCGTGAGCCCCATTCACTTCCATAGCAGTGACGGCCGGAGACTTCTTTTTTCGAGGGCGCATGATGCGAAGTTCGTCACAACATGTATGTAGCCCATCGTTTGTGGTTTGTAATTTCAAAATATGTGTTCGGCGCTTCGAGTAAATCACGTGTCTCAAAATAAGTGCTTGCTGCAGATGCATCTAAAAGGTTTATGATAAAAGAAAAGCTCGCGTTTGCAGATACTCGCATAATCTCATGCATAACCAGAGTTTACTGTTAAGCAGGCACGTGCACAGATAGGGCTCAACCTGTGCAGAACACATGCCCTTTTTGTCCTTACACTCCGAAGTGCCCTTTTTTGGAGGTGTTTTATTATTTTTTTTAATATATAAATTAATGCTATTGTTAAACATTTACGTCTGTCTGTGTGTTTTACAAATATATTTATCAAATAAAATTATTAAAAAACTAAATATTTTTGGATCCGCTCAAACTGTCTGTTAAACCTCTTAACTCCGCCCCCTGAGTGCATCGAGCTGAAGTTCCACAGCAGTCAGAGGCAGCTGAACGTCTTGCAACGGTAAATAAGTATCTTGTTGTTTGAGTACAATGCTGTCTCATTACGAAAGAAACACTAGTATGTATATAACGGCGCATGTTTTATAAATTTGAACAGAGCCGAATTATCCATAGACGGGATTGGTCGAGTGGGCAATCAGGGGGCACTAAGGGCTCCAAACTGCGACCAAATTGAGTTTTTGACAAAGCGCGAGCAGTTTTTAAACAAGTGTTCACCCATGTGAAGGGCACCCGTGACAACAATACGAAATGCACGGTCGGGTTTTTACCGCTTTTTTTGCATGACGCGTCTCAATCGTTAATCTAAAGTCAACACATCTCACGCCAGAAGACGCGCCCGCGCGGGTAAATGTCTAGCCTACATTAACACCAAAAACATATCAGATTAGAAAGGTCTTAGACATCAGATGCCCAGTTGGGAAAACTGGATAGAGACGAAAAACGTGTAAAGGATACAAGTATGTACATTATATTGCCCTGTCACTCATTACAGTATGCAATCTGGATATAATTTATTGTATATGCATGTATCTTATGCCTTGAATTAGTCAAGGGAGTTGTATGATTATTTGTTTCATAGCTTTTTATTCTGAAATCAACTGCATAGAGTTAAGTCTATTTAGTATTTAGTATATTTTTCAGTAATGCAGTTATTTGCACCTTCAAAAGACCAAGGTTCCTGGTCCTCAGCACAGTTTTTGCCATGTAGGCAGATACATGCTAATGGTATGGCTATAGTATAGTATAATCTCCTATTTTGATCTTTAATCTCCTATTTCCCCCTCTTCTCAATCACATTCATAAACATGTTAACCAAATAATAAAAATTAACTTATAAAACCAAACAGAATACCTTTTTTTTCTTCAAACATATTTTTATGTAACTTTATGTATGTAAGCAGAGGAAAAAATTTAAATGAATATATCCTACAATTAAATAAGAGCGAGTACACAAGAGCTCTTCACAAACACATGACTACAAATAGGCCTAATACAGACAAACACCCAGGATGTAAATTGTTAAAGCCAACTTACAAGGGCAGATATCCTTTGCACTGTATAATGCCAAGCTATCATAAAATGTCATTTTTCATTCATTAATAGTGATTTTTTTTCAATCATTAATAGCGAATAAATATAAAGCTATTAAGATGATCATTAAGTGATATTTATTTGGAGGGGTGCCCTTTTTCAGTTTCAGCACATGCCCCTCAAAAGGTCTGTGCACGGCCCTGCTGTTAAGGGAGTGTCTTGCGGGTATTTTGTGAATGTAAGCGTCTTTTTTTTATCATAAATGGTTTTGACGTGTGTGCAGCAGGCACTTATTTTGACAAAACATGTGATGCAAATGGTTCACATGACGCAAAAAAAACACATATTTTGAAAACACAAGCAACACACACGACACTCCGAACACTTATTTTCATTTTGCGACATGAGAGTGGGTAAATGATGACAGAATTTTTATTTTTTGGTAAACTATTCATTTAAATGAAAGGAAAACAACATTTTGTGAGAATTCCAACCTAAGAGCTTAATGTTATTATTACAATCTTATAATTGCGGATTAACGTTCAAGAAAAATACTGTAAGTTACAATCTAAAAGCTGATGGGTTATTTTTGCGTTGGGTCAAAAAAAAAAACAGCTGTAAATGAACCCAGAATATGTTTATATTTGACCAAAATAATGGGTTAAAACAACCGATCTTTTTGTATTGAAACAACTTAGCATAGGTTAAATTACAACCTAGCAATTTGTGTTCATTTCTTTTTGACCAAATGCTGGGTTAAAAATAATCCAGCATTTACAATGTACAGATGAAATCTTAAATTTTTCATCCAATTAATCATACAATAATTGCTGAGGAAAAGCCCCAAATGAAGTTTATTTAAAAATATGTATTACTGTACACAAATATATTGATATTACAAGTTACGAGTTGTTGCAGAAGTCTATATGGTAATTCTGCATCATTGAATTCTTCCCTTTAGCTAAATGATACAAAATGGTGCTTGCAAAACCAAGGTCACAGGTTTGACTTCCAGGGAAATGCACACTGATAAAATGTAAGCTTGAATGCACACCAAGTCACTCTGAACAAATTGCCTTACTGTTTTTGTAATTATTCCCACTACATAAACTTGTTACATTGACATCTCTGGTATTTGGTTTTCGTGTTTAATGACCTGCAATTAAAATGATCCTCCAAATTGATAAAATAACAGCTTGTCAAAGCACAGAAAAATCCAAGTAAACAGCTCCATGAGGATTCATACCTGAAATATTGGGGTCAATACAGGAGCCATTGACCAAAATCTTCCCCTCTGGACAGATGCAGCTGGCCCCACTTGGGTTAAGCAAGCACATAAAATCACAGATCATCCTTAGACAAGGATTGGCCCCTACAAAAAGTAAGCACACAGTTTTAAGTTGGAATGTAAAATCGGGGTCTACTTCAGCTCAACACTATGTGAATAATAATGTTTCTCTTAAATTGTGTTTACTGAGCAAGAGTTTATGTTGCTAACCTCTTTTCCACAAAAAACAACAACTGTTAGTCATGCAATGAAAACATGCCACAGTGATTTGACCGCTAAAACCTTTTGCTTTCAAATACTTTATTCTTTTCTCTGAAAGCAGCTAATCGAAATGTTGCCTTAGACGTTGTTGGTTCAATGATGTTGGGGATTTAAGGGGAAACATCTTTATCAATCTTCAGTGTTTTGCTTAGGGCTTCAAACCACAAACTTCTGGGTTTTGCTGGCAGTGCACAAGTCTTTTTACCAGACCAGATCTCAGAGTTTAATGAGTCTGTGGGGACTGATTCAGCTGCCCTTCACAAGAAACCAACTAAAACAGAAAGATCTGTTTGAGGTGGTGAGGCCATTAACACAACCCGATAAGTAACCAAGCTCCACAACTTCCGAGAAAATAGTATACTGGTGATCTAAAGCATATGGTGTATATGGAAAGCAAATTGGTGTTACATTACTATTGAACTGTAATAATTTTTGGAGGGTGTTATTTAGCTGGGAACATTAATGAAGAAAATCAATGTTCATCTTATGTGAAAAATAGATATATATTTCATTGTTCCAAGAAAATGAAGCTGTAAACACGACACTTGCAAATTTACACAGTCAATTGAACATGGATTGCCGTTTTCCTTTTTGATATCATAACAAAACATCATAGCTTCCTTTAAAAGATTGTAAATTGAGCTGTTTGGATAAGATTAAAACATATTGTGAAATATACTTTCATGCTTTACACATTTATCTTTTCCCATTGACTATTTCAAAAACATTAACATGCACTCTAAAACGCTGGGTTATTTTTCAACCCAGCATTGGGTCAAAAAGGGACAAACCCAGCTTCTGGGTTATATTGACATCCAAAATGTTAATATTTGACCCAACAATGGGTTAAAACAACCCAGCATTTGGGTAGAAACAACCCAGAATAAATTAAATTACAACTCAGTGGGTTGGGTTGACCCTTTTTGACCTTAAAAATAACATAAAATCTAAAATAAGAATAGCAGACTATCTTACCATCATGTTGCTTGAAACGATGGGAGATCAAGACATTTGTTGTTTTCTCAATACCCAGATCAAGAGGTTCAATAGGTTTTCTGCCATATTTGTGTATTCTGAAAACATCATTTTTCAGTCCTGTTCCATAAATATAATCCTCAAAAATATCTATTCTGTATGGTTGTGATATTCCTGTGCATGGGTAAAGCGAGGGAAAGATATTAGAAATACTGACACTTTGATCATTTACAATGTCATTGAACAAAACAGAATGAAATATGCATTCATGTATTAAACACAGTCATATAAATCAGTCTTCCGATCCATTCGTAAACAAAAAAAGAAAATTAAACGTGGAATAAAGTGGTCAAGGTTCTGTCCGATGTTTTGACCCATTCTTGTATTTTACTTTCAAGTTCTTAGTTCTGTGGATTTTTAGTTAGTATTTTTGGATTCCCGTTTCCATGTTTGTAGTTCTGTTTTTTCATTGGTATTCGTCTGATTGCCCATATGTGTCTTGTTATCTTGTTAACAGGTGTGTATATATTGCCCTAGTGCTTCAGTCAGGGTTGCCAGGTTTTCACAGCAAAACCCGCCCACTTGCTCCTCAAAATTATTATCCTCATATTATTATATTTTTTAAGATGTGAAATAGGTCTGTGGTGTCCCCAGAGTGCGTATGTGAAGTTTTAGCTCAAAATACTGTACAGATCATTTATTATGGCATGTTAAAATTCCCATTTTGTAGCACCTTTCAAAAATGCTGTTTTTGGGTGTGTCCTTTTAAATGCAAATGAGCTGTTCAAATGCAAACAGTGATCACAAGGATGGTGGTTTGTTGCAATTAAAACTCAATTGTGCTGTCAATTATTTTCTCTCTCTCTTTGCACTAAATGGCAGTGCCGTGGTTGGACAGTGCAGATTAAGGGGCGGTATTATTGTAATTGGCCTTGCTACCTACCTAAAAAAACAGGCAAAATCTAAACAACCTAATTTTTTATATGCTTGCAAAGAATGGCTTACCAAACAAAGTTACTGGGTTGTTCTTTTTCACATTTTCTGGGTTGATAGAAGCACTGGGGACCCAATTATAGCACTTAAACATGGAAAAAGTTTGATTTTCACGCTATGACCCCTTTAAGTGGAGTCTTCCAGTAACAATCGTGTTCCCGGTGTAAGAAATTTTGTTTTGGCAGGGTTCATCTGCTGAAATTCACATTATTGGGTTCACTTCAACCCGTGAACATGAAAAACAGCCCGCGGAGTTGGCAACCCTGGTTTCAGTTGTCCTTTATCAGTCGTTGCATGTGGATTATTTTGTTTGGTTTTGTGTTTGTATTTAGTTCTGATTTCTGTTTTTTTAACTTTGGATTACTTTATGTTAATAAAAGTCACTGTGTGTGGATCTGCTGCTTCTGCCTGACTATTTCCACACTTAACAAAAGTAATGATGTATTTTATAATGACAACAGCCCTTAAACTCTATACACGCTGAAAAACACTTCCAGGCATCTAAACCACAAAAGCAAATCAATATTTTATCAGTTTCACTTTCAACTGTACTTCTCACCTTGCCTGCCATCGATTACCACCAATGGGTCTGATCCGTCGAATCGGACACTGCCAATGACAGAGAGCTCGGCATCGGCCCAATACAGACGCTGGCTGAAATAATCAATCGCCAACCCTACAGATAATAAGATAAGAAGCACAGGATAAGATTTATTTCCTAATGATAATGAGTCCTTGAACAGAATGCTTCAAAACTTTAACGTATTTGAACAATGACACAGCTAAAGCTGCAGAATTACACCAAAGCAACAGCTTACAATGAAATAATACACTATAGAAACAAGGGTGTCACAAACCATTTTACCTTAATAGGGTTTAATTCATCAAGGGAGATATAAGACTACAATCACAATGGATAATCAGCCCAAAAATAACAATCACAAATCAGAATGATATAGGACAAACTGTTTTGGACTGATTGCTGCCTCAACCAACTTTCATTACAACCTTACCTGGTAACACTTTACTTGATGGGGTGTTTATAAGACTGTCATAACACCTTCATAAATATGACGTGACATTCATTCAATTATGTCATTTTTAATGCAAAGATGACATTGTTTGAGATGTCTTTCTTATGACAACTTCAAATTGTTAATGTGACAACATAACTGACCACTTTTTATCAGTGAAACAAATTGATTTTGTAATTAAGTGTTAATACTCTGTCATATAGTTTTATAACAGCGACATAAATATTTTTCTTGACCTCAACTACAGTGGTAGAAATATAATTTGTCACTTAAATGTCATTAAGTGTTATTACTCTGTCAAATAGTTTATAACAACGTCATTAATATTATTTAGTCCAATGTTTTTTTTTTAAGTTTCCTCCATGTGTATAACAAATAAAAATAAAAATCGATCATTTAATAATAATAATAGTACTAATTAAAATTTATAAAATTATATATTATTGCATTTGGAGACTGATTCACCTAAAATGAAATGAAAACAGATTTCAAACAATTTAGTAGATTTCAAATCTGCTTAAATTATTTATAAAGCAAAAAATAAACAACTTCCTGGGAACATACAAAAATTGTTTATAGATAAAGAATGTGGTTATAACTTAAAAAGGACTTTAGGTATGGGACAACAATATGCTCGGACAGAGCTTAAAAGAATGTGTATTTCAATCCGTGGAGTGATATTGTGGAATAGTTTGAAGTGTTCAAATATTTTAATTTAAAAAAGGTTTAAAAGATCTATCTTTGTAGTATATAAGTATTAAACAAAACAAAAAACAGTACAATAATGGGTTTTCCATGTCGCTGGAAAAACAGTTAAGTACATTAAATTAATTAATTAAATCAATTAAATGTTTTGTATTGTGCACATACATAAAGTTAAGTGTAATCTTTTTATGTGTCTATTGCATTTTGTTAAGGCATTTAAAATTATTTGTCATAGTATTACCACTTAATGACATTTAAAAGACAGTTTAATGTAATGTTAACCCATAAAGCTAGGTAATTTCTTAAGTTTGATAATTGTTCTGCTATGTCATGTTTATGACATATTTATGACATGTTATGATGTATTGGTTAATGTGAAGTTGTCATAACAAAGAAATCTCAGACAATCTCATCTTTGCATTAAAATGACATAATTGAACAACAGTTGTTTTTGCATAAAATCTCCTTCATGTCCATGACACGTCATGTCATGTCATGTCATGATTATGAAGATGTCATGTCAGTCTTATAAACACCCCTTCAAGTAAAGTGAATTTTGGAGCCACTAACCTACTGCCTAAGATCTTTTGTGTTCCTCTAAATAAAGCTTGTCATATAACTTAAAATATACAGGAAGACAGAACATAACAGATATACATAACAGAAATTTCATTTTTGGATAAATTATTCCTTTAAGTAAAAGGTTTTAAAGCGATAGTTCACCCAAAAATGAAAATTCTTTCATCCTTTACTCACTCTCATGTTGTTACAAACCTGTATTAATTTCTTTGTTCTGATGAACACAAATGAAGATATTTTGAGAAATGTTTGTAACCAAACAATTCGTGGACCCCATTCACTTCCATAGTGGGGAAAAGAGAATACTATGGAAGGAAATGGCGTCCACGAATGGTTTGGTTGCAAACATTTCTCAAAATATCTTCATTTGTGTTCATCAGAACAATGACATTTATGCAGGTTTGGAACAACAAGATTAGATCGAGTAAATGATGACAGAATTTTCATTTTTGGGTGAACTATCTCTTTAAGCATCAAAACCTTTTCTGTGTAAATACAACACTGCTTTAGGTTAAGTTAGCCTAATGCACAGATAAACTGTTTCAACATATTTTCTTTTTTTTTTTTAGGTAAATATGAACTATTTTTTAAATGAAATAACCTTTACAGAACACTTGGCGCAGTATGGACATATTCAGCACAAAAGAGTCATATTCATGTCCTTTTGCTCTTCCTGAAATAAACTAAGCAACAGTTTGTCCCATATTTCTCTGAGTTTGCTGTACTCGACTCATTATATTTCCTCTTTTGATTAAAGACTCGGATGTTGGTTTTTGTTCCTTTTCTAGATGATGAATTCCTAAAGCTGAGCTGGAGGAGTAATATTGGCCCCTATAAAGAAGGCCACAGTTAAATGTAGCAGTGCTTAGTGTTTCCCGGAGGATCATGCCTACAGGTTTACTGCGCTGCATTAAAATCCCTCTTTCCTCCCAAAATTTCAAGTCAAAAACAGTGAAAGTGCTGATTTAAAAAAGCGAAAATAAAACTCAAACAGTATATGTCTATACAAATCCATTTAGACCTTGACCTTGTTTCTTACATAGAACTACATAAACAATCTCCCATTTATCACTCTCTGTACACCTACCACTGAGTGCTCAAAGTAAAGAGATACTGTTCAAATATTTACAGTGTTTACACATTACTGGGAGACGTATTGAAACATACCTGTGGGTCTCCTAAGGTTCTTGTACAAAAGCACCCTACGCATTGAACCATCCATTGCACTCTCTTCTATATGTGAGTGATCACCTATTACTGACCAATACATCATCCTGCAATATACCAAATGTTTATTTAATTAATATTATTATTATTGAATAATGTTATACATGCACTGTCATAACTGCAAAGTAAAAAGTAATTTGCATCATGTGTGATTAAATAAAAGCAAAGCAATCTGACCTACAATAGTAATAAATTCGCTTCGATGATTAGTCAATATTTCTTCTTAAAGGATTACTCTACTCTCATAAAAAATCACGATCATTTACTCACCCCCATGTCATCCAAAATATTGATATCTTTCTTTGTTCAGTTGAGAAGAAATTATGTTTTTGAGGAAAAAAATTCCAGGATTTTTCTCATTTTAATGTACTTTAATGGACCCCAACACTTAACAGTTTTAATGCAGTTTAAAATTGCAGTTTCAAAGGACTCTAAATGATCCAAAACGAGGCATAAGGGTCTTATCTAGCGAAAAGATTGACATTTTTGGCTAGAAAAATAAAAAATATGCACTTTTAGACCACAAGTTACCGTCTTCCGCCGGTCCTATATACGTCATCACGTCAAGAGGTCACGGATGACGTATGCGAAACAACGCCCCAGTGTTTACAAGTGTGGAGAAAGAGAACCGTTCTGACATTGTTGTATGTGGAATGATACTAATTAATGTCTTTATGTCAGTTTATTGTTTAAAATGTCTGCAAATGTGCATTTCATATATGTAACATGACCGTTCGACATCATTACGCAATTATGTGTGGTCGCGCTGGCTCGTCAGACAGCCAGAGGAAGAAGAGAAGTTGTGGTTTTAAAGTGCATATTTTTTTTTCTTGTCAAAAATGACAATTGTTTTGCTAGATAAGACCCTTATTCCTTGTTTGGGATCGTTTTGAGTCCTTTGAAACTGCATTGAAACTGCAATTTTAAACTGCATTAAAACGGTTAAGTGTTGGGGTCCATTAAAGTCCATTAAAATGAGAAAAATCCTGCAATGTTTTCCTCAAAAAACATAATTTCATCTGGACTGAACAAAGAAAGACATCAACAGTTTGGATGACATGGTGGTGAGTAAATTATCTGGATATTTTTTTTTTTTTTTTAAGAAAATAGACTAATCCTTTAATTTAATAATGCTTTTTAAAAACTTAAAATTCAATTTGGACATTAACTTTTAAATGCACAATATAAGGTTAATAACTACAGAAGTAAAGTCTGAATAGTGTTAAAGCATTCTCCTACCCTTTGACTGGATTGACGGTAATGGCGTACGGTTCTCCTGCAATGTCAGTTATCAGACGAGTGCAGTTGGGTCCCTTGAGTTGGCCCACATTAATAGAGTATCTAAGCTTGGTCCAGTGAGCTGTGTAATAACTAAACCAGTGCATCCTGGAGTGGTCTGTCCAGTAGATATTCCCAGTTACCCAGTCGGCTGACACATCTCTGGGCCTACGAAAATCTGGGCACTGCAAAGGTCACCCAGATAACAAGTTGATTTGATGTGGATCAAGGCATCACAGCATATTTTAAATCAAATAAGTTTAAACCAAATGTTTAAGGGTTGAGGCATAGATAAATGTAGTCAGAAAAAGTCGGTTAAGGTCACCTAATAAGAGACATTTACTTTTATATGTTGTTTGAACATAACTGTGTGTCACCTATGTGTGTACACAGCCCCCCATAATGATAAATATCTGCCCCCTTCTTTTTGTTTAAATCCACGTAAAACTTCAACAGTCTCATGGGATGAGCTGTTGGTGTTTTCTAAACAAACTGACATCACTTTGCACAGGCTCCGCCCCCAACCTTCCAGAGACCACACTTCGGTCATAATTTCTATTTAAAATCTTCTTTACACAATTAATTATGGCATGTTCATTATGAAAAAATAAAGTAATATGATTTTCTTGTTAAAATCTGTGTATGTTTTTGGTATAGAAATAATTAAACAGGGAGTGGAGCAGCAGCTCATTTGCATTTAAAGAGACACACACAAAAACTGTACACCCAAAAATGCGCCTTTGTTTAATAAATGATTTATAAAGCATTTGGACCTCACACCAAAACTTTTGGGGGAAACCTAATAATAAATCTCAGAAAAATGCCATATTAGGTGACCTCTAAATAAATAGTTTAATTTGTTACTTATACACAGTACATACACTGTAAAAAAAATCCGTAGAAATTGCAGCTGGGTTGCCGGTAATTTACCGTAGATTTAAATTTATGTTATTTACTGGCAACATTTTGTTCAAAGTTGAATGAACATTAAACCTTTACAAGTCTTTGTCTTTACAGAGTAAAACTAAAAAAACAGCATCAAGCAAAACGTTCTGGGAAACAAAATCTGAAGCAAAAAACAGAAAAAGGTTGATGATGATTTCTGGTTCCCAGAATGCTTTGCATGATGCTGTTATTGTATAGTTTTATTCTCTAAAGATAAAGACTTGTTTATATTTAAAATTTATTTAACTTTGAACAAACTCTTGCCAGTAAATAACATAAATTTAAATCTACGGTAAATTACCGGCAACCCAGCTGCAATAACATTGTAATTTCTACGGATTTTTTTACAGTGTATATGACTTTGTAAAAAATATTTTAATAAACAAACTTATCAAAGGGAAGGTCATGAGTCAATCTTTCTGTTAACTAGATGCAAATGCTATGTGAACAACTTCAAGGACGCAAATACCAGTAAGGAACAAAAATCCCGAATATTCCTGATAGCATTTTAATGTCGGCATGCTTTGCACAGACTCTCGATACTTACTATGATGCCAATATTTGTTTTAGTTTGACTCCTGTTAAGGATTTCTTTGTAAAAAATTCCACCCGGATTAAACTGAGTAGCCCAGATAAACTTTTGTTGTTGATACAGAGCATCCATCCCAATGATGCGGGCATTTTCCTCGATGCGAGCATGTACTTTGTGTCCATGGCTCTGGTTAAATGGATACACAAAACTTCGGATTTCAGTGTCATTAGCTATGTAGAGCACTCGATCTTCTGGTCCTGCCCGTTGAGTTATTAATATGCAAAAAAAATGAAAAGTGGCTAAATTCCATTTGGGGTTTAAGACAACAGTTTGAAAATTACAGATGCAGATAAATCATTTTAACACAACAATGAACAATTGATTAATAATCAATATCTGATATTATATATATCTTAATTACTAACATTATTAGCATGGAATTATAACAATTATGCTACATATATAAATGTAATAAATTGGTAGCAGTTTTACAAATGTTAATCATTTTGCATTATTACGCTCCAATATGACTAAACAATCCTTTCTCTGAGCGATTTAAAATTTATGAAAAAAAAAATATATTTAGATCCTTACCTTTTGCTAGGCAACTACCATTCACGTCCTTATAATTTTTATCACATGTACATTTGTATGATCCTTTTGTGTTTGTACAATAGTGAGAACAAGTGCCAAATTGAAGACACTCATTTATCTCTAAAAAAAAAAAAGAAAGTCAGGTTAATAGTGCTATCTGCTAATGGAAGTGCCACTAGTTGCATCAGACAGAACTGCCAAAATGATGGCTTTTAAACAATTTCCACAACACTACCTCTGCCAGGCATTGTTCAGCGAATTTATAATCCTAGTTATAAATCTAGTTAAAATTCAGATTGCTTATTCAAACAATCTGGACATTTTGGTGCCACCAAAAATTTCATACATTGCCTTTAATTAAATTCTACATTAAAAATCTAAATCCATCCTCAGGGTAAGTATTGAGTCTTTTTTCAAAGGAGATACCTTCACACATCCTGGTTCTGAGATTCCTCTGAAATCCAGGTTTGCAATGACATATTGGATTTGCGTTTGTCTGATTGCATACTGCATCCTCACCACATGGATTCAACCTCTTTCCACATATGTCTCCATTTGAAGCTGGAACGAGAAAGAACTTTGAAGTGACATACATGCAACCCATGGTCCCACTGTTTGATGCTTAAGTTTGTTTAAAGAGACATTACACTTTTTTGAAAATATGCACATTTTCCAGCTCCCCTAGAGTTAAACATTTGATTCTCTGGGTCTGGCGCTTCCACTTTTAGCATAGCTTAGCATAATCCATTGAATCTGATTAGACCATAATGGTAATGCTTATGGTCTAATCAGATTTAATGAATTGTGCTAAGCTATGCTAAAAGTGCTAGCGCCAGACCCAGAGATCGGCTGAATGGATTCCAAAACTGTTAAAATCAAATATTTAACTTTAGGGGAGCTGGAAAATGAGCATACTTAAAAAAAGTGTAGTGTCCCTTTAATGTTTCATGAGGAAGATATTTAAAACCTGGATTATTTTTATATTATGAGACACACTCAGTACAGCAGGTATCTACATAATCAACCTAGGCAAAACAGCACTGTTTAGATATTCTTCAAACATTTTGGTCCGTTTTATACCGCTAACAAAAACAACATGCTACTTATCACGACAGCGGATTAGCAGAAACCGAAAGCATTTCATTGTATTTACACCAAACAGACCTAAATTAAAATCAAAACTTTTAACACTATTCTATTTCTGCTTGGTAAGCGCTGGTATTTTCTTTAGGAAATGCAAATCTCTCCTACTGTTTGTTTTCCAGCAGATGTATCTGAGAGATCTGGTACAAACATACAAGCCTTGCAATCCTGTTCATCTGATCCTCCATCTCCACAGTCATCAAACAGGTCACACTGCAGCTGTGCTGGTATACATCTGTGATTACCGCAGGTAAACTCGGTCTTCCCGCAGGGCTTGGGCCTGGTTGAGACAGCCTCTGGTTTGTGCCCAAGGATGAAAGCAGAAGATCCATTTAACATCAGCAGAAGTCTTCAATCAAAATGACTGTGATTGTGAACGGTGTGAATGTGATTAATGAAGGCAGTATATTTGAAATACCCGATGAACATCTAGCAAAGCAATATCACTAAATTCAACTCGGAATTCTTTACGGCAAATTTAAATGCGTGGCACAAATGATGGATTTCTCATTGTGCTGGGGAGGATAAAGACATCATCAGAGGCTTGTGAATGATCCTACCACATTCATCTTCATCCGAGTTGTCCCCACAGTTATCCACACTGTTACAGATCTGATCAAGCCGTAGACACACTCTGTCATTTCTGCAGCGGTACGGCCTTGTTGGAGGACAAGGTAGTTTGGCTATAAAAATGAGAACAAAATGTTACAACTCAGTGCTGTTTTTTTAGTTGTTTTACACTGCATGGACAAAACTAGGTGCACAGTGACAGTTCCAATCTTAAAGGGATAGTTCGGCCAAAAACGATATTAAATCCATGATTTACTCACCCCAAGCTGTCCGAGTTGCATATGTCCATCGTTTTTCAGACAAACTCCTTTTCGGATATTTTAGAAAATATTTTAGATCTTTCAGTTGATTAAATGTAATATTACAGGGTCCACCCATAGTCCACGACCTTCAAGTCCAAAAAAAGTGAGTCCATCCTTCACAAATTAAATCCAAACGGCTCCAGGATGATAAACAAAGGTCTTCTGAGGGTAATCCACGCGGTGTTGTTGTAGAAATATCCATATTTAAAACTTTATTAACGAAAATAAATACCTTCCGGTAGCGCCGCCATCTTAGACTCCTCTGTATTCAGGAGAGAGTATTAGCGTAGTGTACGCACTTTTCTTAGTGACGTATGACAAATTCGGAGGGCGGGGGGACAGGGCAGCAGCAGAGAAACCTCTGTACGCTGCGTAAGCTCTCATCCTGAATGCGGACGCGACTAAGATGGCGGCGCTACCGGAAGGTAGTTAATTACGTTAATAAAACTTTAAATATGGATATTTCTACAGCAACACCGCACAGATTACCCTCAGAAGACCTTTGTTTATCATCCTGGAGCCGTTTGGATTTAATTTGTGAACGATGGACTCACTTTTTTTGGACTTGAAGGTCGTGGACTATGGGTGGACCCCGTAACATTACATTTAATCAACTGAAAGATCTAAAATATTTTCCAAAATATCCGAAAATGTGTTTGTCTGAAAAACGATGGACATATGCAACTGGGACAGCTTGGGGGTGAGTAAATCATGGGTTTAATATCGTTTTTGGCCGAACTATCCCTTTAATATCACAACATTTACTGTTTCGTTCTGTTCACTGTTTTAGGTCACTTTGGATATAAAGGTCTGCTAAATGCGTAAAAAAGTAAATTCAGTTTGATGAGTGTCTTTTTCCATACCAGGATGACAATATCCTATGCACAAAGTGAGAGGCACAATGACATTTTTCAGTGAGGACCAAACTTCCAACCGCATGGACAAACTTTCAATTGCAAAGGAGTGTGTTTGGTGTCCACATACCGGTACTTATGGACATATAGTGTAACTTATTTAGTCTGCAATGCAGGGACCCATACCCACATATCTAGTATAACATCAGAATATTGTGATAAGATCAAAGTCTTTCAATTTTGAATGAAAAGTCTTTCAGCAGACAGGAAACACAACAGCAGGTCATTTAATTCCACAAGGGGATGGATGGCATACCGCACATGTCAGGATCTTCATCTGAGTTATCTCCACAGTCATCTTCCCCATCACAAACCCATACGTGCAGCTTACAAAGAGTGTTATTACAGATGAACTCATCAGGACGACAGAAGAAAGCGTCTGTAAAAACAAAAAAGTCAGTGTGATGATAAACTTTGATACACTTTGAACAAACTGATGCATTATAGGTAAATATTGAGTTTGTTTAAAGGGTGAAACTGTACTAAGGTAAGAAGGTATTAAATTCTCAAAATATTTGTGGTGGGGTACATTTTTTTTTTACTCAAATCAACACAATTTCTAACAATAATATTACCAACAATCCCCAAAACGAAATATTCAGAAATCTGTTGATTGTAAAAGTACACACAGGACAAAATATTACAGATACAGTTCACACTTTTTCTAATACTTATATCCTATAAATATATAATAATTATTTATAATATGTATAAGTTTCAAATATATACGCTCGCTAGTATGGTTTAATCTTAGCCTGCTGGATTGTGCTGCTTATGTTGTCCATCGATTTTTTGTTCTCCTGCATCTATTAATGTAAAGCTGCTTTAAAACAATTAACAATTGTGAAAAGCGCTTTATAAATAAAATTAAATTTAATTGAATTAATAATAGGTCATATTTTATTATGTCTTTATTATTACTTATGTGTATATTATATATATATTTATTATATATTGATTTTATTTATTATTTGTATTATTATTTTATTATATATTTATTATTTTACTATACATTTTTGTAAAATCTTTAAACACACAATTAACAAACATTTTAACTAGCCAAAGTTAACTTGCCTCACGCAGTTGGGTGTAAAAATATGTATTTGAATCAGAACTGAACTGAAATGTGTGTGGAAAGAAAATGTGTATGGTAACACAGGTTACTTAATATATAAACAATATGTAATTATTTTTTTAAACCCATAAGATGTTTTGCAGTCATTAAATATTTGCTTGGTTATCTCTAAAGCTCCCTTGAATTTATTCTAGATCAATGACATGACATAATATCAGAAGACATTTTTCGAGCAGAAATGTTTGCTCAATTCGTGCAAGACCCCCTTCAAGACGTCCCTGTAAAGTCAATCTTGAAAATTGTTTCTTAACACATGATAAATGTTAAAAAATGTATTGCTGAAACACACCACAAAGACTGTAAATTATGTAGTACTGAATTGCAGATTTAGCTCATTAAACATCTCTGTGTTGTTATATAATGGAATGCTGACTAACAGTTGTGTTGGAAATAATCTCTTTATACCATGGCCACAGTTTTCCTCATCGCTGTGGTCCACGCAATCGAAGATGTCATCGCAGCGCCAACGTTTGGGGATGCAGTGGGCGTGATTCTTGCACAGGAACTCATCTTCTGTGCACTCCTTGACACAGTCCATCTGGTGTGAGAACAAGAAGAAAAGCCTCAAATACCCACTTTGAAGAAGTGCATGATGCATCGGGGGAAATGCATAACACATCTGGAGCCGAACATGAGTGTGATATACAAGACTGCTTTTAAAAAAACCTGATGTGCCGCAAGTGTCAATGATGCAATATATTGTACAGTCGTTGTTATTCATGGCACATGTGATGTAAAAAAAATCAAAAACAAGACTGAAGACACCCACAGATGATATGCGTACAATTTGTGTTTTTAAAGAGTCAGCTGACCTTTGATATAAAAGAGCTATCAGATTAACATAATTACAACTTCAGGGTTCAAATATCAGGGTTATCTTTTCATTTCTACATTTTTGATTATTAAAGGGCACTTATTATGCAAAATCCACTTTGGACATAAATGTGAGTTGGCAATGTGTGAACACATCCACTCTACACTGAAAAAAATCCACCCACTCCTTTTTAATTCCCATTAAACCAAAGCATGACTGTTTGATTCTCTTGTTAATGTGATGTCACACTGATAAAGCCCCGCCCATGGCCACTGACTGACAGTCCTGCATTACCATAATTTCCACCTTCGGCAAGTTGTACCCTGTCTGCCATATCTCAATACCAAGATCCTATTGTCTCAGACTGTATTGAAAGGATTCAGATCTACTGAAAGCGCAGTAGCTCATTTGCATTTAAAGGTACAGAAATGAAAACTGTAAATCACATACTGGGTTTTCACACTTTCTGAAGTAAAGTGTTAGATAAGTGAGAGGGTTGCTAGAGAACTGACCTCATCTGAGCTATCCAGACAGTTGTCATGTCCATCACACCTCAGAGCGGCCGACACACAGCCTCCAGTGGCACACACGTATTCATTTAAAGAACAGGAGGGAAGTGCTACAAACAAATGATGAGTAAACACATAAATACATAATACACAAGATATTTCAATTACAAGATAAATTACATTGTCTGTCTGTTTATTTGCTCTTTGTTAAACTTTCTTAAAACTGATCCCAGTCTAGTCTGACAATCCTTAACTGTCTTGTAACGTAAGAAAATGAAAGTGTAGCCAGGACTAGACCTTAGTTAAATTAGGATTTTTAAGCATATTTTATAAACATGCATTAGAAACGGATGTTATTGGTATGTATCTGGAGACAAATCAATGGCATTGGCATATTTTAAAGGAGAGGTGCATGATCTCTAAAGCCAATGTTGACATTTGAAATCACCTAAACAAACACGCCCCTACCCCAATATAATCTGGACCTTCTTTTGATAGACTTGCGCACACATACGCAACCCAGGCAACGATGTTGGTTATTAGACACGCCCCTTACTGCTGACTAGCTACAAGTATATTTTGGTATTCAGCCTGAATCCCTTTTCCAAAGTTTTTTTTTTAAATCATGCACCCTGCTTTTAAGATCTGTGAATGCAAAAGGTCATGGGTTTGATTCCCAGGTAAAATGAATATCTTGAATGCACTGTAAAGCACTTCGGATTAAAGCGTCTGACAAATGCGTAAATGTACATGGCATTGTCCTATGAAAAATAATTGTTTTATTATATAAACCACAGCTATATTTTCCAATGTTCAGTAAAACCCTTGCCTAGTTAAAAAGTAAAATGTGATCCTCGATAAAATACTGAAGCCTCTTAATAAATTACGTAGATAGAATAAATTTTTGTACCAAAGAATAAAATCACCTGACTAAGGCAATGTTTATTATGTACACACTAAAAAATAAACAATGAGATCAGATCAAAACCAAAATATTCATTAAACATTTCAAAAACACCCCAGCATGTGTTAAAGATGCACCTGTTCCGAGACAATTTCTTTCATCTTCTCCCGTTTTACAGTCTTCCTGCCCATCACACAGCCACTTACGAGAGATGCAGAGACTGTTGTGACACTGAAACTGGTCGTCCGCACAGTGAGTCTCGCAGTCCTTCTGAAAGCACATACATCCAACTCCAGTTCAGTGAATTTGGAGGAGTAAGCTTTATTTGTCATTTGTTTAGACAGGAGAGAATGAAAAGTAAATAATTCAGCTAACAGAGACAGAATATGACAGACCAGAGGTGCATATTATATCAAATTTCTGTTGCGTGTCACTGTAAAAAATTATATCAAATTAATATATGTGACCCTGGACCACAATACCAGTTGTAAATTGCACGGGTATAGTAGAAAAAGCCCAAAATACATACCATAGGTTAAAAAGATTGATTTTTCTTTTTTGTCAAAAATCATTAGTATATTATGTAAAGCAGTGGTTCTCAAACTTTTTCAGCGTGCGGCCCCCTTTATGTACGGTGTATTTCTTCGCGGCCCCCTCAAAGAAAATTTATGACAAAAACAGTTCTAAACTTCACATTTTAATTAAACAAAACATTAAATTATACAAAGTAGTGCTGCCTTATTTTTTGTAGGTTTAATTTAACAGAATTCATGATAAATTAATGTATTTTACAAAATGTCATAAAACTGGGGCCCCCAGGCACCATCTCGTGGCCCCCCTGGGGGCCCCGGACCCCAGTTTGAGAACCACTGATGTAAAGATCATGTTCCATAAAGATATATTATTAATTTCCTACCATAAATCTATCAAAACTTTTTTTTGTGAGTGGATGCAGCAAAATCGCAAAACAAAATTGGCCCATAATTTGTCTATAAACTTGTACTCATTCCTACACACTCTTTAGGGATTTTCCATTCAAGTTTGGTTCCCATTTAAGCTTAAAATTTCCCAATTCAGTACACAATGTCATTACAGCAGAAAGCCAGTAGAGAATGCTAAAACAAACCTTTTCGTTTATAATATGTGTTGCTATAGACTTAATTTGAACTTTAAGGGCCCTATCTTACACCCGGCGCAATGCAGCACAACGTGCGACGCAAGTGTTTTTTGCTATTTTAAAGCAACATTAAAAAAATTTTGCTCTTTGCTTCCCCTACAGGTTAGAAGCGTAATTGTCCATTACCACTGTCGTAAATACTGCAGCATAGCTGGCTCTGATTGGATTGTAGGATTGGCCGTAAAGCAGGTTTTTGTAGTTTTCACACGAACTACAGGAACGCGACCCGACGGTTGGAAACTTCTTTAGTGCAGTTTTGGCCGATAGAGGGCTGCAAGGCAAATGTGAAAGTGCCGTTCACCCTGTTTCGAGTGGATGAATGACTGAAACTTTTTTGGAAACGTTATTTTAAGGAAAAAAAACTCTTTGGTGTTGCTTTAAGCCCACCACAGTTGTCATTTTCACGTTCAGCGCCACATTGTTTAAATAGCAAATTCATTTACGCCCAATCTTTGTACCTATAGGTATTCTGCTCTGAAAACGAGGTGTTTTAAATCAATCTTAAACTGGTGGTCTTCCTCTGCTTAGTTTTTCAAATTTTGCCATCTAAATAGGGAATCGGCATGGCACGAGTGCAACTGTCTATTTAAGGGGGTGGGAGATAAGACTCTCATTGGTTTATTGCACGTTACACCCAAAACACCCCCATTACTCATTACGAGAAAAGGAAGAACCCTTTTAGACTGTGCACTAGGCGCAGAAACCATTTTTTTCCTGTAGCTAAATAAGCAAAAGTATTCGGACACATGCATTTATAGACTGTGCACCGTGCGATCAAGACCATGTGCTTAGATCGTTAAAATAGGGCCCTAAATGCGATTTTATAAATTCTTAGATTTGTTGCACTCAGACTTCAGATTTTCAGATCTCTGCCAAATGTTGTCATATCCTAACAAATCATATATCAATGGAAAGCTTATTTGTTAAGCTTTCGAATGATTTATAAATCTCAATTTCAAAAAATGCACCCTTACGACTATTTTTGTGGTCCTGGGTCATATATCTACTTTTATGTTACTTTAACTTAACAAATTAAGTTTATCAATTGTATCTTGTTTTTATAAGTAATATCAACTTATCACAAGCCAAAAGTTAAAATATTACATTGAATTGACTTGCAAAACCAAAGTTTCCAACAACCCCAACCTGTATCGATCACACAATGTCTAACTTATTTTCGAATTTAACCAGAAAAACAATGCATAATTATGACTTGTTAATAAATCTATATTAGAGTCATTGAAGACAAATGATGTTGTTGGATTAAGATAACACAGCTTTGAAAGAAATGACCAAAATTTCGCAGTTTTGTTCATTAAATCAAAAAAGAAATGCCCTTCAAGGCTTTCTAATAAATTTATATAAGCATAAGAGAATAATCTTTTTGATGGACAAAGATTACAAAGCCTTGAAATAAATGGCCAGAAGTGACTCTTCTTTTCAAATGACATACAATTTTACTGACCTCGTCTGAATTATCAACGCAGTCATAGTCACCATCGCATCTGAAGCGTGCTGAGATACAGTCCCCATTAGCGCAGGCAAAGTCCTTGTGATTACAGGTCACGGGCTCTGCAAAGAGCAGAGAAAAATTATAAAGGACCTAGACCACATTTACATTACATTACATTTATGCATTTGGCAGACGCTTTTATCCAAAGCGGCTTACATGACATTACAAGGTATACATTTTATCAAACCACACAGGTAATCTTACTTTGCCCTGTAAAGATAATTGCAAAGATGCCAGAGAAGTTAACCATAGAGGAGGACAGAGATAGACAGCAAGAGCACATAAAAACTGCAAATGGCCGGTCTTTGGACAAGAATGGGCCCTGTACCATCTGTTCCAGAGGTCCTCACAAGTACGCCAAGAACTTAAGAGGGGCTCTTTGCAAATTAATGAGCAATCAGAAGGTTAAAGAGAGCTTTTATGAAAGTGCAATGGGCAGAAAAGTCAAAAAATGTGATTTAGATGCTTTTTAGATTAATTTAACTTTTGTGGAAGTCGTCAACCATTAGCGTAGTTTATTAAGGAATGCTTGTGAATATGCTATGTTTATGATTAGAGTTGAAGCTAGGAAAAATTAAAAACATAGAAAATCCTTAAAAATAAATATATAAAGTTAAGGGTTTGCAAAAACAAAACTGTCTTGGATAAGACATACTGTCATGCGAATGGCAAAACATCAAGTATAAACAGATTTGAATTCATGACCAGATGCTTGACTAAACTCTAGATGACAGACTCTCAACTTTAAGGCTCCAACAGGACACGGCAAGCTATAAAAACAGCATAAAACACACTTAAGTTGTTGATATTTGTTCATGGGAACTTGGGCAAAGATCAGAAATTAAGAGATAAATGGTAAACAAACAGATAGGGGGTAAAAAAAACATCAAGCAATCTACCAAAGTGGCCTCCGAAGATCCCACACGATGCATGTTGACAGTTAAAACAATTTAGTACAAACATAAGCCTGGAAAAGCTTTATTCTGTTGAAAGAGATGAGAGAAACTCACTACATTGTTCCTCATCCGAGTTGTCTCCACAGTCATTCTGGCTGTCACATCTCCAGTGGTCCGGGATACAGTTGTTATTCTCGCACCGAAATTCATGAGGTCCACAGGTCTTTTCATCTTTTTCATCAGACACAAACAAACAAACAAACAGATGAAAATGGATTCAAAAATGCATGAATATTAATGCGGCGCTACCGCATCTCAAAGCGCAATCCATGTTTCCTCAGGGTTCCCGGGCACGGATCTGACACTAAGTTCAAAACACGACTGTACTCGGGAGGCTAACGTACCATAAGATGAGATACATGTCTGTGCTGCCGATAACTTCCCTTCTCAATAACCTGAACACTTGACACTTAACATCAAACAGTTTGTCACCTGGGCATAATCTTTCTGAAATGAGCATTTCTCAAAGAGTTTATTTTACAGAGTACTTGTACTGTTTACATTATATAAGAACTTTGTGAAGTGTTAAAGCCCAGAAATGTTTCTTATTAACAGACAGGACGATCAGTTTAATGCGTTGTATTGGCAACGCATCAAAACACTATGAAAATATATCACTTTTTATTTATCAGTAAGTGATTTTTTCACCACAGCTTTAAGCTGGATCAAAATGTTTGCCATAGTAGGCTATAGACAGACAGACAGACAGACAGACAGACAGACAGATAGATAGATAGATAAATATAGATGCGATATAGATATAAAGATATAAAGAGATAAAATCAGTATTGTATCTGGTCAGTATTAAAAAGTAAATTCTTCATTTTACGCAAAATCTGATATCTGATCCATAATTTTTTCTCCCTTTTTTCAAAAACTTGATAAACTGCACTCTTCCTTCTCTGCAGAATGCAATAAATCCGCTCAAACAATCACAACGCATTCCACACATTGTAAACAACAGTGACGCCGTTTTGAATTCACACAAAATCCTAGTTTTCCTCATCTACTCTGGACTTCACGATCAACAAACAAACAAAAACAAAAAAGTTATTTTGATGGCATTGATAAACCTGTGGTGTTTTTCTTTGGCAGAGAAGAAATAATTTACATAGGCACTCGGGCGAAGGAAAAATGTCGGCTGTTGCTTGTTCTTAAACGACAGCATCAAGCTTCTGTCATGCTAACACATTAACCCCAGGGGATCTTATGAAAAAATTTCCATTGTTTTACAAAAAAATCGAGTAGGACCAATTTTTTTTTACAGCTGATCACTGTCAAAAAAGTTCAGTGACGATGTCCCAAGGATGACAGCAGCAATGGCAGTGTTCTTAATATGACAAAGTAAGTGTTTTGATTAAAGGCAGGATAGGCAGGAAATATCTAAAAAAACTTTTTTACAAATTTGTGTAGCCTCTTATGGAACGGCTGAAAATCCACAAGGGGGCATTTGTTCCTCAGACGTTGCACAATAAACATGACATCCGAATATATTCATTATAAATCGTGAATGAAAAGTGAGATTCGAACGAATGTCTGTTAGTGAACTTATTGTATACACTATTTATATCGTAATTCGGTCAGAAACGTCAAGATTGTGAGATGAACAAATCGTTTTGGATTAAAAGGCTTGGATATTCCATTTCCTTGGACTTTTGGGGATTTATGAACAATTTGTTTTGGACAATTTTACCGAAGCGGATAAAGGAAAGATTTTGAAGGTAAGTAAATATCCTAAATCGGCGCCGCCCGGTTCAGGTAACTAACAACTAGATTACAGTTTTATGACTGCTAAAAATCATATTATGCTTTCTGTGTGCGCTTATTGGAATCCCGGAAGTCTAAGCTTTACAACGATGTGCCGCATGACCGTATATTTTGAAGATTTAATGCTTCAAAGTTACAATGACGTAATGCAGCCTCACGTGCAAGGGAGGGGGTGTGCCGTGTACGGCACAGTGTTCCTTATCAGGTTAAACTGTCTTTATATACCAATACATAAGTAAAATAAGTACTCTGAAAAAGAGAGTATAAAAATTGAGTGTCTGTAGACCTCTCACGACTGTTTTAAACACAGCTCATTTTCCATTCACTCCACCCCCTCCCTTCTGGGTTTCTGCTAAAGCCACGCCCCCAAAACATATGAAAGCGCGAAGCCGATCGGCTCTGGGAGAAGCATTTACCTCAGACAAGCGGAGAGGAAGGAGCGCAGTGCATGTAGTAACATCATGTCACAATCACATGTAATAATACACCTAACTTTATCACTATGAATATAAACAAATAGGATGGCTTTTAGTACTCACTATTAAGCTAGCATATCGATACTGGTAAAGTTTAAAATATATTTAGTTTGATTCGGTAACAAACGAGCTAGTTATATATATAAGACAAAGCTAAAAACAGATTGCATTGATACAAGTTTTTTTATTACCATCAGTTACACTGTGATGAAGGTACATTTCGTGGAAATTTCATAAAATAAACGGTGTTTTGCATGGAAGCATTGTTTACTCTGATGAGGACTACACTCCGGAGACAATCCAGGTACCGCATCGTCGACTCAAGGAAAAGCCACACAATATTTACTCTCGTTTGATTTCTTCGTTTATTCCTTTTTTTTGCTTTGTTTGCCTTCGCTGACTGCATATGCAGGTACTGTGAGTTCTGAATGCTCTTTCTCTGCCGTACTTTTGCTCTTCCTAGAGTGCCTCGTGCACGTTCAAATCAATCGGGTGTGCGCATGTGTGGGCAGATCCTGTAGCAACAGGGGTGGTGAGAGAGAGTGACAATCGCCCAAGCCAATCATTTGTTTCGTACCAAATGAAATAATTAGCTGTGTTTAAAACGTCGTGAAAGGTCTACAGACACTTGAGTTTTATACTCTCTTTTTCAGAGTACTTACATTTTAATTATGTATTGGTATATAAAAAGTTTTTTAGATAATTCCTGCCTATCAATGCCATTAATGTTTTTTTTTTGTGAATACCACTAGTCAACTAAATAAATACAACATGGCAAAGATGAATGCACATATTGATTCAATAGATTTATAGCATTTTGAAAAAAAAAACTTTTATTGCATTTTGCGGAAAAAATTATCAGTTTTTATAATAAATCTTTGAAAATCAAATTATGGATTTGAATTTTTTGTTTTTATATCCTAAATATGCTATGTGAAAGTTTGTAACAGAAAATAGTGGTTTTCATCTCGTCACTTTCTTGGTATAGAAAACGTCTCGGTTACGGATGTAACCCTCGTTCCCTGAAGGAGGGAACGGAGACGTCACGTCGTGACCGACGAATTGGGAACTCGCTTAGAGAGACCAATCTGCTTCGTATACTACTAAAACGCCAATGAACTTGGCATTGAGATATTTGCATAATGCTGGCGCCGCCCCGCCAGGTGCCTTTATAAGCAGCAGGTGCAAATAGGGAAATTAGCTTCTTATTCGCTGAGAAAGCCGGAAAGTGTGACCGGCCGTAACAGCAGGTGGCAGCACCTGTGGCGACGGGACGTGACGTCTCCGTTCCCTCCTTCAGGGAACGAGGGTTACATCCGTAACCGAGACGTTCCCTTTCAGTCGGTCACTACGACGTCACGTCGTGACCGACGAATTGGGAATCCCTATCAAAACGCCACTAGGGGCTGACCTCTTCCAGTGACTGCGTAAAAGCCCTCCGGTTCCACTTAAGGAGGAGGAGGTAGGTTTTAAGGCAGAAGGCCGGGCACTAGATGTTCCTTTAACCCCACAGAAGTGCCAGCGACTGGGAAGCGCCCTACCTGAGCGGGATAGGAACGCTGCGGAAGCCACCGCCCGTCTTAAGGGCTAATGGTGGGCGAAGTCAACCGTAGTTGAGGAATAAAGACAGCCGTGGCTGTGTAAGCAAAGCAGTGCTCTGCTAAGGGAAACGTGGGCTGGTAGGATTAACCCCACGGAAAAATACTCACAAAGGAACCCGGTGGGACACAATGTGGAGCCCGAGCCAGACACGTAGGTTCGCGAGGATACAGCTAGTGAAAGGCTGACAGCCAATGCTCCGCAACAAAGGCTGCCAGGGCAGCGGAGGAAGAACAATTCAAACCATTACGCATTTTTGTTCTGAAGGCCTTCCATACTGACACAGTTATGAAGCATCAGTTGGAGGCTGCAAGCCGACCTGCGAGACTGCTCTCCGTGCTCCCCCTGGTGAGGAAAGAACACGAGAGGATACAGGCTCGATACGAACACTGAAAAATCTAGTGAACGTATTAGGTGTCGCCCAACCAGCAGCTCTACAGATGTCTGTTAGCGAGGAACCACGAGCTAAAGCCCAAGATGAGGCAACACTCCGTGTGGAGTGCGCTCTCAAATTAAAGGGGCAAGGAATACCCTGAAGATTATAAGCCAGGGCGATAGTATCAACTATCCAATGAGACATCCTCTGCTTAGTGACAGCTTTCCCTTTCTGCTGGCCACCATAACAAACAAAGAGCTGGTCTGAGGTCCTGAGGCTTTGCGTGCGATCCACGTAGAGTCGCAGTGCGCGTACGGGGCACAACAAAGCCATGGTTGGGTCTGCGTCCTCCGGGGGCAGCGCTTGCAAGCTCACCACCTTATCTCTGAAGGGAGTGGTGGGAACTTTGGGCACGTAGCCTGGTCTGGGTCTCAGTGAGACAGCAGGACCAAACTAAAAGCACGAATCGTCAACAGAGAATGCATGTAAATCCCCTACTCTCTTCATGGAGGCCAATGCTATCAGGGTCAGAGTTTTCATTGATAAAAACATCAGACTCGTAGACTGCAAAGGCTCAAAAGGGAGACCTGAAGGCTTCAGCACCATGGACAGGTCTCAGGAGGAAAGAGGGAGGGCGCGAGGGGTTTAGCCTGCGAGCGCCTCTTAAAATGAAATAATTAAATCATGCCGGCCAACTGATCTGCCGTTGATAAGAGAGTGATGAGCAGAAATAGCGGCGATATCAACTTTAATGGCGGAGGGACAGCCTACCATCTAACCTATGTTAAAGATATAAAGCACAATGTTAATGGGCATTCTCTGGGGTCCTCGCGTTGCGAAGAGCACCGGGTGACGAAAAAGGTTTCTTTAAGCGCGTAAGCCCGTCTTGTGGACGGTGCTCGAACCGCGTCGATGGTGTTAGATACCGCTTGCGATAAATCACCTAAACCTTGCGCGCGCTCAACGACCATACATGG
Organism: Paramisgurnus dabryanus; assembly: GCF_030506205.2. Taxonomy (NCBI): domain Eukaryota; kingdom Metazoa; phylum Chordata; class Actinopteri; order Cypriniformes; family Cobitidae; genus Paramisgurnus; species Paramisgurnus dabryanus. The sequence continues at coordinate 11,620,751 of NC_133351.1, forward strand.
AAATCCCACAGGTCGGGGCGCGGGTGCCATAATGTGCCCCTTCCTAAAGAAAGAAAGTCTTTCCTCAGGGGAAATCGTCAGGGAGGGGCTGTCGCGAGGAGCATTAACTCTGAAAACCAATCCAGTACGGGGCGACTAATAAAAGGCTCTCCTCGTCCTGCCTGACTTTGCACAGTGTCTGCGCAATAAAGCTCACTGGAAGGAATGCGTATTTACGCACCCCCCGCGGCCAGCTGTGTGCCAACGCATCCACGCCGAGGCTGTCCTCGGTTAGTGAATAAAATAGGCGACAGTGGGTATCGTCCGGCGACGCAAACAGATCTATCTACGCACAACCGAACTTCTTCCAAATTAGCTGGACCGTCTGGAGGTGGAGTCGCCATTCGCCGGGGGCGCAGCTCGGGAAGCGCGTCTGCCGCTGTATTGAGCGAACCCGGGATGTAAATGGCACGAAGGGACCTCAGATGCTTCTGACTCCAAAGGAGGAGATGACGAGCGAGATGCGACAGGTGACGAGAGCGCAAAACCGCCTTAACAGTAAATAACGCAACAGTCGCAATGTTATTGGTGTCGGCTAATACATCCTTCCCTCGCATCTCCATAGCGGAGCGTACAAGTCCCAGATATACAGCGCACCGCTCGCGGCAGTTGGGGTGCTATGCACACCCCTGAGACTGCAAGCCCGTCATACGTGGCTGATCATCCCGTGCTGAGGGCATTGCAATATACAGAATGCCAGGAGACCCCTCAGGGGCATATCTTCTATCGGAAATGCCGGGTCTACCACAGGGAAAAATTTAAATGACACGCAGGTGCAATGTTTACACGGTGTATGTCGGTGTGCCACGCTCTCCTCGAGACTCGATCGTAAGCCAATGCTGAAGCGGTCTCATATGAAGCAGCTCGGGCGGCGTCACAACCGCAGCATGCTGTCATATGTCCAGGAGCTTCTGAAATTGTTTCAGAGGGACCGCGTACTTCCCTCGAATTAAACCGAGGCAAGTCAGAACTGACTGGTTGCGCGCTCTTGTTAAACACGTCAATTAGTCGACCGAGTCTTATTTCCATACTGAGAAAAAGGATCCTCTGCACGGGGCAAAGTTGCTCTTTCCCAGTCGACCTGAAGACTTAAACGAGCGAGATGCCAAAGCATTAACTCTCTGTGTTCGCGCACGTCTGCCAAGAACGGGCTATTATAAGTCGACGTAGAAAAAAGCAGAATGCGAACAACGCTCTCTCTCTGACATTTTAATGCCGTGACTAGCACATGGAGACACGGAGAGAGAGAGACAGCTCGAATGGTGTACTTCGTATTAATATGCCCACCCCACGACGCAGAGCGAAAAACGGTCTAAAGCGAGGGGAGATGGACACATAAAGTACACGTCTACAGGTCTAAGGCTGCAAACCGATCTGAATATTGAAATACGAGCCTCGGCGTTATCATCCAAAAAGGACACCTTCGTAGAGCCGGTGCGTAAATCAAATCGATCGTAACCCGCCGCGTATTTTGGGTACTATGAGATAAAGGCTGGAAAAACCCTATCATCATCATCTCGGTGAGAGGGACCGGCTCGAACATCCTTCGCCAACAGGATATCGACTTTTGCACGCAGTACATGTGCATCGGACGCTTTCACTACAGTGAAACGAAGCCCGAAATTTTGGGGTGTGCCGGATTCGTAACCGAGGCGGATCGTGCGTAAAACCCAACGAAACGGGCTGGGAACTGAAGCCAAGCACCCAGGCACCGTACGAGGAGAAATAACGACACTACCGAAGTACCCGCGGTGGGGCAGCGAAGCGAGACAGGTGGGACTGCCGGTGCGTCTGCTGTGACAGCATAAACATCTACAGTATGTGTGTGTGACACTGACCTGAGCCCGCTGAGGGTGACGGTCGTCTGGTCTCCTCTGCGGAGAGCGCAGACTCCGATAAGGGTGCTGGTGGTCCGGTCTCCTCAGCGGAGAGCTCGGACTCCTCAGGTCACCCGCTGGCGATAGAGGAGAGGTAGGGTGAGCTGGTGTGTGCCCGCTCACGGCTCTCTCGATCCTCTGGAGACCTGGAGAGGGAAGAGGAATGCACTCTATGTGTGGTTAGTGGGTACCGGCTAAACAGCCGGTGGAACATATGCAAACCAAGGATTTTCCACCCGACCCTCTATCGGGGGAAGGAGCTCCATCTCCTGAAGAGTGATCCTCTGCCAATCCGGGTCGCCCTTCACTGGCCACTTAAACTCCCGATTTTCACGGGAAGCGGCTAAGCGGGCGGGGCGAGCTGCTGACGACCGGTTCCCCTGCGCTGCCGAGATGGGGTCCGAGGAGGGGAACGGAGGTGGTCGCCGCAGGACGCCGACGGCGAGAGGCAGACTGAGGAGCCGGCGTGTTGGACCAAGGGCAGCTCTGTTCCGCCGGGGCAGGACCTAGGAGATCGCCTCAGTCTGTGCAGCGGAGCTGTACGACTCCCCTGGCTCGCCGAAGAGGCCGGTCTGTGAGACAGGAGCATTCAAGTTGTTCTCGTCTGCGTCCGTCATGTCAGCCAGACACAGCCAAAGGTGGCGATCTTGAACCACTGAGGTGGACATCGCACGACTGAAGGTCGCGGCCTCCCTGGTAAATCCTTTGTGAGCCTGCAGCAACGTTATTACGTGCAGGGCTGAAGCCGCCTCTCCGGCATGCCTGATGGGCAGCGTCCGTAACCGGACGACTGTCTACAAACACGGGAGGGAAGGGTTGGGTGGTCCCTCCAGGAACGCATCCCGCTCCACTGAGGGGTCCCCGCCCTCAGCGGCTCCGTTGGTGAGGGAGGTGAGGGGTGAAAGCTGAACGGCCGGACGGCCGCAAATCACGTCAGCTCTTCGTGCCGTCGGGGAAGAAAGGCACAGGAGGAGAGGACCGAGAGGCCCGAGCAGCTCCGAAGTACCAATCATGTGGGCGGGACGGTTCGGGCGGAGAGGGGTTAACCTTTCCAACTCTACCGTCTCCGCCGCTCGCGGGCACGGCCGCCATCTCCGGAACGACTCTGCCTCGGAGGAAAAATGGACACCCCTCTGATGCTGCAGAAGTGACGGAACCAGAAGGAGGTCCAATGGATTCGGCAGACATCGTAGAACACGACTCTGCAGTCTCCACCGGAGCCTCAACCGGCTGAGGATGAGAAGGCCGGTAGGTGGAGGACGCATCCTCCGTCCTACTCAGCGTAGTGACGCGAAGGGCGCCCTGCGAGCGCTTGACAGCCGCACCATGGCGGCGTCAGCACTGCAAAGGCGCGGACAGCGTTCCCGTAGAAACGACAGTCGTCTCCGCAATCCAAGAGGGTTATGCTCTCACAGAGAGAACAGAAACTCCCCACGAACGCAGCCCCGGAGTGCTCGATGCCTGAGCACGAAGACAGCGCTCGTGACCGTCACTGGAACCCTTATACTTCTCGCATCCAAGATCGCACGGGCGAAAAGCTATCCTGAAAAGGACGCTGATCCCCGCATATACGAGAGAGTGGCTGCCTTTAACAAGGCACAAAGCTCTCTCGTATCACTCTTTTAGGGAAATTCACTCAGATGCTTAGTTGATGAGCGCACAGGAAGGCAACGCACACACTAAACTCAAAACAATAAACAGATGTAGAGCCGTGGAATAAGCGAAGCGTCCGCTGTGATACTGCTAGTTCAACCAACTTCAGCAATCAAATCCCAACAGAGTAAAGTAGCTTCTCAGTAGCAGATAAAGCCGGCTTTCGAAGCGAAAAAGCTAATTTCCCTATTTGCACCTGCTGCTTATAAAGGCACCTGGCGGGGCGGCGCCAGCATTATGCAAATATCTCAATGCCAAGTTCATTGGCGTTTTAGTAGTATACGAAGCAGATTGGTCTCTCTAAGCGAGTTCCCAATTCGTCGGTCACGACGTGACGTCGTAGTGACCGACTGAAAGGGAACACATTTTTACCCAAATTAGTCAAAATGGATTTATTGCGTTTTGGAACCAAACCCTTTATATATACCAGGAAGTAAGAAAACCAAACTGCAGATACTTTTAATAGAGTAACCCTAGTATCAATAAAGCCAGTTTAATGTATGGTAACAGCACCATGACACATCAAACGCCAAGATAAACATCTACAATTACAGTACCTGCAGGCCAATGCAGATAAAGTGTGTCACATCTGGAAAATCAATAGAGACACCAGAGAAACCCAACACACCTCAATTACAGAGTGACCCTCAATACTACACTGCTGTGTCACTCACCTGGAAGATTTGTTTATTCTTTCTGCAAAACCTTGGGTTATAGATAATCGATAAAAGATCAGATATGTTGTTCAGCCAACGTAATCAAACCAATTTTCCCAATCATATTCGGATAGAATGCAATTTGTTTCCAACAGACAAGGTATTGATTTCATTTTTTTCGTTGACTGATATGGGAAAGAACCTTCATCTTGCTTTGATACGTCAACGCTTTATATAAAATACAATTTGGAAACGATTAACTTTTTAAAACATCCACTGAGAAATTATATCTTCGTGCCAAATTAAACAAAGTTTGTAACCTGAGACTTTTTTATTACTTTTTCTTATAATATCTTTGGTATCCTACATGAACACCAAATAAACTTAATTCAACATTTGAGTAGAGTCTACATCAGCATTATAAATGAGGTGACCTGGTGTTACATATTTTCCTTAGCAAAGTAGGTTAAGTAAACTTAAATAGTATTATAAAAATTAGGGCTTGGCAAAAAAATAGATTTTTCGATCAAATGTGTTTTTTTATGTGGTCGATTCAAAATGATTCTCAAAGGCCACAAATCCATATTTATTTTCGCAAGCATTGAATGTAAGATTAACGTTAATTTAATTACTAGTCTTCTCTACTAGATTTCACCCTCTTATTTGCCTTGCGCCATGTTACCAAGGGGGTCATATAGCACCACTATAGCACCACACATGGTTCTACATAGCACAATATGGTTCTACACCAGTGCTACACTGGTACTTCATCGGCGCTATATGGCACTTAAAATGGTTCCTCTATGATTACGAGCCAAGAACCACTTTTGGTGCTATTTAGCACTGTTTGTTTTTAGAGTGTAGTTTACTCAAAATCTGTGTGTGCTATTTATTGCATGCTTATTATTAGCCATAGCATCATAAACTTAGCGACTTTCTAATTTCAAAGTCAATCCAAAATCAATTGCAAGCCGAATCACCTGTGTGCTTTAATAAACCGCTAGACAAACAGAGTTGGTAGAAGACAGGTGCCCATAGCAGTACATATCTATGGAAGAAAAATAATGACAAAAGTTTTTGAATTAAAATAGCCTGTTGAATTGTACTACCTGAAAAAAATGCATTGTATTAACCGTACTTGAATTTTAATGCATTGTATTTTTATGTTTTTGAATTAAAACAGCCTGTTGAATTGTACTACCTGAAAAAAAATGCATTGTATTAACCGTGCTTGAATTTTAATGCATTGTATTTTTAGGTTTTGCATTTTTAAGGGCTGAAATTCAACATGCGTGTATATTTTCTGTATTAAAAATTCAATAGTCCACATTCACCTTTTAGATTTCACTTTAAAATATTCGGTCTGTTTAAAAATACAATGTAAAATATTCAGCAGGCAAGTTTCAGTCCATTTAAATTCGCGTCCAAAAATTCAAGTCCAAAAATTCAGTCGTACAGATTTCAACATTTAACATCCGGGAACTGCAGGAAAAGCAGTAGAGTACCGAGTATAATCTCATCTGCTGTTAATCGATCTGGCCAGCAGGTGGTGCACGTGTTCGCCAAAACTTTGTACATGTAAAATGATTTATCCACTGCAGTGATGAATGTTGGCTTATGTTCAGTTTTAGTAGAACAACTGTAATACACTCATACAGAGAGTGTATTGTTTGGTTATGTTATTGACAGGATAACGGTTTTTAAATGCCATATAAATTAAATAGGGCCTTTCTGCCTGCTATTGGCTTCGTTTCTCAAAAGCTAAGTTGATTGTAGATTTTATTGGTGGCAATCTACCATCTTCTTATGCCTACGAGAAACGGACACGTTTTTGTAATTCGTCACCTCAGTTTATAAACCATACTCGGATTATTGAACTGTTCAAGTTACAAATTGTGCGCGCGGATTAATAAACCATACGCACAATTAAACAATCAGTGCTCTCAGATTTTCAATCCATATCCACAAATTCATAAACAATAAATAAACAGTGCACACGCTTTCGCAATGGTTTTGCAAACTGAGTCCACTACCGCAGAGGTCCCCAACCACCGGGTCGTGGACAAGTTGCCACCGGTCGCAAGAACATCCTGAAAAAATGTGTATAATAGCTACGTTATAGTTTAATCAGGTGTTTTGTCCTTTACGAGCCGACTTCAAATAACATATCAATCCACTTCTATACAGGGCCGCGCTCTCTCTTTTTCTTTCTCTCTCTCTCTCTC